>NC_089209.1:14530800-14880800 GCF_963930695.1 Labrus bergylta | reverse complement strand
GGAAAACGGACAGGTTAGTGCCAACAGACACACAGCCCCACCTGTTGATTCTGTGATTTTGTTGCTATGCTAGCATAATAAACTCTCCTCCATAAGTCTCTTGAAGGCTAACATTTGCTTATGTAAGTTCACTGATATGCTCTTATTATGGGACGTCACCTACTTTTTTCTCTTCTCTTTTGTTGATGACAACCCCACTGTTATGTGTGGTTGTCTTCAGGATCTACATTTAGCTGTTGTTTTTACTGGTTGTCTCAAAACAATGCATCTGTCAACACCAGACGGTTCATTGTAATCCAACCTGTTCCTGTCACAGCAGGCCGGGGGTAATAGTGCTACCTACCCGCTGTAATATAGGCCTTAATTAAAAAAAACAAAAACCGCATCTGTTTGTGCTTTCTTTACTTATAGATCTTGCTTCCTGACTGCGTTGAGTATCTCACACAGTAATAATGTTGACTGGAGCCTCCAGAAACAGAAGACACCTATTGAAGAAGATATGAAGGATGGTGTCAGCTGAGATCATGTGGATATGATGAAACCAATGTGGTGAGTGAAAATATAATACGAGGGCCTATTTTCTGTAGCATGTATTTTATTCATGTAAGTTATCATGTTACGTTAAAAGGAATTTATTAAAGATGAGATAATCCTTTATTGATCCCCAGTGGGGAAAGTCAAGTGTTGCAGCAGCAAAAGACAAGAAGAACATGCATATTAGTGTAAATAAAATAAGAATAGATTGTATAAAAATGAAAATAAATTATTGCTTTTGACAAGTAAGTATAAATACTTAAAAACAAACCATTATTATTTTGGCATAAACCATAATAATAATAAACTGATATTGTGACCTTAATGAGAATGTAAGCACAGTCTCATGACTGTGTTTACTAGTGTATATTTCTGGTCACGAATATGCATTAGAGCCAGTGATACTGTGTAAGTCTACAGTCTGCATATAATGAACCAATATTTCCCAAACCTTTTCAAGTACCGAAACACTTAGTATTCAGATCCCTTCTTATCGAGCTCGCTCAATTAATTGTGATGCTGCTGTGTGTACTGGTGTTGTCACAGAAACATGTTCATCAAGTGCTATTGTCAGGGCTGATTAAAGGACCAGATGACTACATGACCTTTACATGCATACAAGTGTAGTCACTGTTCAATTTTTTCTTCATACTGTACTTTAATCAAATCAAGGTTCTTGTTCAAACATGTAGGCTCTTTTCCATATTGAAAACCTGTTGGGGAAATCTGTTAAAATATTTAACATATGTAATATTCTTAGGATATATAACAATAAATATTTTATGCAACATTGATTTGACACCCAGCAGAGCAGAAACACAGTTTTTTAATTTGTATTTATTATTTTAAGATCTGTGTAAATGCATATCTTATTGCAGTGAGATTGAAAATCTGTCAGTTAAATAAGTCAAAAGTGCAGGTTGCTGTTTGTTTGTAGCAGCAGGGGTGCAGATTGGTGATATCATACATCATTTAGCTCCATGGAAAATTCCACCTCAAGTGTGTTGTTGCTTAGTGACCAAGACACAGAAAACGGATTACATGAGTGAAACCAGTCATCCTTGCCTTTGCCCACTGTTTTTGAGTTGTTATAAGAATTTTGATCTTGTATTTCCTGTACAACTAAGCCTTTGTTATATTTAACTTGCAACTCTAAGATAAACTTTGTGTGATTCAAAGTCTGTTGTGTTTCTTTTCTCAATTAAAAAAAACAACAAACCATCATAGAATTCCCAATCCAGGTAACAAAATGGAATCAGAAAACAAAACGGACTCATATGAAGACAACAGAAATGTCAATCAGAGTCGCGAGTCAATCCTGAGTATGAAGAAATATTCCCCAGAATCATCCTCCCCAAAACACAAAAAAAACTTGGGAGAGAATGACCAGGACAAGGAAGAAAAACATGACAGTGTGGAGAGTCGATCGAAAACCAGAACCTGGCGTTCAGATCCGGATCGGGATGAGATGTCAGACAGAGAAGGACAAAGAAGTAGTCGGTCATTTTACTCCGAGGACTATGAGAATGAGTCTCATTCAGCTGGCTCACTCTCATCGTACTCCCGGTCCCGGACTCCATCCCCTGCGCACCAAAGAGGGGTGAGGGCAAAGAGGCTTACTGGCAGCCACCTCTACAAAACAGGTATGTAGAGCAGGAAAACAATCTATTATTGACTGATGATAAGAGAAACCTCCTGATCAAATTTGCTCTACTGTCCAGGTGATGGCAGTGTTAGGCAGTTTGTAATGAGCTGGTTTTGCAGACGGACAATCAGATTGACAAACGTGTTTTTAAAAGCAGAAACATGTACCTAACTGAAGTTTTATTTTAATATAAGCAAAGTTCTTAACAACAAGCTTATTCTGTCTTGAGTAAGGTTTGATTTTCGGCAAACTATAGCTTCAGCTCTAATTTATACTCGCCACCGCTAGTGTACTTAACTACATGTTGCAGTATTGACCTGTTAAAAGTTTGTCAGTGCATTTATATTATCTGAACATCTTGTGTATCTCTATGCCTAGCAGGTGGTGTGGGTCGCCGGGGTCTCTCTCGCCCACTGCGCCTGGGCGGTCAGCCTCTTACCCAGCAGCATCGCAGGGGGGTGCATTCACAAAGCAAGGAGTCTACACCCCCTAAAGACCTGGACCTGGTGACCAAGAAGGTGCTTTCAGCCCGCCTTTTGAAGATCAACGACTTGCGTAACTCACTAGCTGAGCTTCAACAGCGTACTGATGAGCTGCAGAAGGAGAATCGAATCCTCAGACAGGTAGAACTGATCCTGTAGTTAAGCTTGAGTGGTCAATACAATCTTTTTCGTAGACAAAGGACATAAACATGTGCGTCTTTGTAGAATTATTATCCAATTAATCTTTTACAATAACATGCTCTTACTTCCTAATAATGATCATCTGTGGCCTTCTCAATTTTAAAATATTCTTTTCCATGCTGCAGCTTCAGGTGCGCCAAGAGAAAGCCCTGCAGCGCTACGATGACACAGAAAGCGAGATCTCCCAGCTGCTGTCGCGCCACTCCAACGAGACCCACGTACTGCGAGACCGGCTCAGGCGGACCCAAGAGCGGGAGCGAGCGGTCGAGCGGCGGTTAAAGGACAGTGAGGAGCAGCTGCAAAGGAGTCACGCGATCATCGCCAAACTGAAGAAGCTGGTCAACCAGCGAGAGCTAGGAGCCAGAGACGAGCTGAGCCGCAAGCTAGAAGAAGAGAAGACTCGTGCCCAGGAGGCAGAACGAAAGATAAAAGTACAATTCTTTCAAATTTTATTTCATCTACATATGCATCAGATTTGTGGAGAATGAAGTGCTGTAATATTTCAGCACATAATGTTTTCTTGGCTTGAGATGTAGCTTACAGATGTGTCAACTTGGCTGCAGTTTGTTGGTGTCAGGTTAACAAGGTTATACTATTGCTAGATAAACAGCCATCTGTCAGAACTAAGTTAAAAAAAAAACATGCTTATTCTGACCCAATTTGTTCGAATTGTGCAAATAATGTATTTTTCAATCTTCAGACTAGATTTCCTTGAAGTCATTTTTTTCAGGAAAGTTTTATTGTAAGTCTGTGTGTTTTAAGGAGCTGGAGCGTAGCATGGAGCTGAGCAACAGCAGTTTCCAGAGGCAGCTGGCTGCAGAGAGAAAGAAGACTATCACTGCCCAGGAAGACATCGGGACTTTGCAAGAGGAGCTTGAGCGATTGACCAATAAACTTAAGGTCTGTCTACAAAACAATAATCAAAACATTCTTTATGACCAAGCATGTTAAATCAGATTATTCATGGTATGACATTTTAATTCATATTAATCAGGAGAAAGAGAGAGAACTAGATACGAAGAACATCTATGCAAACCGCATGGTGAAACCCTCACTTAAGAAAGACATGGAGAATGGATCAAAACGGAAAGGTAAAGCCCTACTTTTTGTCTGTGTTTGTGATTGATTTGTTTTGAATTCTCTTAATTTATTTTTTTCTGTCAGTCATCGGTCAAATGGGTATTTTGGAATAAGAGTAGCCTAATTAATCTGCTTTTGTTTCAAACTTTTAAAAGCTCCCAGCAGGAACAGCAGCAAGGCAGTGCAGGCTAAAGACAGGTTGTCCAGTCTGGATTTCCCCACACCTCCCCCTGCCTTCACTGATGCAAACGAGTGCAGCGAACAAGCACCTGATGACTACATATCACTCAGGGTAAAGTGACCTTACCTCACTCAGAGAGGAATTCTTTTTTTTTTTTTAAATCTGTGCCCTTAAGTCACGTATTTTGGAGTTTAAATTACAAAAAAAATAAAATAATCATTTTCAAATGTATCCATTAGAAAGCTTCCAGCAGCATCATTTTCAACAGGCTTTAATAGCTGCATTGGAACTTTAAGACACTAACACTAATCTAAGTGTCTGGCAACAGTGCAGAAGGGATTCATACAAAGATATACTTTTTTGTTAAGATAAAATCTTTTTTGAAGGGCTACTTGCTGGTCTACTGTTCCCTTGATTTGTTCATTTTTAAGTTAACAAGGTTTTGGTTATTCTGTGACTTTGGTGTTTTATATGGGATCCAATACAATATCTTTGAACACACAATAACTCGACACAAACACAAACTCACCCCGTGAAGCAGTGGTAGGAAACTCTTGAGTTCTGTGAGGTAGAAGTGTTGTTTTTGTGAAAGGAGTCTGGTGGCTTTGAAGAGAGCAATGTAATGGCTGTCTCTGGTATTAAAATATAATCTTACTTTTCTTAAGAACAAAAAAGAATCATGTTTTCCTCTGTAGCATCCCCCTTTGTCTTGTTTATGTATTAGAATATCAATATCAGCCTATCAGTTGCACACACACAAAAAAAAAAACGCTTTCAGTGCACATGCTTGGATCAGATACGTTTGCCTCTAAGGATTGCATTGTAGAAATTATAGCCTGTTTTGCCTCTGCTGACTGAAGAAAGCTACTGAAATGATACAGAACAGTTTGTATCAGTAAGTCATTCACACATAAACAATATGTAAAAAGTACAGCTCAGCTTTAAAATACTGCAATTCCCTTTAGCCTCAATGTCCACACTTCATCATCTGCCTCTGTTTTGATCTGTTGCCTGCTCTTATGCCTCTTCCTCTAAATCAATTTATGTCAGCAGGAGCTTGGCAGTGTGGACAGACAGGCGGAAACAGAAGATAGACACCAAAGTGGTGAGCAGCAGAAGATGAGAGACATAGAAAAAGAAAGAGACAAGGAGGAGTTGGTGAAGGAGAAAAAGGAGAAACAGCAACTCAACCAGGAGTTAAATGGGCCTGAGGAGAAATCAGAGAGACAAGCAAAACGGTGGGAAAAAGAAAAAGAGGAGGAAGACAGAGAAGGGCATTTCCTGGTTAACGAGAAGGAAGACAGTATCAGGAAGCACGGCCATGTCCAGGAAAAGGTGGACAGATGGAACCACGAGGCTCTGGCCAATCAGCAAGTGGCAGAACAAGCGCGACGCAAAAAAGAACTGCTGCTGGCTAAGATGCATGAAATAGACCGTTCCATAAAAGGAGCCCAGGACACAATGTTCTCCAACTCTGAGTCCAACAGGGGTACCAGTGAACATTCTTCTCCTCATCCTCCTGAAAAGAGGAGCAGTAACTCATCCGTTTTCCAACTTACAGAAGCTGATGAACGTGCTGCAAGCAGGGAAGGAGGAAGGAGATCAGGCATAGAGGGTGGGGTTGCTACAACAGGAATTGGGAGGAGAGCGCTACGACTCCAAAACTCCGGTGATGACTTAGCATTCGGAAGCTACGCACCTTCTTTTGGAAATTCAGCTTCCAGAGGTTCCTCAGGTTTCCCTCCACCTCCTCCTGCAGAAGAAAGGGACTCTGCATTAGAAGCAATAGGTGTTTTCAGTCTCAGAGGGGTGGAGACTGAGAAAGGTGTCGGAAAAGATAGAAAGTCTAGCCTGATGCAGCAGCTGTTTGGTTCCCTGGCAACACCTGTAGGTGACAGTGTGAGCCCCCCTAATAAGATGGAGGTCTTCAGCAGTCCTCCTGCAACCAATGGGGTACGTTCAAAAAGGGAAGGACTTTTCAGCTTCAGCTCAGAGTCACCCACCCCTCCAACATCCTCTCTGAACACAATACATGTCGCAGAGAGCAGACCTGCAATACGTGCCATCTCCTCCTTTAATGAAGACGACATAGAGGAACTGACTTTATAAAAAAAGGGAATTACATCTGATGTCGTCAGTCTCATAGCAGGCCATCGTATCAATCAGTCAGTAACAAAGTGAGACAGCATGAGGTGTTTTTAAACTCTGAAAGATTGAGTCATGAACATAAAATATCATCATTATAAACAGAAGGAAACAGGTGCAATAAAATGTTTCTACAAAAAAGTCTGAAATACCAGCCCTAAATATTATACAGCACTAAATACATGATAGTTTATAGTTTGATGCTAGGTGAAGTATTACCAGCGACTGTGGCTTTTATTAGTGACAAATTGCAGGACATTCCTCAGGTGGTATTAGTTATTGTGGTAAATGTGTGACTTGTTGTTTATCAGACCAAAGGAAGGATAGCAGAGCCTTAACACAACAACCAGCAACAAACCAATCTCCAAGTGGCAAGGTCACATTTAAAAAGGTTTCATTACATTCTCAATCACATTTCTCTGAGATTCACAATTAACCACTTTTCCATATTTAGTAGCAAGACTAGCATGACATTTCTGTTATTTAGTGTCAGACTCTTTGATTCAGTGAACCACTAAACAATGCCACAATGTGTTTAAACTGCTTGCTGAATGTCTGACACTTGTATAAAAAAAACAGTTGTGGAGAGTACAATTTGACTTAATTGAGTCCTGTTGTTCTATGGTTCTTTATAAAACCCCACAAGATTTCAAAGGGACATACTGTTCTTTTTTTGAAAAACCTTTACAGCATCAGAAGTTTAACATGACAAATCAATAACTTTAATCCAGTTAAATATTGAATTGTGAAATTGGTCACTCCATATAGTGAGAACTTTGACTTTTGGTACTTTGAATACAATGCTTTTAGTTGTTTGTTCTTTTTTTCTTAAGTAATATTTAAATTCAGGACCTGTATTTAAGTGTTTTTAGAATATGGTTTTGTTGCTTTTACCAAACCAAGTCCAAGCTACTTTTGTTATAAAAAAAATAACTACTTTCTGTATATATAGCCTATATAAAAAAATAAATACCTAAATTGAGCTGGTACTGTTTTAATGTTCCATATAAAAATTGGATTTACATCATAAACACATGTGAATGACCAGTAAAGAAAAATATACATAGTAAATAAAACTTGTAGAAAGTAATTTTAATTGTTTTGTTTAATAAAATGGTATCCAAACAAAAATGTTGATGGCTAAGACAACCAGTACGAAAACAAACCACTAGGGGCTGCAAAAAGAGTAAACTATTACCGTTAGTGGACAAGGTTTTCTATTTCATTCCTTGTTTATGTTGAGTCGTAATAGACCTCCATCAAATTATAAAATTTGCATTAAATTAAACTCCTAATAAGCTTATGAAAACGCATTGGTCAGAAAAAAAAAACTTGTACTTTTTCAGATTTAAATGTTTGAAGAGATCTTTGTATTTATTCTGGTATATTATTTTAACTTTATTGACAGACGAAATGTGTGACACTTTTTAAGAGTTTACGACACTTGCAAACTTTATGCTAAACTAGTCAGCAGGCTGCTTGTGTTTCAAATGTCTCCACGTTTTGTACTTATAGCCTCGATGTTTTGTGTTGTTTTTGTTGGATGAAATAAATTATAGCAGGAGTGAATTGTTATCTGTGGCGCACTTGCATTATTATTCATGCGGCGGGAAGATAGAGATTCCTGGGGCGTCTCCAAGCAACCACAACCTGACGCAGACTCCCCGCCCCTCCTCCGGTAGCAAAGAAAAAAACAAAAAAAACAAGCGGACCGTGGTGGAGCTGTTTGGAGACGATTTAAGAAGAGGGGAGAGGTAGCGGGCTCGTGATGGTGTTCACTGATGCTGTTGCTTGGATTCGGGGTGGTTGACAAGTTGGACTGCAGCAGAAAAAGTCCTAACAAGGTAAACGAGCCACACGCAGTTTGAATTGACGTACGTTTCGGTAACACCTTCTGTATGATAGCAGATGTGCACGAGGAAGTTGAGGTGTACTGTGCTGGAGGCATCAATAACCGCGCGTGACATCAACTCTGCCCTTAATGTTTATACTGGTGCAGAAATGATGCTCTTGTTGTATGAAGAGACCAAGGGGAAAGACAACTAACTAAGACAGCTGCTTGAACAATTAGAATCTATGAATTAAGATAACTTGAACACAACTCTGATATATTTGAATTTAGGCTTGGCTTAGGTTTAGAATAAGGTCAAGTGAATTATTAAACCAGATATTTGTAGGAAAGACTGACTTATGATCTAACTGTGTTATTACACAATCATCATTTTCTGATACTTTTGTAAAGTTTTCTTTGTTAATTTATTGTATTAATCATGTCTGCTTTAAGTTAACCCATCCTACATGCATATACATTAAAAATTATATTTCAGCTTGTATTTTACAGTTATAGAAAACGCCTATTTAATTTAGTGTGTGTGTAAATTCATTAAATGCATGTGAATGTGAATCTTTTTGACAGACAAGGTGTTGTTGGTTTATCTCAGCTCCTCTATAGGCTCTTTATATAATGTGTTCCTCTTTCTGAACATACACAGGCAGGAAAATGAAACCTGTTCATACTGATATCCTGTGGTTAGACTGAGGAATGTATTGAACCAGCAGCTGTTTCATTAGTTTTTTGTTGCCATAATAAGGGAGTATAATCTACCAGGATAATTGGACGTTTGCCTGTATGAATAGCGTTTGTGTCAGGGCTCTTAACCCTTGAATACACTTAGGATCCTGTTGATGACTTATACATTATTATTTATATTCTTGCCCATGATACACTGTTTATCTTCATACAGTTATCCCTGTGGTTTACCATCTTTAAATGGAAATGACTCAGAGTTGTACTATGTTATAGACTGAAGAGATACACACTCAAGCCTGATTAGTTTCCCTGAAGTTATGTTTGTTATTAGGACATGACTCTATGTTCCAGAGAAGAGCCAGACTTCATAAGTCAGACCAGGTTTAGGCATCTCCTAGTCCAACACCTCAAAATAAAATCTGTTGGTGTGGCAGCACTGAAAGTCTCCTGCCTCGAAACCAGAGGAATGTTCTCAGTTCACATTTTAAATCACTTCTTTACTGTACGTACAGGGTCTTTACAAACTCGTTAAAAATGCATATGGCATGGATTTATTCTCCTCCCGTATTGGTCTTCTGTAACGAGTTGGTCCCCAGAGATACACTGATTCCTTTTAAGAATAAGTAGAGGATCCATTCCCCTGCTTTCCTTATTCAGCTACTGTGCACAGTCTGAGCGGAGGTCTTTTTGTACCTTGCAGAACAGCCATCCTATCATTAGATACAAGGGCAATGACTTCTCTGCTGGCCTGCTGTGCCCATTATGGAATAAATGAGCACTAACCACTTACTACAGGAAGACTTTGTAAGAGGACGCTGGAAGAGCTTTCTTTTGCTGCTCCTGGTATGACTGTGTGCTATATCATTTAAGAGAAGTGAAAGGTTTACATGGTGTTTCTTGAGGTAGTCGTCCCATGCTTTATTTAGTGGTTGGATTTCACAAGATAAAGAGTATGATGCTATTTGTTGTTGTGTATAACAAATTGTGTTTGAATTTGCAGTATGATAATGAATACAGGTTTCTATCCAAAAATACATTTTCTTTAGTCCAGACTTATTAAACTTTACAACTGTTGGATGGATAACAACATTTTCCATCAAAACAATAAGTCCAAATTTAATCTTACCCAACACTTTGGTTTATGAACCCGAACATGCATATGTTTTGACACTTTTATTAGAATGAGCTTTTGCTACTTTATATGAAGTGTTTTACTGTCAAATTTAAGTATGCTACACTAAATTAAGATTCTAAATAGTTGAGTTCATTTTGAGTATGTTATTAGTAGTAGTAGTAGTAAGTAGTATGCTTGTATGTTAGAATTCCTGTGTTAGCATTTAGCTCGAAGAAGAGCAGTTAGCAGCATTCTTGAATTGTTTGTGCAAGTTAAAAAATATGTACAAATCTAATGAGGAACATTTTATGATGAAAATAATGGTCAGGATCTGTGCATGTTGAGTGTAAGAGAAAACATAACTCAGCCAGTCCTTTTAGCTAATGTAAGTTAGTTAGCATACTAAATTAAGAAGTTATCATTCAGCTCCAAGCAGACTTATTGCATATTTCTAAATTATATTTGTAGGTTAAAATGTGTATGTCTCATTGTACTTATGAATATATTATGAATACGATCTATTAAAGTATGGTTTGGAAAACGTTTTTTGTGACATAATGTATGTTTTTATCAAGCAATATGAGAGTGTATGTAAAAGAGAAAAACTATCAGCCTTTGGTTATTGTAAATCTAAGTTAGCTAGAACACCGAACTATTACATTGGCTGTTGTGTCCATTCTGAAAAGCATTCAGCTCCAGGCAGAGACACCAGTCACAGCATTTTGGAGTTAGCGGTCATCTCAAGCAGAGACTTTCAACATTCTCGGGTTGTGTGTTTGTGGAAAAATGTGTAAGCAGATACTGCCTTAATGTTCAGGATTCGAGAAAAAAATTCAAACATGTTTTTTGTCCCATTCTGTGTCTTGCTGTGAAAGAGCAAACCCATCAGCCAATAATTTAACACTGCCAGTAAAAGCAATAAGCCCTGAGGACAGGAGGTGGGAAATGTCTGATTCATTGACAGTCCCTGTCGTTGTTGCTATGGAAACAATTTGTTCCTGTTAAACAAAAATCCTGGAGGTGTGTTTCCTCAGTGTGCTGATACTTCATTATTTGATGAAAGAAGCCACATTGTAAATCTTCTACAGAATGAACTTGTGTGCACAAACTCAACATTCATTCAGTATTTCTGATTTATAATCTTTAATTTATATGACCTTTCATATAGCTGAGACTGACGTGCCAAATTAGATGTGTAGCCTTGCTGTCAGATGTCTCATAACCTTTATCTCTTGTCATTTAGGAAATTGTTGCCAGTGGTCACAGAATGCGTCATACTTTGCTTCTTCTCTCCTCTGCAGTTCGAAACTCTGCCTCCAAAACATCAGTGGACCCGTTTTTATCCATTGAAGATCCACTTCTCTGACAAAAAACCCTCATACATATCTGACAACAAATGAGGCCACCAACTAAGAAAATATATCTAGTTTTTATTTTAACACATTTCTCAGGAATCCTTGAGTGCTGAGCAGATTAAATGGACACCTCCAAAGCTCCTCAGATAACACTGGACAGGGCTTGTGTCCTGGAGGAACCAGAATGTGAGGAAGATGCGGATTTGCCGGCAGATGACCATCTCATGAGCCTGAAAGCCTTGACTGAGAAGTTAAGACTGGAGACCAGGAGACCTTCTTACCTAGAGTGGAAGGCCCGGCTTGAGGCAGAAAGCAGTGACGCAGAAAATGGAAAAGGCCTGAGCGTAGTTGAGATTGAAAAGGAAGTGGTTACTCCCAAAGAGGCTGTTGTGAACTCTGATGGGATTCAGTGCAAGTTGCCATCAGGTGTGCTGAAGGGATTTGGAAACATCGATGAAGCGCTCAGCTGGCTGAGGAGAGAACTGGTGAGACAATGTATTAAGTTGTCATCTATTTCTGCTAGGAGTTTGCAAAAAAGTTAAGCATCTCTTAAAAGTTTTATATTCCCCCCTAATATTTTCAGCAGATAATCACCCTAATACAGAAATTCTCTATAGGCACTTAACTCTCATAAATGCAACACTGTAAACTGGCTACTAGAGATTCAAATAAACACTTTATAACTCAAAGAGCTACACTGCTAGTTAGTGCAATTTAACAGCTTAAGGCCAGAACAGACAAAACGTTTCTGCTAGTTAGCTATTAAGAATTTAACAATGAACACAACATGCAATTACTGGCCGGAAGAATCCCTCTCACATTAGTGAGTGAGATTGATTGGGATTGGGCAATTGCATCAGATGTTCACTTTCTGCAAGTGTAATCCTTTCTACTCCAGTCCAATTGCTTTGGACATTCACCCATAGTTCATAGGCTACAACTGAGCACGCAAAGAGGTGCTGTCACATGCAGAATCGCACTCACACAGTACGTGTGGAGACAATATTTTGCACAAGAACAGAGGACAAGAGAGATGATTATGATGCTTGCACTGATGTGTGCACATAAACACTCACATATTTTCATATACGATAACTGAATACACAGAGCTCTATCTTAACATTAAGACTGGAATCAGGATTAGACCGGCTCTGTTACACACAAAGAAATGTACATATAACAATTTAAAAATCTACCTTTAACAATCTAAAAAACTTTAAACAATCTCAAAAAACTCATTAACTACAGTAACACCACATAGATCAAACCATTTGATTGATTTCTTTGTGCAAAACCACAACAAGAGTTGTCTCATTACGCTTGACACAAAGAGCAGGTATTGATCCCACTCCTTGTCATTTTATGTACAGAGCCAAAGTCTGCAGGGACTTGTGTTGGGAACTGGAGGGTCTTCTTCTTCTTCAATGAGCAAGTAGTGTCCTTTTGACAGGAAGAAACCTTGAGGAGAACCAGACTTATTGGTGAACATCCAGCTGCCTTGACCAGCAGAGAAATAAGTAGATACGAACAAATAGACAAACGACCAGACAGACTAATGTAGAGGGAGCAACTACAGTATCTAAATTAAATAAAAATAACCACAGATAAAAGAACAAATAACAACAACAGACACTTTAAACTCCATCACTGTGAACATTTTAGTTGATTAACTTGTGTATCAATTAATCAGCAGCTTGTTTCAGCTCTACTCTCTTTTGTCTCCCTCAATCAGACAGACATGCGTCTGCAGGACCAGCAGCTGGCGAGGCAGCTCATGCGGCTCCGGAACGACATCAACAAGCTGAAGATAGAGCAGACGTGCCACCTGCATCGCCGGATGCTCAATGATGCTACCTTTGGCCTTGAGGAGCGCGACGAGCTGTCTGATCTGCTGTACGAATGTCCGGTCACCCCAGGGCTCGGCCTCTCCGCCCCACTGAGACTCATTGGTGTTACAAAGATGAACATTAACTCTCGCCGTTTCTCACTCTGCTAGAGGCAGTGATATGACTTAATGCAGGGAATATTCATATCAAAACAGCCTGCCTAATATTATCTTTGCTGGGGTTAGATAGCGTTAAAGTCCTTTGTGTATTTCAGGCTTTTACACAACACTGTAAGAATGAACTAAATGACAAAACACAGATTTACAGTGTAATTGTAGATAATTCACAAAGAAGATTTTGAGTGAAGTAGGAACATTTAAAGTAAACTATAGACGCCAGCTACTTTCAGAAACCTATCTGTCTTGACCATCGGGCCATCATGACTTCCAACAAAGTACTTGCAGTTCCACTCGCAGTAAAAACTTTTCAACAAATATTAAGCTTGTTTTTATTAACTTTTTAAACATTTCAGTCAAATAATTATATTTTATATTACTATATATGTGGTGGTGGTTTGCCGGGGCTTTTGTATCTACAAGCAAGATCCATCACTCACAACATAGATATTTAAATTGATTTTACTACACACTATACTATATATGATTCAAGGACATCCTTGTACTTAACCTTTATTGTTTTGTGTTTTAAAAAAGCTTTAATATTGGGGCTGCTGGTAGCCTAGAGGTCAATGCGCGCGCCCCTTTTGCAGAGGCTGTAGTCTTCCAAGCAGGCGGCCCAGGTTTAAATCCGACCTGTGGCTCCTTTCCAGATGTCATTCCCCACTCTCTCTCTCTCCCTGATTTCTAACTCTATCCACTGTCCTGTCTCTAAAATAAAGGCAAAAAGAGCCAAAAAATAAACCATTAAAAAAATATTATTATTAAAACAAATTGTACACCATACTATATGTAAAACATTTTCGATTTAGAACGAAGTAGTACTATCAGTTTTTCAAATCAATGAACAATTCTTTAAAATGCCTGCACTAGTTTGATTAAATTCCTGTTCTGAAGCTTGCCTTTACATTTAAGAGTATATTTAGGTTTTGGTTGTCACTTTGTACATTTTATGCTCCAATTGTTATGTCCCAGCCTGAGAGTACCCATTTGAGATGACATTGTCTGTTTGAAACCAAAACAAGGTGAAGTTTCCTGAATAAACATCATTATCATTCACCTAGATCTCTGCCTGTACTGAGTGACATGATTATGTGCACCTTGTTAGGAGTCTTCTGTTATGCAGGCAGTTATAATGGTCTTTACCATAAAAGGTAACCTTTTTTGTACTCACCTATTTTTTTTTGTTTATGACAACAGTCAGTAAAGCAACTTATCACATAATAACCAATGATGAAATGATAGGTTGGAATTTGCTTTGACTATACTACCAAGACGGTTTAGCTACATGTACCAATGTAATACTTTTGTTGTGTCTCAGTTTGCAGGGATGCACTATGCCACCTGGCAAGAAATTCCTTGCAATGTTGCCTTAATCTTGTTTTACTAAGCCTATAATTGACTTGAACATACCTTAAAACTGGTTTGGTTCAATGAAATACGGTCACTGTTAGTTGTAATATGATTTCACAAATGAACTGTAAATAAATAATCCATGAAGAAGTTGGATATGTGGCTTTTTTAACCTCAAGTTTGCTAGCGTCACAACAAAATCTCACCAGTAGTCTCTTGTGTTTTCTCCTTGTATAACTCGTCATTCAAACATGGAAGACGGGGTCTATAATGCTGTGGATTAAAGTGCTCAGTGAACCATGAAAGTAGGAAGCATATAATAAAGAGGCTTGGATACAGTGAGCCAGCAATCTTTTTACTTTTTACTTTGAAGCAATCTACGACACTTGTGTAATTTATTAAGCTAAATATGGAGCTATTGTCAGCAGCTAGCCTCAGTTAGCAGCCTAATTAAAGACTGTACACAGCTATGCTTTTAGCTTAGCTTGGAAGAAGAAAAAACTCCTATTAGCACATTCAAGGTAGAAGTAATATCTTACACAGGATTATGTATGTTATATCTTTAAAAAAAAAAAGGTAAAAATCTAATTTCTGTCACTTAACTAGGAGTTACATTTCTTCAACTGTTAAATTATACAAGAAAGCCATTTCTTATAGGCTACATATGAAAAATAAACATGCAGTAACACTACCGCTAATATTTTCTGTTAGGTTTAGTTGGTCTCAGACAAAGCTAGATTAGATGTTTCCCCCTGTTTCCGTTCTCTGACATTTTTCATGCCAATGCTTTTGTTCTGCCAATAACTGTATTCTGCGCACACTGCACAAAAACTGTGCAAACAGTCAGCTCCTATAGTTTTTGGTACGTGTGAAGACAAGAACACTGGGGTCATAAGGTCTTGCATGTGAGTGTCAATGTAACCCACTCACTGATCCCTGTGTTCCTCTCCATCTGCAGGGTTGAAGTGGCACCTCATGAATGACTCTGCTGAGCCTGAGATTTTCATGCATGAGCTCCAGCTTTATGTTGGCTTATCGCTGCTGAAAGCCACAACTCCTTTGGACTGAGAGGCTGCCAAAGGGGCCATCACATACTTTTTTTCTAAGTTCCTGCATTATGATTAAGGCAGTTTTATTTATTCATTTTTTGTTGTACTGGAGAGACATTACTGTAGAAATAAACCTATACAACATTTAAATTCAAGACAAAATTACTTCCAGAGAAAATGAAAAACAAAGTACTTTGTGGTCGTCTAGATTCCATTTCTGCCCAACAGCTGTTTTTAAGAATTGGCAGTTTTATTAATTTCATGCCTAAACCATCTCATTAGCATGACAAAATGACTTGACAGGCATAAAATCAGGCCCCATCGCTGCTGATTAAGCATGAGGATCAGATACTGTATCCAAAGCCACAGTCTTGATGCAAATATAAGACATCACATTGAGAGCTTAAGTAATCACTTTTGGGTAATTTGTTCATTCAAACATTCAAACATAAGCACAGCATCCAATTTAAGAGAAATGACGACACTGAAGAACTTTCCTACACTTAGATTTTATGGTTTCTCAATGAGGGATGAAGTTAACTAGTTGAATTCTCAATCTTTGCCTAGGGGGCACTTCCTGCTTCCATCATTTTCCAGTAATATAAAAAAATAAAGACCACAGATAGAAACGTCTTTCCCAGACTTAGCTGCAAACTATGGCATGAAAGGCAGTCAGACAGAAACCACCAAGGTGAACCACAGACTGAAACTGGCGAGAATCCCAGACTGCATGTCACGCCGAGCCTTTGTGTAGCCGCCTCTCGGCACATTCTGAACACCCAAGAACTGGGAAAACACATTTAATGCCTTTTTTTTCCAACTATGGCAAGTTTTAGGATCCTGACCTGGAAATGTGTTGACAATGCAAATTAATTTTCAAAGCTGACTATGCTTTAAATTTGAAAAGTTAATTGATGATTTAGTGGAAAACATTTAACCAGCAATGATGATTTAAATTTTTACTGCTGTGGTGCTGTGGTAATAAAAGCTAAATCATCTTTTTGAAGGAGGCCAAAAGGCACTATGTAGTCCAATGAGGCCACACAAATAGACCTCAGAAGTGTTGAGACTCTGGTTCTGGCTGTGTTGGTTGGTGGAAAATGGATTTATAAGGTCACTTGAACAGTTGGAACAACTCCATGATGCTTATTAAACTTGTCTTAGGCCTAAAAATAGCCTTTCCAAACTTAGCTTTCCCTGTGAGATTACTTTTGGGAAAAGCCACTTGCTTGCAGATTGTTTTTCATTTTGGATTAGTTTGTTCTGTGTTAGATATGGCAGGCATGTTGCTGTTTGATAACTGTCATTATCAATCACATCCCCCTTACAGAAGTGTAATACTAAGATAGATCTAAACTTTGTATGACCCCTTAAAAAGAGGGCAGGGCCAGAGCTCAGGGGAAAATGCACTGCCCTTTGTGACAAAGAATACCAGCACGAGCTGGTTGGATCCTGACGTGTCACAACAGCAGTCACATTTTTGTTCTTGACCTGTCAGTATCCAGTGCATTTTCATTACAATTTTGAAAAAGTGTGATTGTTTTTGAAACTCACAGTGAAGAAGAGCATTTCATTAACTCAAAGGATTGAGATCCTGCCTCATGTACCAAAGACTGAATTTGCCTGCTGGTTTGATTCCAACCTGTGCTGAAGATCCATTCTAATGTCAATTCACATCACATCGAATGAGTACACCAGAATTCTTTTACTTTCGTTCCTTGTTTACGAGACAAATGTGTTTCCTGTTTGTTGCAGCCAAAGCACAGGTGTGTTGTTGTTGACAACACAGAACATGTAAGGGTGAACTTACTATCTCTATAGTGATTCAAGTGACCAATCTGTGTCTATGAAAAATACAAATAATAAAGGTAATACATTATTAGATCAATAGTTTGTTTGGGCTATTTGAGATATAGCTCAGTATTCATCTAACTGCATCATTTATAGTGATGTATTTTACAGATGGCAATTCAATCAGCTTACAATTTCTCTATGTATTGCAGCTCATTTAATTAATGTACAGAGTAATACATTTTTAACAAATTAGGGTCAATCGTGGCAACCGGCTTGCAAAGTTATATGGATGTTTTGGCAGGAATAATTTTAAAGTTTGAACATCAGGAAAAGGCATCTTGATAGATGAGGATGCTGGAGGAATCCAATTTGGTTTGGAGAGACTGTAACCTTAGCAGCTGGTTTCTATGGTTACTGAAGCTATGAAGAAACATGCACTCTGACAGGGTCCAAAAAGTTTTTAAATAGGCATAAGAAAACCAAAAATTGTTGTACTGTATCCCACAAATTCCTCAAACTCCACAGCTGCATAACGTGAAGAAAAATACTAAAGTGTTAACAGGTAAGCAGTGCAAGGTGGCATGTTTGTGCGGTGGTTAGCTCTGCCTGCTCACTGAGATGTTGTCTGGTTTATATCCTGCCCAGGCCTAACCGCGTAGAGCTCAAATGTTACATCTTCTGCCTACAGATTGTTGACCATGCTTTTGAGCAACGATAATGTAATGAAAGATGAATCCTGAATGCTGCAAGGAGGCACGTGAGTGTTGTGGTTAGCACTGCCACCTCACAGCAACGTGGTACTTGGAGGTAAATAGGCTTGAATAAGCAAGCACCCGGAGGCAACATATTAGTGCTTCAATTTTCCTCCCAGACTTCAACAAGTACACAAACAAGAACCCGACTCTTCATGAGGCTCATTGAAGGTGATAAAGTCTCACCATAGGGGCTCCTGTCGGGTTGTAAAGATAATTGGCAAACTCTTTTCAGAACAGCATGAGACCTTTCGATGATTTATTTGAATCAACTGATCTATTTAATAATGACTTGCTGTAATGAGACACTCTACTCAGTCTTTAATTGGATTAAGGTGAGAATTTACAGGAGGCCAATTAGAATTCCACCGAGGAATGTGAGAAAGCATGCATGATCAGTTACCAAAAATAATCGCTTTCGCTTTTGGTAGCAAAAACAATTACACGACTTTATCGCACAAATATGAGAACAGTGTGTTTGAGGGATGAGAGAGTCAGTGTTTGCTTGGTGAGATCATGGGCGTCTTGATCATTTCATCCTTTTGTTCAGAGGCAGACAGTGTCTCGAGGCGGAGATGCTATTTAAACCAAGGTGTAGTGTTCCAGTCTGTAATGCACTCCTTTGCCTCTGCTGCATTCCCTCGACAAACACTTGATTTTAGTTTTTGTTTGACTTTAAAAACTTAGTGAAGAAAATCATTTTTAAGTAAACCTCTAATGGAAACATTTTGGTGAGTGATTTGAGGAATGTGCTCAACTCAAACTGTCCTGCCAGTTTCTCTTCCCTCAGACTCACAAAACTAATCCCTAACTTTGAGGGGAACATCCAGCATGGGCGGGCGCTTTGATGGAACTCAGGCTGAAGTTACCCAAGCAGCTTAGGGGCATCCAAGCAGATGATCAGTCAGAGAGGATCACAATCATCACAAACACCTTCACCTCTTGTGACAGTTATGGTGTATGAAAGTCAAATTAGATATAACAAACTGCAGTCAGGTGTAAAGGATTATAACCATGTATTTTCAAGAGGTAATACAGCTTATGACTTTACAACAGGAAAAAAAAAGGGACAGTTAGTGTAAAGTAGTTGTTATTTAATAACCAACAATTTACTCAACAACTGTAATTACAGTTCAGAACTTCCTGTCTGTGTGTGCAGACAGTTGGCAGCAGTACTGCAGTGTAAAGGCACAATGATACATGAATGTAATGTCATGAAACATTACACAATACTAGAGGTCCTGCAGGACATGAAAAAACTCAAATCATAAATTTACATCAGCCATAATCTAACAGGCTTTGTCAAATAGTCCCCACTCTTTTGCTTAAACTGAGTGAGAATTTTTGTTTTTACAGCATTTCCTTGGTCTGTTAGAATAACGCAAAAACAAAACAAAAATATATATATATAAATGAGTAAACACTGATAACAAATGATAGTGTAAAAACAAAGTGGTACACAAATCTTCTTGTAAAAACTAAAATATTTATAGATATAGTATAGCAAAAAAAATTCACTCTCACAGCAACACACACATTTGAAATATATGATGCAAAGTTCTCCTGGTGGATGAAGCTGATTGACCAAAGTTATAAAAAAAAGAAGAAGCAGTACAGCCTCAGTCTTTACCTTCTAAAGACATGTGCACAGTCCTCAGATTGACCCTCCAGAGGTCATGCACCTATTCTAATCAGCCTGTCAAAGACTCTGGAGATTGTCGCTACATTGGTGACAGCAGTGGCAGATACTGCCAATAAACGAGTACAAAAATCAAAGCAGTTTAAAAATATATCAGAGACTATGAATCCCTCTGAGTGTAAAAATAGCCAACTGACTGTGAGTCCTCTACAGAGTTTGCATAAGTGCATTTGTTGACTTCATGTTTTCTGGGTGATAGGTTGAGGTTTGCCTGGAGTTTTCAGGGGATATAGAATGTCCTCTTGACAATTAGAGGAAAATACAATGAATCATATCTTCGGTCAGTGCTGAGGACCACCTTCATCTGGTCCCTTTAGCTCAGGCCTTCTGTTCATTTAAGGATCGCCGGCCATGCTGCGTCTTCTCGCCGCTAAATTTCCCTTTGATCATCCTGTCAAGGCGTCACTCCCTCCTGGTCCATACTGCAGCCCAGAGCTTCGATGTCATTGCTAATGTCTGTGATCATGCGGTCCCACTCGTCTCCCTCTGAGGCCTCCTGGCCCTCGTCCGAGGCGACGCTTCCTCCGGCCGCTCCATTGCCGTTGGTGGTAGAATCAGAGGCGGAGCTGGCTGTGCGTCGGTAGCGGCCGAAGCTGTCTGTGATGATGCCGCGGCCGTCCTTCACACCGATTGTCTCAAGGAAGTTCTCAAAGTGCTGGCTGTCCTTCTCTGGTATGAAGGGACGCAGGCCTACAGAAAAACAATTCAATGCATTTTGAGCTCATTTTGTGTTACATGTACTATTAAAATAAAATCTGGCAGATTTATTTTATTCAGGAGACAGCAATGCATATGGTGGCTTGGGTTTTATAATCTCTTCTGTTTTTATGTATAGAATTGAAGTGTCTTACAAAAACTGGAACTAACTGTAAGATTATGGTTTTATGAACTAAGAGAAAGAATAGAAGTGTCATTAAAAAAAATGTATCTGATAAACAACAGCCGACTGTTTCATCATTTCTTATTTGTGTGTGCTTGACCTTCATAATTCTTTGTTTAGCTTGATGAAAACAAGGTGTAGCTGCAAGACACATCTCTAGCTTATGGGAAAATCAAGTAGTCATACCAAGTAGAAGGAACTTTCTGCTGTCCCCGTAGAGTTGTCGCAGGTTGATGCAGAACTCATGGATGGAGGCACCGTTACGGTATTCGTGGAGCAGGGTGGCAAATTGCTGGATCTCCTGCGATGACAGCTTTGTCCGCAGCTAGGGGGAAAAATAACACATTTATATTTTAAACAACAGATTTAGAAAAAGCCATTTCTAAAAATACAGAAACGGGACGAAGAAGGAGTCTGGGAAATGTTTCATACTGTGGTCATGTAGTCCTGCAGCAGCTCTGCAGCGGTGGTGCTGAGCTCTCCTTCACTTGCCGTCTTCGTCTGAGGGGATGCCGGGGAGGAAGCTGATTGAGACTTTTCTTCAGCCTCCAAGGAGCCCTGGAAAGGACTGAGAGAGGAATACACATCATGTAAATGGCATGCAAAGATAAGCCACGTTGGATTGATGTCTGTCTTGATCACTGTGCTTAAAAATAGAAAACTATCATAGAGGTAGAGCTCTTACAATGTGCCAGCTTCAGCCTCAAAAGTCTCTTTAACATCCACTTTGCTTGAGGAGTCATCTGCAAAACGGTAGCAGAAGAAGTACATACTTACAGTTTTGAATTTGACTTTCATACTTCAGGCATTTGAGAAGAAGGTTCAACTTTAAAAGTATTACACTTGTTGATGCCAATGCTCCCTTTAAAAACATATTTTTAAGCTTCTTTAAAAGATTAAACAGGCAGTGTGTAAAAGAGCAAATGGGTTTTTTCCTTACCACTGTATAGAGAAAGGTGTCTGGTAGGTGTCGTTGCTCCATCAAAAATGGCTCTGTCTAAGAAGTCTATTGTGGATTCTGTGTAAACGATCTGAAAGACCTGACTGAGCAGGAGACACAGCTCCTCCGCTGCAGCCTACACAACAAAGAAATGGCTGTCATCAATGCACTTGAATCATAACACTTCTCTGTAAAATATAAAAAAAAAAAAAACGACTGTCAAATTTTTGTTGCCAAAATTAATGATGTTATTTTTGATGAAACTTTTGCACTTCAACTTTAATATTGGCAATTAAAAGTACTACAGATCATTAGAGTTCACATTTTAAGGGAGCACTGATAGACTAGCAGTTATGAGCACATCCCATGTACAGATTCAATAGTCCTCATTGCCAGGCCGTGGGTTCTAACCTCGGCCCTTTGCCGCATGTCATCCCCTACTCTCTCTCTTCCCATTTCCTCTCTCTCTTCAGCGGTCCTACCAAATAAAAAAGGACAAAACCCCCACCCCGCTAAAAAAATGTCTTCCACATTTGAAAAAACCCTCAGTAACATGTAATCTGGGATGCATATTGGTTTTGAAATTATTTCTCGGAGATGTATACTAACGCTTCACGGCAAATGTGAAGTTACTTATCCTTATCAAGCTACTTCCGACCGTGTGTTTCGAGCCACAGATGTGAGATAATACCTTATTGTCAACAGCCAGCACGAGCAGACAGCAGACTTCTACAAGGACAGCTCCGCTCTCTGATAAAGAGCTCAGGGTCTGAGACTTGTTGAGATCAGGACACGAGCTGGGACAAGGAGACCCTCCTGACTCCTGGGCTGAAAAAGATTTTAAAAAAGACACCCTCATATTTTCATTTACAAATGTTGCAGACACGCCTTGGGACACTGTTTAAAAACAAAATAACAAATCTTTTCTTCTTCAATAATACATTATGTGACCAAGCTAGTAATTAAACGGATGGGTAGTTCTGTTTCCAGGAAGAAGTCTGTTTAGAACTGAAAATAAGGATGTGTAACGTTAGGATTTTATGCTTATGGATAACAATACTTATCGCTACTCTTTACCTTTTCTATTTCTACAGAAATATATGCCATTTTCAATACACTTCCTGTACAGTTTAAATAACCCTGGGAAGTCTGAAGGTAGCATAGGAACTCCTATGGTTTTACTATTTCATAATAACTTGCAAACAAACATTTATTGGAATTTTTGTGTCCACAGGGATCCCTACAAATCTCCATGTACACGAAAATGCCAATAAATGTTCCAGCTAGAGCATTACAGAACCTTATCCTTAACCCTCATCTTAACACCTGGAGTTAGCTTTGAATCTTTGTTTTACCTGTTTTAATCACCACGAGGTGCAAAGAATCGTCTCTGATGTAGGAGACAGCAGCAATGTCATGGATGGGCACCCGGAGGATGATGTCCTCTCCATCACGCCAAACAAGCTTGATGTTGTACGCCGATAAGCTCACCACTGCATCCTGCTCTGAGGTCAGCTGGCCTGCCAACTGATGGGACTTCTGACAATCACAGAAGCATATGAGCAGGTCATTTTAATCACTTTATCAGATCACTTTAATACTCTGATTCAAAAGTTTAAACATTACAGCTTTTTTATTAACGGTTGACGCTCTTTCGATGAACCTACTAAAAATAGCAAACATACCCTTGCAGAGTCGATGAGCTGCAGCACTTCTGTGCGACTTGAGGGATTCAAGTATCCTGGAACGGATGTCAGCTGCCCCAAGTACTGCACAGAACACGCACAATCATTTTCACTGCTTTCCTTCGAAACAAAAGTAAAACAACACATCTTCAGGAAATCAATGTCTCGACATGTCGCACTCACTTTGACCTCCTTTTCGATGTAGTCATTGAGGAGGATGTCAGGGTCGATGCGGTGGTCAGGCTGAGAGAGTGAGAAGGTGTGGAGGGCCCTGCGCTCGGTGGCTTTCTCCTGCGCCTTCTTGTCTCTCCCCTTCTCTCCTTTCAAGAAGACTCGCTTGAACGGGGACACGATACCTGGCTGGTGAATCAAGACAAAAGAGAGAGCGTTGGAAGGAGAAAAATAAAACGATTATCATGCTGCCTTCCAAAATACATCAAGAGACCGAGATCAATTTGTATGGATACGTGGCATTCCAGGCTATAGACCATTAAGGCTCTGTTTCTGTGCCGTACATTATCAATAATTACAGGGCTATTCATATCAATGACACACATATAGGGTTGATGCAACAGACATTAAAGAAACTGCAATGCTTTATATAAGCATAAAAAAACATATCAAACTGTGTTTGGATGTGGTACACCCTCTTCCCCTGAATGTGCACAAAGCTGCAGACACAGCAGATGGGCTCTTCTACAGAGTGCAAGCCTTCTGTGTTACCTAATATGTGTTGCTCAAATGTCAACAATAGCATGTGCAAAGGGAAACTCTGCGTCTTGCAACACTTGTGCCAATGCAGTTAAAGTCTGAGTGGAAAAAAAAAAAAAAACTGCCAGAGAATCCTTTTTTTAACATTTTTACCCAGCAGCTGCTACAGATGTGTCACAGGAGGAAATGACATTTTTCTTCTACACTCAAATGTTAAAGCATTTACTTTTATTTACCTAATTTGGTTTGCTTGCACATAAACTGATTTAAGTCAAGTGCTATGTGTGAAAAACATAGCACATTATTGCTAACGCATCAAGCTTTTGCATAATACAGAAAGTAAGTCTCTGTATGCAGGTCATAATAAAAAAGCCTACCTCGCTCTCCATGAAATCGAGTCTTCAATTGAACAGCGAGGAGCTGCTCAATTGAAGCGAGGACCACGGATCCTGCTACACCCAAACTATCCAAACTAGTCACCTGTTGCCTCCACTTACACACGGTGACAGCTGCCAACCAGTGACAGATAAGCAGCATCAAGCACAACCTGTGTGTTTGTGTGTGTGTGAGAGGGATGTGACCCGTAACAAAGGAAGTGTCTGTCTTTATACTCAGGCATAAGAACAGGAAGAGGACTAGCCACAATTTCCTGTGATGACACGTGCAGTTAAGCTTTCAATTAAGATACTGAACAATCTGCTGCGGAATACTAACATTGTTTTAGAAACAATCTTTACAGATGTTGAATTTAGACGAATGACAGTGACGGGCTAGCGTTTCACTTTACCTTTTTGTAACTGCTACACTTCATCAGTCACTCAGCAGCACTCAAGATCTAGAACCAAAAGCCCATATGCAACATTGCTCTTTCTGTTCTGTGGTTTAGCAATGTTGAATATGGCTTTTGGTTCTAGATCTGAGTGCTGCTGAGTGAGACTGTATATATTCTATTATACCAACCACAGACTTGACATCTGCAGTATTTAAACATCTGCAGTATAAATGGCTTTTTAAGTGTAACGACTGTAGTTCTACACAAAATATTTCCTTTTTTTAAGCCCTCTTATCAAATGGTCAGTTCAACTACTTTTCAAAGCAGACAACCATGTAGGAAAAGAGTTATTCTTCCCTCTGCGTACCTCTACTAACTCATCTACAGTCATTCATCATGATAGTGAACATAACTTGTAAGCCCCTGATTTGGAGCTGCTTTATATAGATAGGATAATAAAACCAGACATGTACACATCAACCTCGAATGTAAAAAAAAATGGTCTGATGTGTGTTTGACTCTTACAACTTATGAATCCTTAAAAGGTGCAACACTACGCAGCCCCTGAAGTCCCAAAAAGTAAAAAAAAAAGTAAAAAAAATGTAGGGGCTCCGTACAACACAACCTATAACCAGTGCATTATTTATCTGTACGTAGACCGTGAGGACAAGTGGCAAGCGCATTAACATTTTATGGCTTCTTCTTGTGAAATGTGAGACAAGAACTACAGTTACTGACCTCTGTAGGAACAACCGCCTTTTTAAGTGACAGCCTGTTTACAAAGAAACACCACTGGCTTCTAATGCCGAGCTGACTGACAACAGGCACACAAGAATAACACAGAATGTGGTTATCATTATCACCACAATTTTACTCATCAGTATGCAACTTTTTAAATAGTCCTTCAGAGGAAGTAAGTTTAAAAGCGATGTGAGATGTGTCACTTTATATTTATTTCAAGTAATTAAGATGTAAATTCCTCTGTATAAATTCCTGAATAAAGTTTCAGGAATTTCAGAGCCTTCACTTGAGTCTGTGGCATTGTACAATACTCAGTCTGTACAGCCTCTATACAGTAGGGCAAATTCTGTTCACTGTCACCACCAAGTGGTGCAAACAGAAACTGTATAGGTCTGTGACAAGTTAATATAAGTAAAGACTGATAAACTGAAGAATCTTCAGAGTAAATACGTCAATAGCAATAACAACAACAACAACAACACTATCAATAACATCCATTTTCTACACTAGGATATCAGTTTTAGTTTAGTTTAGTTTATTTGCACATTTTTTGAAAGAATCAAACAGAAAATAGATAAAATAAAATAAAACACATATGCAGGTGAGGTAGAAACCCATGAGGGCTTATCTCAAAACCTCACCTTAAGAGATTAAACAAAGTTTAAATAAAATACAGTAAATCACTGCAATTCCATCAAAATTCCCCTCAAGCTCAATGGAAAATGAAAGTGGGGAGCAACCTCTGAGTTTTTGTCTTGACGACTAGCACAATCATGAAAAACATTTGAACCTCAGACCTGAGGCCCTGCCCTTCAGTTTCCTCCTGTGTCAACCACAGCAGTAGAGAGAAATTGTCCCTTGTGTCTGTTCTGAGACACAGTGGGAAGAGAGAATAAAATAAATGTCTGCTATTTGTCTAAACAAAAAAAAAAAAGAACTGTCTCCATATCAAACAGGATCAGGAGGCAATATAGTGTATAGTGTGAGGCAGGATGGTGTGAACAAGCCAGGAGTGTAGTTTCCTTTTAGCATGAGTAACACTGATAACTGTTGCCTCTGACCTTTGGATGTTGAAACCCCCTCCCGTTTGCCACCAAGAACTCTGGACAAATAACTCTGAAATTAACTATTCAAAAGTACAATCAGTTTACCGCACATTGCACAAGTTTACTTTTTCTTTAAATTTAATTTAATTTAATTTACCATTTTGTACCTTTTGCAGAATTTAGAATGTATTACTGTAAATATTATTTATCTTATTTTACCTTATTTTATTTTATCTATTTTACCTCATTTCATTTTATCTATTTTACCTTATTTTATTTTATTTATTTTATTTATTTTATCTATTTTACCTTATTTTATTTTATCTATTTTACCTAATCTATTTTACCTTATTTTATCTTATTTTACCATATTTTATTTTATTTATTTTACCTTATTTTATTTTATTTATTTTACCTTATTTTATTTTATCTATTTTACCTAATCTATTTTACCTTATTTTATCTTATTTTACCATATTTTATTTTACCTTATTTTATTTGATCTTATTTTACCTTATTTTATTTTATCTATTTTACCTTATTTTATTTTATCTTATTTTACCATAGTTTGGTTGTATTGCACTGTGGGACGGAGACAAACGCAATTTCGATTCCACTGTATGTCTGGCATATTTTGGAATTGACAAGAAAGTTGACTTTTACTTGACAGCTGATGTCTCCCATGATCCACACCTGAACTAAACAACCAAAGTTCTTACTGTGGGGAAGTTGTCACCCTCTTTCTAGACTACTGTCACTGCACTTCACCAAACCGTCCTGATAAAAAAACAGCACCAAGGATAACAACACTGACTGGTGTTTCCCTGTACAGTAAAGCTACAGAACAACAACATCTGAACACATTTAATCCACTACCAAGCAAACAAGGCTACATTAACAGAACTCTTAATATATCCCTAAATTTACACATTTTAGTCCAACTTTTAACAGTTAACTGGCTCTTATTCAATCACACCTGACAACATGAACCTAACTTTACTTAAAGTAGTACATTTATCAGTGTCCTACGGTGATATTTTCTTAAATTACTAAATTTAGCTAGAAAAAAAAAACCCAAGCTCGCCTGTATTGTGCAGCTAGTGTTTTAGCATGCCTGCTAGTTTACTTGAAGTTTAAAGTGATGTCATTTACCTGTCTTACCTTTTTCACTTTCTTCACATCATCCTCCATTTCTACTTGAAGGTCCTCCTCTTCATATTCAGTTCCGCGGGTCGATCCAGGTGAGGTAAGGCATAACTCCCGAAGCTCTTAACCAGCACTCATCTGAAAAGTACTTAGCTTGCTAGCCTAGCCTAGCCTAGCCTAGCCTACAACTAGCATTGGTAAAGTGATGCCCGACATTTTTGGCAGAGAGGAAAAAAGACATTCTGATTTTGGTCCCTAGCCCACAGAAATTAGATAAAATGCCGGCGCGCCTACAGTGTGTAAACGACAAGTCTCCGTGCTGCTAATACATCCAAACACGTAATCTACAAGGAGGACAAACATGGATAAAACTGGCAAAACTTTTCAACCGTGCCGCCATTTTGGGCGTTAAACTGTGAGGTCCAGCATGCTTTGCTTTGCTCAAACCAAAACAGCTGATTGTCCTGTTGAGGGTTAAGAGATGAAGGAAAAGTAGTGACGTGAGGGAACATCACTGGAAGCTCTGTAAAGTTTAATTAAATGACGGAGATTCACATAAGTTCAAAGCTATAAATTTGGACATTGATTCCACAGGTGCTCACTGAAACTAGCTTTTGCTGTAAATGTCATATTACTGCTGCTCTTGTGTTTTTCTTCTTTATCTGCTTTACTACAACTTCAAACTTCGAAACGAGGTTGATATATTTAACATTTCTAAGGAACTACCTCAGTAATTTTCTTTAGGAAAGCCCCACGTTGCCTATTTTATTTCACTTAATGCCACGACTAGAAACAAAACATTTTCTAGCCTCATCTGATATTTGTCTTTCTATTTTAATGTAAGCCTCCAGTTTACTGTTCCTCCTGAATGTTTTTGAGCGGCCTGTTAGGAAAAGTCTTTAAACACATGTGGAACAATAAGGGTTTTAAAGGTATTTCACTTGTTCAAATCCTAAAGGGAATCAAGAGACAATTTCACATGTCTATGTTTGAATGCTATTAATAGTTGCCTTTTAATTTTTTTGGTTTACTCGGCCAAGAATTAATACAATGAAGATGTCATCAGTGGGAAAGAGAGAGGAGCAGATGAAACAAGGCGAGAAGGACAGGTTAATGTGGACATACAGCGAACGCAGTCCCAATGTTGACTACGAAGGAACGGTAGACTCTGTTTTCTTTTCTTCATGCTCAATATTGCTCTGTGAAAGTTCAGAGTAACTGTTTTATATATAGCCTACAGGTACGGGAACTACAGGTATTAATTTATCAAATAAATAATCTGTGTTGACATCTGAATACATTAGTTGCAACACGTAATTAATTGGGGAATATTAATGCTGGTAAGTTACTACAGCAGAGAATGTAGGCTACTACATTACATGTATTTGGTGTATTAGTGCATATCAAGCTATCTTATCGAGAGATTAAAACATCATTCTCTACAATTAAGTCCATCAGAGAATGACCGCGGAATCATCACCAACCCTAGTCAAAATAATGTAGTCAAAATTATAGGCTAATATATGATCTAATTTAGAATAACAGTTTGTTGGAAAGATGTTTTTTAAATTTATTTGACTTGTGCACCCATTTTTATAAGCCTCATGGCCAAAGTCAAACTACGTCAGTGTTTCTACTTGTTGTCTTATATGTATATTATATTGTCCTCCATCTCACTTTATTGTACTTCCGTTGATGTCTAAAACTTTGACCTAATCATTATCTGTTTTGAAAAATGACATAGAGTTATTCTCCACATTACTCTATAGACGTTGAACCTGCACCCTGCATTGATCCAATCAGAGTAGAAAACACAGACAGGATTTAGCATGCACCTAACAATCTGAATTTTAAGATATACTACTAACATACATTTCAAATCTTTTTCCACAATTAGTCAAACTTTGGTGAGGCATGCATTTGTATATTGTAAATATTGCTGCTGCTTTAATCTGTTGAAATGTGAAACAAGCATGTAATTACAAGTACTACTAAATTGCACTTTCAAATACTATATTTATTTTTCTCTTCTGGGATGAACAGTCTGATATATGAATCTACAGTAAGGCTTAACATTACATTTTCAGCATAATATTTCTCTTTTCTTCTAAAAACCAAAACATACAAAAAGAACTTTAGCACCATATGTTATTAATAATATTCATATTGTTCCCCAAAATAGGACATCAGTTTTGCTTCTTTTTTTTTTTTCAAAGAAAAGGGATCCCATGGAACAATTTAGTTACATTTTATAGTGAACAGTAACAAACAAAATCATTCCTAATATGTTCTCAGACACAGGTTGTATGAGTACACTTTCATAAAGATGCTACAGACTGTAGCAGATTTGCTAACCGACATTGTGCCAACTTTTGGAATACCCCGGATAACTCATGTACTTTTAGGGAGTATCCTGATAGATCTGTGTAAATACACCAACAAGCTAACACAATCTATAAATTGTTTGAATATAAACAAAGCAATATTTCCCAACAACTTTGATAACAATTTAAAAGAAATCAGCAGCAATTAATATGACAACCATAGTTGCGTCATTGGAATAACAGTTTCATTTTTAAACAAAATATTACAGCCAATTCTACAATAACAACAAAATATAGATACACACAGATTTAAGACATATAGATGACGGGAATTACAACACAGCAATCACGTTCTATATATATACTTTTTTTTCTCATTTTTCAGTAGAAGTACATTTGTGCTCCTATGCCCCGAAATATGCATTTATTCATCCTTCAGCTTCATTCTCTCAGAGAAAATAAATAAAGCAAATCCTAGTGCAGTGTAAATGAAAGTGAAAAGAAAACATACTTCATCCTGAAACCAGTATGATAAACATTATACAAGCAGTAGAGTTTTGTTTTGTGGTGTGTGTATTGGAAATTAAAATGGCACCATTGAAAGTTGAGTTCTGCTGTAAACTGTGCGGATTTAAGGTGCAAGCTCTTGAACATTTTAAGACTGCCAGTTTCTCTCAGTCGACTGAAAGTTCTTTGCTCTCACAAAGCCAACAAGTGGACTCTGCAGTCCACAGTGGTAGCACCTGTTAAATGTATTTATTCAGCACCAGGTTTATAACTAACATCAAAGCAAAAGGAAAAATGCACCTTTTATCATTTGAGCACACTGCTGCAGTAGTCAAACAGATGGACATGACTCCAAGGTACAGACCTAAACCAAGTCAAAATCTACAAAACCTGCTGCTACACATTGTTGCAGAAATTAGAGGGTTAGTTGTGCAATTGAGAGCACTAACATGCTAAATGTCAAGGGTCACTTCACAATGAGTTCTGAAGGCATGCTGGGAAATGGTGGTAAAACCAGGAAATGAGGTTATCCAATCAATCCAATCATTCCATTGAAAGAAAATGCAATAGAAGGTTGGTTGTTTTTTTGTTTTTTTTTTGCACATTTTATCATCATTGACACCTTCCATGTCTCATTACAACTGCAGGCATTATTGTTTGGCTAGAGGATGTGTTGTTCACACGAGACTAACAACACAAAAATGTTACGTCTTGGCACAACAAATCATTCATCATTGCAAGACAAAGGACAATGTACTGTAAAGGCATAGACAAAAGTACAAAACAATCATTGAGTAAATCGTTCTGTATCGTGGCTGGCATCTGTTAAGACTATCAATTAGGTATAGTCCAAAACGAACATGTTTGAGTTAAGACCAAACTACTGTTTCTAACTTGCTGAATCATTTGGGGCTGCTGTGATTGAGCTTACTCCAACGTAAATTAGATGAGGTAACCAACGTTCAAGTGAAGAAAATGTTCAGTATTGCCTTACTTTCTACTTTGTCTTTTTTTAGCAGAACCAGTGTGTAGGTTTCATGCTCTTAGTCAGTTTGTTTCTAACACTTTATCTAGGATATTGGTACGGTCCTGTAGATGAAAACTTGGAAGAATTACAAGATTCATCATGTTGTTGATAACTGAGGTGTAAGCTGACAGAATAGAGATCTTGGCTTGATCTTTTTTGGGTAGACAGACAGGAAATGCGGTTCCGTGTTGTCATAGTCTTGGTGAATGTGCTGGCACGTGAAACAGGTAAATAAAGACATTGACGTTGTTTGCGGACCTGGCTGCCATGGCTGGATTGAAGCATCCAAAGTAACAAGGCACAACAAGTACTGAGAAGAACAAGCCTTCTGTTCAAACGCTCTTGCTGTGTGCTGTAGCCTTTTAGTTGTGAAGGTTGGCAGGTAACGTAGCAGAAATAATTCTCTGTAAGGGATTTCTTGGTGACTTGGTTATAAATTGTGGAAACAGTTTCCTTCTGCGCTCTTGTGTTGTTCACTTTGAATCCTTGTATAATTTAAGGATAAAACAACAATCTTGTAGTCAATCATTTTACTAGAAATAGAATGTGGTAAAATAGTAGTTGAACTATATAAATACTTAAAATATACTGCTGTTTCAAAAAAATCCATAATTAGACATAAAGACTCTAAAACAAATTACTTTTATTTACTGCCATTACTACTACTCTAACGACACAGTCAAGCAAGCATAAATACTCTGCGTTTCACGACATTAAGCACCACTAGATGAAATACACCCCAGTTGTACATAGTCTTGTTTATAATGTTGTAGAATAACACATGTGTCTCAGACGCACACAGAAAAAAAAAGAATGAATCACAGTGTATTTGCACCTGATTTGGACAAGTGTCCGTGTCTGGAAAGGTTCAGCAGAGGTTAGAAAGGATGCAGGATATGCCAGGCAGCCAACTACCACAAAAAACTGCTCCCCCCCAGTTATAAGAATGATAGAGTATCATTCCCACAAAAAACGAAACATGCAAACAATATTTTAGTGGTCCCAGCCGAGGAGTGGTCCAGAATGCAGTATGTTAAGGAAAAAATGGAGACCCTTGAGGACATGCCTGGGGATGAGAACTGCATTGAGACACCCCTGAGTCAGCTGGTTCAGTGGTCTTGGTTGTTGGTCCTGAGGAACCCCTGTATTGGCTGTTTTGCTTAGGTTTTCTTAAAAAGTTTAACAATAATTGTTATTTATTTATCAACTAACTATTAACATGGCTGTTCATTCACTACAACAGAGAGGAACTACTCTGACTACTATGGTAAACAGTTAACAAGTTGTAACAAGTTGGTTGTTTGCATACTCATGTGTATCTATAAATGGTGTGTTGCATGGTTTCTCCACCCTAGCTGACCCAACAGTTCTCAATCACTCAGGGCTGAACATCGCTCTTAAGCTGAAGGGTGGCAGACCCTGGATATTGAAGCTCTTGGTTATGGCAGTGTACCTCATTGCATGTTCTCATGTCAGGATCTCCAGTTGTTCAGCCTCAACCTCGTTGTTCAGTTACCAGAGAGTATTTATTTGGGAGTGCACCAAGGCCCAGCACCGCAGAGATGGGGTAGAGGGTGGAGCAGCAACCAAGGAAGGAGCCGAACAATCGGCAAAAGAACAGAACCATGGGAAAGGGCTGAAGAGAAACACAGACAAGATAGTGAACTCATCACCCTGTAAGCATTCTTGGATCCTCTAATACCTTATAATGTTCTTCTAGTATTGGTGTCGATAGCATTATCGGTATACCCATTCCAGTATTAGGTATGGGTATACCGGGGGTATAAGATAGCCCCCAGTACTGCTTAAAAATCCGGTACATTCAATTTGCAAGTATGACAGACAATGCATCTGTCCAAACATGACCAATTAGGTAAAAAAAACAACCACTTTCAGATCAGTGGTTTTTCACCAAGTTATTCATATTATATTCAGATGCTACTATTGGCAAATACGGAAATCTAGGTATCAAACTCAGTTTTATAATTTTCTTATTTCATGCCCTTTTCCACATTCTGTCAACATGTTCATTTCCAACCCTGGCAAAACCCCCCTCTTACCTTTAACCTGGACTTTCACAGTTCCTGCTATTTTACAGTACGATGTTAGCAGGCACATGTAGCCACAGCTAAGCAGAGAGCCAGTGAGCCAGGAGAAAGGAATCTCTGTTTGATGCAGTGTTCTTGGGCATCCCTTGTTGGACCATTTGTACTAATGCCTTAAACTAACATCATGCCAAACACTGCAATGTAAAAAACACACATTATATATTCAGATGAGTTATTGAGTAAATAGGTAAAGGTGGAGTATGAAATGCATTCATTTTTCTATTGTACTTTTCAGTAGCCCTCTGGAAGATTTCATCAAGCTCCTTTGACTTAGAAGGCATGTTGTTTTTTTCTGTCATGTGTGTAGACGGTGGCTGTCCTGTTGTTGAGATCTTCTGCAGGTTCAGCAGGTAGATGTATCAGTACAACACAGCAGGCCTATAGATGGCACACATTTTGCAGGGTCTTGTTCTACTGGTTCAAAAGGGGGAGATAAATGAGGGACACCATACTCCAAGATGTGATTTGGCTTTTTCTCATTTACACTAGCAGGTATCAGAACAGTTGTACACCCTTATAAGAGTATAACCTCTTTGAGGGCACACTGATTTTGAGGAGTTTTACCTTTTAACACTGCACAGCACAACATTTTCTGTTATGTAAAAATAATGTGTGTTCTGACAAAATATCATTATGTCAAGGACTATAAATAGAGACACAAATATTCACTTAAGTATCATAGAATAGAAATTTCTTCTTAGATTTGAGATCATTTGAGTTTTTTCGAGAGCTTAGTACAAGTCTTTGCACCCATTAAGCATATATTATTCAAACCAAAACATTTTCTGACAAGAAAAGAATCTAAGGAGGTTTGATAAAGGATTATCTCTTCTTATTTCTGGGATTCAGAAGGGAATGGTGGAGGATTCCCTGAAGACTGTCTTTGCACTTCAAGAAAAGGTGTGTTATGGAACACATTTCTTCTGCTGACATCCTTCATTCAACTTTTTACAAGATGCCTATACAATCTTTTGACTAAGTCTTTGGAATGTTTTTTAACTATGACTTTCTAACAACCAATTTAGAAAAGTTGTGCTCATTTTTACTACATTCTATCTTTCATCCATTATTGTGTTTATTAACCTATATATTGATATTTTGTGCTGTCATACCATTGGGCATAAATGACCAAGCAAGGCATGCTGTTATAGCTTGCCTCCACTGGAGGGCTCTCTACACTGTACAAATTTAATATATGGGTGGAACTGATTGAAGGTCAGTGTGCTTCTTTTTTCTTCCATACATGATGCGATTACGATTAAGGATTTTGACCAAAAATAGTACATTACAGTTGGATACAGTTGAGCCACGTAAGCTCTTAAAGGGAAAATCCATTTAAAATTGCTTCTCTTGGACAAATGTATGATTGTGTCCCTCTGGTATAGTATTGTGATAGAAATTTCAGTGCTTTGTCTCCATTCGTGGGCTAGGTTCTTGGTAAACATCATCATTCATTTCAATAATATACATAAGAATGGCAGTAAATGTTCGGGATGTGCAAAGACCTCCTCCATCATTCCCATCAGGCTTTGCACCAGTCCCCTGTCACAGGGACATACAATATGCCCTTCACAAGTATTCACAGGTTGAGTCACCAATACAGTATAATGTATTAAACACATTTCATAATGAAACATTCATATGTTATCTACATACTCATACAGAACCATCCTCTGTCGATGCAGAGGGATTTATATGAGACCTCTGAATATATCACATAAGATACTGTAGGTTCATGATTTCCTCTCTGTGCTGTATGTGTTTTCAAAAAATAAATCATGACTATGTATTTAGAGTGTCTGGACAGATTTTTCAGTAGACAAAAAACACTTCTCCGTCAGAGAAACTGAATGATCGTAGGAGAGAAGAGAAGTGTGCCAAATGAAGAGAGAGATTAAATCTTGAGGATAGAGGAAGCAGAATGAAAGAAAGGTAACGCAAGTGCATTGCTGTGTCTAAGAGGAGGTTACAGAAGATGCCTTCAGAAGGAGGATTCGTACTGCAGGAGCTCATAAAGAAGCGGACCGTCCCTATACCTGATGCCCGCCGCATTCGGGCTAATATACTGTAGCACGTTAATGGTCCTGCGCAAGCGCCGATCCACAAAGTGTGCATCCCAGGCTGGGTATCGTTTTCTGGGCATGTCTATCTTGATGAGAGGACCCTCAGGACGGATGGGCCTTCCAGCTGCATCCACAGGTTCCGTGGACCTCACCTGGAAAACTGGAAGGCAGGTGTCCGTGGCTGTTTCATCTGACTCTGCGTGTTCTCCTGCCAGACCCCGTGTGGGAGTGGCCTGAGAGCCTCGAGGGCCAGGTGTGGGAGCCATAGGCTCGGCTTCAGGGGGTAATGGAAGACCCCACAGCAACTCAGCACAGCAGGAGCTGGCCAGCACCCTCAGCTGGGGGCCCATTGGGTGCAGCACCCCGTAATAGAGAACCATACAGGCCACACCTGAAGCAAAGCACAGGAAGACACCGCAGAGGGCTAAAGAGGCATAGGCGTCAGTGGTGGCTGGGTCTCGGTACGCATACCAAAGGAAGCTGAGGATGGCGTTCTCTAACAGTACCAACGTGTAATAGGCTACCATTCTGTACCGCGTCCGGCCCTCACGCACATTGAACCAGCAGAAGACGTATACCACACCAACCACCATGTTGAACAGTACCTCTTCCCATTTGGACATGCAGAAGTCGGTGCCGCCATGGATGACCCAGAAAGCCATGGCACACCAGTGGAGCACCACAAAAATGCCAAAGTAGATGTGGAAAACAGAGGCAAACAGGGCAAGGGAGAGCACCCGGGACGAAATGGTAAAAAGGCGCCAGAACAGGTGCACCAGGGCACCTCGGTAACTCATGCTCTTCTTATCGTCCCGTGAATCACGCAGTAGTTTGTGGTAAGAGGCTAGCACCCAGGCCAGGGACAGTAGGGAGGTCATGGCAGAAAAACCTGGAATTATAGACAGAGAGAGAAAAGTAAAGCAGGGAAGACAATGAATGGCAAGAATAAAAGAAACTGCAGAAAACATTGGAAATTAAAAGAAAAATCCATTTCATAACTGAAAAGAAACATATTATCTTGGCTTTGCTGCAACTCTACTTGCTACAGTATATTCATTCCAGCCAAGCAATCCATCACATCTCTGAAAGGCATATTATTTTCGAGATCATCATAGGTCATTCAGTCAACACAGTCTCCATTTACTGAAACAATTCAGTTTCCTTAAGACTGGTATTATAGTGGAGACAGCAGATATGTCAGAGCAGCAACCTGCTACATGAAAAATGATACAGAGTTATCTGCAGAGCAGCAGCATGGTGCCTCTCAGCAAATGTATTGATGGCATTTCCTTAGACACCCAGACAGGGAAGGGGATCACTTGTTGGTATTCAATTACCTCATTCCGTTGGGAGCTTTAATAGATGAGGAAACTGCAAGAGTAAAAAAGGGTTTCAAATACAAGAGTGTGGAGTGGTAGAAATTGGATACAGAGGTGGGGATCCTGCAAAATGTAAATGAAGTGATATGGGAACTTCACACAAAATGGAAGAAAGCCCATTGATAAAAACAGTATGCCAAAAAAAAAAGACAACACAAAAACAAAATCACACTCTCAAGTTGCATGTTAAAAAACTTAAAGAGTCCCTTACACTGCAGCCACTCAGCCTTGTTGCTCTGGATCATGATGCAGAGCTGCAGCACCAGCTGAGGGGCACTTTCTAAGAAGGTCTCCAGCAGTCGCAGCATGTTGACATCGGCATACTCGTACATCATGGCCCAGTAAAAGCGCCGCTGGTTCTCTTTCTGCCGGTGACTTTGTATACCGAGGTACATGGTGCGGATGTACCTGCAGAGAGGAAAAAGACAGAGTGTAAGACAACCCAATAATGCAAACATTCACTGTTCAGTATACCTGCGCGTGGAGCTCAAGCAACACTAGAGGGCATACTAAGCTACACTATGTACCCTGCAGTAAAATATTAAAATCTGCATTCATGAGGAGTTGGGATTCTAAATAATTTCAAGGGACTTGTACTCATGAATTAAGTTGACATTTGTCGACCCAAACACTTTGCGCTTTTAGAGGCTGTACTGTTAAAAAGGAAAATAGAAAAACTGGAGAACTACAGAGAGAGAGTCTCCTCATCAAAACCATTGCTTCCCTGGGAATAAGTTATGACTTGCATATCTGAGCATCTTTACAGAGTACCACTGCCTTGCCTTAAGCAGCAGTCTCAGGACCCATTGTCAATTGTCGGACAATATATGTGTAGGATGGTCAATCTTTCTTTCTTTTGTGTGTGTGGAGGGAGGTGGGGGTCTGTAGGGCAAGATTTCCTTTTTGGTGCACTAGTTATTGTTTACATGTTCCCTATAACTTCAGAAGCAAGAACTTAGTTGACCTATGACCGGATTGTAAAGTGGCTCATATATGCAGATGTCCGTTTTCAGTGATTCATTTAAATGTAATCATGGTGAGATAGCAGATGGATTCTGGTTTTGCTCTTTGCATGGAATGTTTTCCTGCTTTGCATTAAAGCCTGCTGAAAAGCTGATGGACAATACTACTTGGGCTCCAATCAGAAACCAGAATGCTTCCAACACTTAAACCTCAACTACAGATTTCGTATTTATTTGCAGGATCACTTTATGGTTTATGAATGTAAAGACTGGTATTTTGCCGTTGCCTCTTTTGGTCATTATTGGAGGCCTACAGTAAGGAAGCCAACCGTTTTAATCTTACTGCATTTTAATGTTATAGACACTGGACTGGCTTTTCAATGACTGACAGGGCTTTATAATAGTGACAAGATTATTGTGTAGCCAGAGAGATTTTAGGTAATGCAGCTGAGAAGTGGCGGCTAATTCAATCAAGCTCCCGTTTCAATCAAGGCCGAACCCCTGCTTTTTTCTTGAAAGAACAAGACACCAGAGGTCTTTGTTCACTGCTGAGCAAAAATGTTACATGCTCAGTTCTGTGATATAGCTAATTAAGATCTTAATCTTCCTTGGGTATGGATCTTAGAATTGGAGTGCAGCAGCTGGAGTCGCCAATTAATGTTTGCAGGGGAGGATGAGTAAGCAATAAAGAAGAAAACATTTAAAGATTGAAGCTTTGTTCCAAAACATCCAACAAAAGAAAACAAAGGCAACAAAAAAGGGAAACAGCCGTCTTGTTTGCTTGAATCTCTAAAATATGTCTTGAATATGTTAGCTCATTCTGCCTGTAAGGAAACAATCTCTGAAGCCAGCATGACAGTTTTATTTGGTTATAGTTATCTAAACAGCAACTTTATCCCAATGCATATGGCTGCAGGGCCTATCTGCCTGAGCTGCCAGAGTGGCCAAATAAATCCAGCACTTGATGTGAAGGCAGTCAAGCAAGGACAATAGTGTAGCAAGGACAGAAATAGACTAGACAGTAGCACTCCCCCAACAAATTGAGAGTCCATCGATCTAAATTCAGTCTACTCAAAGTGAGACACAAATTCACAACAGCATAACAAACAAATCCCCAAAAATGCTTATGAGTGGCTTTCAATATAATTAGCTTCTGCATAAGCTGTTGGGGAAGAGATTACTGTTTATTTTGAAATGAGCTCGACAACAGTGCACTCTAAAGAAAGCAGCGTATAGGTTCTGATTGCTTTGGGTTATTGTTTGGCAAAGATTGAAGCATTCAAATTCCATCTAGTCTCCAGACTTTAAAAAAAACCCATCTCTTTAAAACAAACCCGACCTTCAGTTAAATGTGATTAGGGGGAACATGAAATATATGTTCAGTGCATATTTAAGGGTGTAGCACAATGACTTGTGCTCACAAAGTCATAAATATCCTGTGATCTTGAGGAAATTGATTCAAGGTTATCATACTTGTGTTATAAATAATTATTTCAAGCTATTCAGACAAACAAATTGTGTTTCAAACACTTGGTCATTTCATGGCTACGGACATTAGCATGGTCTGATGGGGGATCATTAAAAACACCAATACATTGAACAGTGTTACAGAAGCAAGACATCTCATTCTCAACAAATAAAACGAGAAAAAAAGAAAATTGAGTGCTCTTATTTTTGCCAACTACAAAGCTTTTTCTGCTTGGCTTTTATTTTTTCTGACAGAGCTGGCAAACCTCTACATGCTGCAGTCTTTCACTTAGTCAGTCAATTAGCCAACCTGAAGAGACAGCCAGTTTCCCAAAAGGTGCGAAAACAACAAAGAAAAATACAATGGAATAAAAAACATCCACACAACAATAGCTCCGGAATAAAATACATTGTTGCAGCTATTGAACAACGTGTAGCTCTACGAAACATTATGAAAGATCTTACAATGATATATGCAATGATACTATGTAACCAACATTTTGCAGTCATAAGTCATAGAATAAACATTTTGTCAACATACTCAGTGCTATTGGGTTAAAATAAAGTACATAAAGTTTTGCCTTTAACTCTGTCTATAGCCCAGTTATGGCCTCCCATAAACACTGAGCTGAGGCTGCTAATGCTCTGCAGTAATCAAAAAGAGAAAAAGGTCCGGCTGTGAGGTTAATTTTGGAGCACAGGGATGGTGGTCTTTCTCGGGACAGTGGACAGGCGAAACAAGCAGAGGGGCAAAATGTACAAAAGTTTTTTTTTTTTGGGATCAATAGCTCTGGGCTGTAAGAGTTAGCATTATATCCAGCAGTAAAGGCTGGCATTCCGTGACATTTTCAGTCGGACTGGTAAATGTCAGAGGGAACAAGTCAACCCGTCTCCCTCACTAATGACATGCCACCGAGACCTACACAGGCCCTTTGTCTCCATCCCCCAATTTCCATTAGTCTGTATTCCACTGATCCGTCTCACTGGTCTGTAGAGCCTCCATCAGAAACAGTAATCTTCATCGCCTTCGTGCTCACTTTGAAAAAACAAGACTCTGTAGCCTTGCTAGCAGCTCTTTGAGGCTGTACGCCAGCAGAGCAGTGATTTAAGAAAATGCTGATAGAAGCATGCTCACAATGACAAAACTGACATCCTGCAGTTTTTATGTATGTATGTGTTTATGAAATGCAAAAAATACAAAAAGGGAAATTTGTTGACATGCAAGCGAGACAAGCAATACATGCAAAGGAAGATTTAGTACATTTGTGGTTTATTTTTTTTCCCCTTTTCAGATATCCATTTTTACAATTTGGCCCAGTCTGTGTCCAAGCTTCCAGCATTGCAGAAGCATGACATGTAAAGAAACACTAGGGGCTTCATATAAACACACTCTCTGACATGCACACACACACAGCGCTGTTCTTTCCTGCTGGCTCCACCGTCTTTTAGTGATCTTGTCTTGCCCCTGTTACGCCTCTGTCAGTACCAGTGATGTTCAAGTTACTGGAAATGTGTAACCAGTTGGTTACTATTATCAAAAAGCAACTGAGTTACTAACTGAGTTACTGAATTTTAAAAAGAAACTAGTTACTTGTGACAGTAACCACCTACTACATACTACTATCGGAAGTAGAATGCAATATGTCCTGAAAAATAAGAGTATGTACTGCATACTGCATACTACGTTCAACAATAGTATGTATGACTGCCAGTAGGTGGTTATTTTGCAGTATGACAGACTGGTGTGCGGTCTTGGAATGCAGAAGTAAACAGCAGCCCAGCTGACAACAAATGTCACTACAGTGTAGCATCCATTTACAGTATAAAAAAAACTCGCAAGTGACTCATGTCAATAATGTCAATAAACCTTAATTTTATGAAATTGTTGGCTATTTCATGTAAAGTAATGAGTGCTTTTAAATGTCTGAAATTGTAAATGTGCTATTCAATTTAAAAAAAGTAACTAAATACACGACCAGTTACCATAAATAGTGGAGTGTTACTCCCAACACTGGTCACTACTTCTAATGAAAGGGCTTGTGGTAATGAAAGAGGTGTGAAGGCTTGGTACCACCATTGCACCTCAGGGACATTCATATTGAAAGTGAGATGTTTCAGGGGTGTAGATATTCTACTTTAGTTGTTAATATGAAAAAGACATGACTTAGATTACTTAGAGCTTTTTTATTGCTCATTCATTTCCCCATATATGTTGGTACCAATTAAGTGTTATTTCCAGGAAACTTCCTGAAAACATTTCATTTTTCAAAAAAATATCAATTGTTTCTAAAAATGTTCAATTTATGGTGGGATTAAAAGAAAATGTATACAATGTTGTATAAATATAATGGAAATCTGTCAATAGTGGTTGAGATATTTCAGTCAACACCAAATGGATGGAACCAACAAAAACACAGACCTTCTTTACCTCTGTATTTAGTGCTCCATCCATATTACTGTCTGCCATTCATTAAAAACTGGCACTCCAGCTCTTTATTAATACAATGGATAATAAAAGTTCTCACTGTACACACTCACACCAATCCCTTTCCTCTCAGATTAAACACTTTGTTAGCTCATATCCTCCAGTTCAGAAAAAAAAGAAAAAAAAAAAAACACTTTGCAGTTAAACACTTCGGGTTTCCCGGCTGTCAGAAAAATCAGATCTTACTCCATCACATCTCCAGCACAGGCACACGTGTCTGAGTCTCACATACAACCCGGGATTGTGATGCACACTGTTAACTCTCCCACTGTGCCTTTTTCAGATGTAGTAACACAAATGGCTCTCTAAAAATAAACACACACAGACACACACATGAGTGCACAGACGTACTTGTCAGTGCTGTAGGTAATGGGGGATTTCCTCTCCTTTTTGAGACACATTTGTCAGATGGATCTCTCTCTCTCTCTCTCTCTCTCTCTCTCTCTCTCTCTCTCTCTGACTTCCTCCCCTTCCTCCCCTGCTCTCACTCCACTTAGCCTGTGGTCCACTCCTTGATGCTTCCTTCCTTTCTCACCCCCCTTACTCTCCTTCCCTTTTAGCTCAATAGCTCCTCTCTAGGACTCCTCATGAATTATTTGTAGTAAGATCATAGCAATCGCTCACGGCTCGTTAGGCAGCGTATGCACGGTCTAACAGCTCGCCGCTGTGTCCGGGTCGTGTTCCAAGCTCAGACGTCTGCCCCTACCGTCGAGACATGGGCAGCCATTAGCACCACAACACACACACACACACACACACACACACACACACACACACACACACACACACAGACACACACACACAAATACAATTTTAAACTTTTTTAGATCTGACCATGAGAAGCAATGAGACACAGGTGACAGGTCAAATGAAAGAAACACAAGCGCTGTGTGATCTGATATAATGTGATCACGTGCACTGCTCTATATTGAACAGTTTTGATTATTTTGACAATATAAATAGAACTTACAACAATTATTTTCCTGAAGTAATGGATACACTTTATGTAACATGCTTTAAATTGTGTATTAGACTGTTTTACTGACTGTATTCTTTTTGTTAAAGAAAAAAAGCAGTTCAATCAATTAATTAAACATTTTCATGTGAAACATGTGTCTTTCTGATGCTCTCCCATGAAGGGCCAAACGCTAACTTAGCTTGTCTAAGTTAGCATTCCTTAAAGGGGCTATATGTAACTTTCAAAAATACTGCATTTGTAGTGACACCGCATGGCCGTTATAGGCGAAGTGCACCAGTAACCTGTTGCTCGCTCTCCCTCGCGTGCTCGTCATACGTGCTCGTACGTACACAAACGAGCATCATAATCAGCCTCGAAACACTGGATATTTACCGGCATAATGTTTACAGAGGAGGTAAGTGGTCATACACATGTGAAAGTCTGTGAAGTAGTCAACGCTCTCTTGCAAAGTCAGGATGTCCTGTGAAGTGCAAAGCTGCCACTACTTTCCACGTTTTTAGCTAAATGTTTCCATGTTTGTCAAGAGGTACCTTATCTTTTAAGAATAGCCAAAGTAGCCAACACATTTACTTTTTGGTATTGGTAAAAACATTTTTTGTTTGTTTTTTATTTAACAGATGGCATGTACTTCTCCATCACGAGCTCTCCTTTGCTGGGTGTGTATTTTGTGCATTCAAATACTGGCGAACACCTTGTACACATACACCATGTGGACTCCTGGTCTATGTTGTTTTGCTTTCTCCTCCAAAGTCATTGACCAGTGAGTCATCAGACCACCCCTACACTAATCCCTTGAGTGGGTGGTTCGAAAGAGCACACACCCATACGCACACACACCGAGCCAAGTTTAACAGCATCTGTCTTCTAAGTCATGTCCGTGGGAGGGCCCAGGGATTCAGACTGCATTCATCTTGTCATAAGCTGATTCATAAGAAGATCATAACTATTACAGCAGAGCTTAAACAGGTGGATTCTAACAAGACGCTAAGCACGGGGGACACATAGCATACGCAAGGCCTGAGGGGTTTTGAAAAGGGGTGTGTGTGTGTGTGTGTGTGTGTGTGTGTGTGTGTGTGTGTGTGTGTGTGTGTGTGTGTGTGTGTGTGTGTGTGTGTGTGTGTGTGTGTGTGTGTGTGTGTGTGTGTGTGTGTGTGTGTGTGTGTGTGTGTGTGTGTGTGTGTGTGTGTGTGTGTGTAAGGTGTGGGCAATGCCAGCTGCAGTGAGTCACCCCCTGAGTCACTCTGAGGGGCCGCCACTGACTCTCAATGAGGTTTAAACCTCCTTTATCAGGCAGATTGCATCTGATTCTCCTCCTCTTTATCTTTACTTCTCTGTGTCTTTCTCACTTTTTGTAACAGCCAAACTCGCTACTAAGACAATTTAATTTCTACGTGTTAAGTTTTGTCCTTTTTTTTTTCCAGTGCTAATTATTTCCTGTGGAAAGAAGGGGTGGGTGAATGTGGGAGTTGTGGTATAGTTACAGCAGGTACTGCTTATTGATGCCATTGCTGTCTCCTCTCTACCTGTACTGCTTCACTGAATCATGAATCATGAATCCAGAATCGTTTTGAATAGAAAAATTGATTCTGAATCGAATCGTGACCCTAAGAATCGAAATTGAATCGTGAGACACCCTTAAGATTCTCAGCCCTATAGTTGCAGCCCACCTATTGATCTGGACGCTGTGGTTTGATTAATTTTTAAGGCCTTTAGCCCTGTAGTTAGAGTTGTAATGTTGAATTCTTGTTTAATGATTTTGAATCCCATAGTCTCTATTGCGTGTGAAACCTGCTCCTTTAACTCTCAAGGATGCGAGTATAAAATTGCTTACAGTGACACAGTTACGGCTTTCACGCTTTCAGAAATCTCCTGAAAAACTCAGGATGTTTCCAGGAGATACTGTATGTGTGAACGCAAACAGCCAAATTTTTCGCTCTGACTTCACCCGGAGTTTCTCCTGCTAGACCCCTAGTATTTTCTCCGCAGCCAGTCAGAATGGGCTGATGTGAGAACGCCGCAGGAGATTCTCTGCAGAATTCGCCTCGAGCGAGTGGAGGGGGAGTGACGTTTGTATACTGTGACTGCTGCACGGTGCATAGAGTTACTGCACGCGACCGCTACGATCTCCCTGCACATAATTAAACGGCTGCATTATGTTTTCTGTTCGTCAGTATGTTGTTCTCCACTCTTTTGTGGATGTTGTCATTCCGTTGTCCTACACGTAGCATTGATATAAAGGCAAATATTGTCATTATAGCGTCGTGCGGCAGACTCTGTTGCTTCGGCCGCTACTTCCGCATTGTTTTTTTACGGCACGTCATACCAAATACTGTCATACCACCCCCAGTCACGTCTGCCAGGGATAGTCTCCAGCTGTGATGAGCATATGTGAACAGCCAGGTTAGGAGAATCTCTGGAGAGAGAGATTGCATTATTGCATGCATCATCATCTCTGTGTGGGAAGATGTGAAAAGCTTTTGGAGTCAAGTTTACTGCGACCTTAACCTTAAATCTCCTTCCCTTGTTTTGAATATTGTGACCTTCAGCTGCTTAAGATCTGATTATTTTAGTTTAACGTTTCAAACTTTGATACTCAGAGAAAACATAATAACAAAATAATATCATCTCTCAAGCTTATGTGCAGCCTTTGGACAACATGTGTGTAAAGCCTAAAAAGAAACCCTGTTGTTTCCCATCAAACACTTTTATCTCACTGGGATGGCAGTGGTGGACACACACAGAAAGCTGTATGAATTGAAAAAAATATATCTAGTTATACCTTGATTTTCAAAGGATTAAAGTCATCTCTTCACACAGACAGTGAGTTAGAAAGCACCAGACAAGCATTAAGAACTGTCAAGGATTCAGTCTCCTGCTCAAGGACACTTAAGAGTGCCGACTCACAAGTCTGCCATGTTTTTACCCTTTTACAGTGAAAGAAGTAAACACAGCACAGGAGGGAGACTAGCATTACTCATAGCTGAGTTATTCATTATTAAGCTATTTAAGGTCTCAGAGAAAACTGTTACAGCAAATCCCTCTTTAAATCATCATGTTAGATTTCATGGAAGATAAAATCTGAAATAGAGATACGTGGTTTTTATGTTACATTTTATGTATGTCAAGGATAAGGATTTCAACACTTTCTAGAAACTCTTTGTAGCTCAATTGACTTCCCCTTTAACAGTGTACACTGATCCTACATCAGGTATCTCTTTGTCCTCCTTTTGGATGAGAAGAGCCTTGGATAAAAGTCAAGCTGATCTGAGATCTGAGTCCCACGGGCGAGTCAGATACACTTATAGACAAACACACACCGCTCTGTGACCAGTACCTTTGGGCAATTTCCTACACCGAGAGCTGCTGGATGTTGAATGGAAACCGGGTTGACATGATTCAAGCTGAAAGCAAAGGGGAGCAGCAAGCCGAGACGAGTGATGCTGTGTCACTGACGCTCCACCCTGTCAGTTCTTGGAGTGCTTACTGGTTAACCACCTCTGACGTCTTGACTAAATATTATCTCTGTAATTATAACACTTCATTTGTATAAATCACTCCATGTGGGCTGTTAGATGAGGTGATTTATGATGGAACAAGTTTTAGACTGTCACTATGGCGAGTGCGAATTTTAGTGGTTAAATATGTTTTATGAAAGGTCAAAAGCTTCATACCTTAGCTAACATTAGTCCATTTGCATTCAGCGGCCTTGTCAGCTTACCGTTGTAGTTCAACTGAAAAGAGCTTGCAAGGTAAAGTTTTATTCAATAAGCAACAGAGCAAATATATTATTACGATTTGAGCGTCTCCTTTGTCATTTAGCCATGCAGCTAACATGTTTGTATGAAGTTTGAAAATGTTCTTTTTTGACCAAAGTTATGTGATGATCCATATTATTTTGATAATGTATGAAGCCACAGTAAGGTAACAGTGAGCTTAGCATAGTGTAAAAGCTTGTAACTAGAAAGCCTGGCTCTTTAAAAAAAAATAAAATAATTAAACCACCTACCAGCAGCTGAAACTTGTAAAGGGTACCAGGAAACATAGTGTGGTTTCACATGGGGCTATGTGTTGGACTTGTTCTTGTCAACAGCAGGAGTTTCTGTAGGATACCTGGTCACTTTACTGTGACAACAAAATAACAGGTTTCTTGGAACAGCCAATGACTTCTACAGCCTTTGGGCACTAGTTTTCTAGCTGGATTCTGCAGAGTCACCTCCCACCATTAAGAACCAAGCCAATGGCCCAGCTCTTTTGTTACCTCTTTAATTCAGATGTTAAATGCATAGTATGTTTTATTCATTCACATTTACTCATTTCAAAAGACAATAACAACAACAAAAGACAAATTTGACTTTTTGAAGAACTGTGGGATCATGGGAGTTTTGGTCTTCATGGTTAAACGGAAGCAAACATTCTAAATAAAAACACGGTTGACTAAAATGTTCATCACATTAGGTTCAATTACACATGTGCCATTTAATGTAATTTAATATCCATATGTGACTGAAGCTAATGTAAACATTTTGTTGACTTTCTTCTTAGCCTTCTCAACCATTGACATTTCTGATTTCCCACAACTTAACCTACCACTATTAGAATGGTTGGATTATTTTAAGTTATATTAAAGTGGAAATCTGAACATGTTAAAGATAAATCAAACTGATATCATTTAATATTTCATTGTGGTCCACAAGCTTTTCTATCTTTCTTTATCAGTGACCCCCCCCCCCCCCCCCAGCATGTAAACTATAGCTCCTCTCTCCTCTGCTGTACTCTTTTCCTCTCTGCACAGCCAGTCATTTGTCACCATTAGCAACGGTCCTCAGGTACCCAAACTCATTGCACTGTGATCATGTGACATTATGCCACCACTAAGATGGGTGGAAAGCAAAGGGAAGATATAATATAAGATGATTGCTGATGAGGAAGAAGGAGAAGATAAGAGAGGGTTGAATGAATAAGGTGAAGGATGTAAGATAAAGAGCGAAAGAAAAGAAAAAAGCGACATGATCAAGGCCTATTTGCCACTAGATGGACAACAGCCAGAGATTGAGGCTGATTTAAATAATTTGAGGTCAATCTCCAATAATGGACTCCAGCAGATGAGGAGGTGCAGATTCTTTATCAGTGCTAAAGAGACGCCCTGCCTTTTGTCAGTTCAGCTGGGCTTTAGCAGCTCAACAGCAACGGGGCTGCCTTATCCAAAGTCCAGATGGATGATCCAATGAAGTGCAGGCTTAATTAAGTGATTCATTTGATTAAATAATTCAAATTAAAACCACATTATCAAACAGAGACTGAGAGTATACATGAAACCTGCAGTCACCTTAGACTGAACTCTGAAACTGAGAGGTTTGACATGTCAATCAAACTCGATTTTATATCTCAAGCACAGTCTTACATTCAAAATTTTCTTTACACAGAAAAACGTTTTCTTTCTTGAATTCTCTCAACAAGCAGTGCATGTTTTTTTTGCTTGTCTTACTCAGTCATGTTGACACTGCTGTTGCTTAAAAGCCTGAGCTGCTGTTTTTCCTTCAACTTTAGCACTGAAACAAAGATTAGTGTTGTTGTATGAATATGCTGCTGAACCTTCTACTGATGAATTCATTTCTGTGTATAATATATCATAAAAAAATGAATGCTAAAATGGCTATCACAGTTTCCTTAAAGCTCCTGTGTAAAGTTTTTTTAACTGGTCATAAACAGACAGAAATGAACACTGATGCCTCTGTACGACCTACAAAAAGCAAATGACACCATCAGCATAAAGATAGGCTAGTTGCATAAAGTAATTTTTAATGCCTTTAACCTCTGCCACAGGCTAGGTGTCAGGCAAGATGATTTTTAGCATGCTGACAAGAAAAAGCCTTTATTTCAGATTCTACATCAAGGTTTCACAATGAGTGGTGGATTTGAGTCTTAGAAGGAAACAGGAAGACATGTAAAGGACATGATCAGCAAAGATGTACCACTATGTCCACAGGGGGCGCCAAAATCAACACAAACATAAAGTTCCTCACAGAAGCTTTAAGTATCTTAATTTGTCTGATGAAACCCCAAACCCAAATATATTACATTTAATATAAACACATAAATATCTATAGACCATATAAGTAGCATATCCTCATTTAATCTCTTATTTGTAACGTTTTTTCCAAGTAACTGTCTAAGTTTTCACTTTTTTAAGCTTTAAATCCTCGTTTATGATCCTCTGCATGCTTTGATAGTCTCCACGCTTGATTTTTATGCCTTTTGATTGGAGTTTTTTGAGGACATAGCTTCCTATATTTTTATGATTTTCTGGGATTTTTTTTAAAGGTTAAAGTGTCAGGTGCAGTGATATTTCTAAATTACCTTCCCACACATGCGGCACATCACAGCTGGTTTCACAGCTCTTTATAGAATGTTGTACCCAATGCACACACATGCACGCGCACACACACACACACACCTACATACCACACACACACACACACACACACACACACACACACACACACACACACACACACACACACGAAACATGCCACTGTATGAATCCCTGAGAAAAAAAAAATGACAGAATGAGCTTAAATATTAGGACAGGTGGTTATTACAGAGACAGCAATTTGTTCTCCTGTGGCCTTCTCCTACCTTGAAAATATTTTTCCTTTTTCTTTTCTTTTTTTGAAGAGAAATATCCTGACAGCCTGAAGAGAAATCCTCTTTTCTCTCTACTTTTCCTGTTGTCTGTCTATCACTTTCTCTGTCTCCCCTCCTGCCCTCCTCCTCCTCCCCCTTTTACTGTTTTTTTGTTGCTGCTCTTCAAATAAAGGAAGGGGCAGATTATGTCAGGATTAAGAAGAAAAGGCTTGACCCACTTGCTTTTCAAAGAGCAGCAAACCAAAAAGGAGCGTGTGGAGGCTGGCTTCCAACCAGTGTCAGCACTTCTGTTGTTCTGTGTGCACGACACTTGAAGCTCATGTTTATTACTCTTAAGACTATAATTAGCAGGGCTGGCTTATGGGGTTTAAATGCTTCCCTGACTGACTGACTGATTGAAAGTTCTCTATGTAAATCTCCTCTGTGCCTGTGAGTTTTAAACATCGCATAGCCTAAAAAAAAATATATTTTTCTTCCAAAGCTTTGATGATCTTACTTGCAGGTTAGTTAGCATTATGCATATCTCAACCCGTGCAGATAACTCAAGAATGGAGGCGAGAGCCAAGTCAGCAGGAAGAAAGTGTGTGTGTGTGTGTGTGTGTGTGTGTGTGTGTGTGGTGTGGGGTGTAGAAATAGACAGGAGAGGCAGTGGAGATAACCGCCCAGAAAGTGAATGAGAGGAGAAGTGACAGTGTGATTTAGTGACAGAGGGAACAAAAGAAGGAGGCAAAAGTGTTGAGACACAAAACACAGGGAAAAAAGCTTCGAGAGGTGAAGAAGAAACCTGGGGAGTGAGGGGAGAGTGAGAGGAGGGGAGTGAGACAGAATGAGACCCAGGAGGTAAACTAATCACCGAGCACGCAATGCAATTTTCTGGCTCTGTGCCTCCACTCCACCATACTCCTCCCTCCTTCGCTCTTGCTTCCCTCCCTACAAGCCCCCCACCCCCACCCCCCCTCCTCCATCCCTCGTCTCGGGGGCTCTTTTTACTATTCCGCTCACACACACTGTCTCTTGCTCCTCTATCTATCAGGTTGTACCATTTCAGCGAGCCCCTCTCTGGTTTGGTACTGCCCAGTGATCCCCTCTGGCTCCCTGAAATGGATCGAGCCATTCTGGCCATCAGTGTTACAAAAAAATATGATGGAAATGAAGGCAAAGGAAGGGGGAATAAGGCATTTTCTAAAATAGTGTTGACAGGTGTTTTTCCTCAGGTGCTCTTATTCTTGTCTTTGTGATGCGGTTTGTGTGTGTGATGAAGTCAATTATGGGAAAATACAGCTAAACTAAAATGTAATAGAACCTTTTATTTTTTTTGCATCTTTGCTTGCGTCTGTGTGTGTATGCCTTTGCCCCGAGGTGAAGGCATTTAGGAAGCGTTTTCTAACGCTGCGTTGAAGGTTTGAAAGTGTGTTCCGTCTCTCTCCCGAGAGCGTCGGCGGCGCCTGCCTGCCTTGCTGTTTTGCAGTGCCTTGATGATGATGATAGATGTTCACTCCAGACATGCAAATAAAGGAGGCGGCTCCCCAGAAGTGTGCACACGCTCTTAACTCACAGTTTCACACAGACACTCAGAACACCATCAAACAGCACATGGGTATGTTTGACTATGATCAAGTCATCCATTGATATATTAATCTTCCTCTTTAGGGAATATACCCATGGGAACATGCAGTAAGCTCCCATACACAGCAGCATGAAGAGTGGCCTATTTTCACAGATTGGAGCGTGGAAGATTAGTGGCATAACGCGCTAATTTGAAAGATAGGAGTTCTTCTCTGAAAGCAAAGTGAGAATGTGAGCTAGCTCATTATTGACATGCAGTATATGTCACCTCATCCATCATAAGTGACAGCGCTGCTACTACTCGAGCTTAAAGAGACACAAACACACAGAGACAGACAGAGACACACACACACACACACACACACACACACTTGGGATGCACAGGCTACCAGAAACAGATCCTTTGAGGACCTCGATCTGGCCTTTTAATTATTTGTAACAAAATCTGAATCACAAAATCCTATTCTAAAGATATTCTTGAAACAAATGGTTTTACCCTCTACAACATCTAGATTATGAGGAGACTACAATTTAACAAGTTTGCTTTTCAGCCCATTTATTAACTATATCTGTTGTAAGCTCAGAAATGCACTTTTGTATTTTAAGTTATAGCTCTAACTGTTTAGGCAGAGGGGCCAAATTTCTTTTTACAATTAAAATTCACTTTGCAGACTTTTATCCAAAGCGACGTACATCAGAGATTAAGTACAACACTAAGCCATTCACCGAAGCAGCGGGAGCAATGCAGGGTTAAGTGTCTTGCCCAGGGACACATTGGACATGCTGCTCAGCTGGGGATCGAACCCTCGACCTTCCGGTTGAGAGGCGACGACTCTACCAATTGAGCCCCCCCACACTTTAAAAAGTGTTTAATGCAAACTTGTGTTTATTGGAACAACAATCAACTTCTCTTTCAGATTTAAAAAGGTGCATGATTAAAACATGAATGACTATAGTTGTATATATCTGACACTGGAAATGTCAATGTCTGGCCCCAAGACCCTTTGTCTTTGAAAAGGCCTGGACTATAGGATACATTTTAACAAGCTTTTTCAAAAGTGTCCTCTGATACAACAGAATCCGTGTGCATATTATCTCTGCCTTTCTCACTGTGAAAAAACATTGTGAAATGTGATCTAGACAGATGCAGGTACATACAATCATATTCATATACCACTCATATTTACACTATCAGGCAGTGGCACTATAGGAAAGCCCCGAGCCTCATGCTAACCTGAGGGGATCCGTTGACACAAAGCATATGTGTGAGCCTCAAACTGTTAATCTGTGACAGGCCCGCTGAGCAAAACCTGTTGTGACAGATCAAAATATCAGCCTGGCAGGCGCAGGGAAGAAGAGAGAAAGACAGACAGAGAGAGAGAGCGAGCGAGATAGAGAGAGAGAGAGAGAGGCGGAGGGAATGAGAAGCACATCAAGTGGGCACCATAAAAAACGAATCCAAAGATGCTTTAGCGATGCAGGGTACTTTAAGGTCGCAGACAGGCGGTAGTGCAGTCGGACTGCACAGCAGACTGAGAGAGAGTTACTGACAATGAGGGAAAAAATTAAGAGTCATCATAGTTTCCTCGAGGTGCACACAGACACTCTCTCTCTCTCTCTCTCTCTCTCTCTCTCTCCTTCTCTGCCCCTCTCTCTCTCTCTCTCTCTCTCTCTCTCTCTCTCTCTCTCTCTCTCTCTCTCTCTCTCTCTCTCTCCTGCCCATTCTAGCATTTTTCGGCACCATAAACAGCTTCCTCTCATCACCCACACACCGACTAACACAATGTGATATAAATCCTCTGAGACAGTAGCCTGGAATAATGGTGTCAGCTTTTCCAGCTCTTATAAACACGCGCGCACACACACACACACACACACACACACACACACACACACACACACAAACACAATATGCCAGCAGTGCACACGCAGCGAGCAGACACAACACATGTACAGACTAAGCCAGGCTGAGATCTCCTGCTCTACCTTTCCTGGCTGGGGGATGGTTAGATGGTAGATAGCGGAGGGGGAAAGAGACATGGGGGATGGGGCTGGATCAGATCGATAGAGGTATCCTGGGATCTCTTCCTTTCTTTCATGAATCTGTGCAGGGGAGATCAGATGCTGACAGGGCAAAGCCCCGCTCTGGACACCTGATCTGGGCTTCTTCCCCCCTTTGAGGGGGGATTCATCAGGGCTGGGAGTAAATGATTGGCTGTAGCTGTGGCATACATCCCTCATACTACTTGTCCTATCAATAAAAGAAGCATGTGTATGATAGCTACTATATCTTCTTGTATGTGCCTCAGGGAGATAAGAAAAGGGCTGTGGTATGATATATACTGGCTTTTGGAAGAAAATAACAGAGACTAGCGGCGTATCTGATGTATTGACAATGTGACAAGAGAGGTGTGTGTTTTGATAGAAAAGTGTAAAGAGAGAGGTGTTATCTTCACAGGTTGTCAGAAAATTCTCAGTTTGACAGGTACAAATCTTGTACATTTACAGTTTGAAACATGCTGAGCCACAGGCCCGTGATGTCTACATTTAAAGCTGCAGTATTTGAGATTTGTTTGTACAGTGTTGATCTTCATATATATGACGTTTATATCACCGTGTCATCATAGGCAAAATAAACGGTCAAAAGTACATAATGCAGCTCTGCCCAATATCATCAAATGAAGATGAAATAAAAAGAATACAGCAGAACTTGAATCACCTTATAGGAAGTAGATCTGACTTGAATGTTGTTGTAGTCATAGCTTCGTCCAACAGCGTTTTTTTGTCTCATTGTTTGCTTAACTAATCATGTAGATTTAATTTGATTTATAATCCATCCATCCACTTCATCAACGGGTTGAGACTAAAACGTGTCCAGAGGTTAAAACCTTTCACAGCAATGAATCTTATGATGTAGCAATAGGCTGCCTAGGTAGGTAGCATCAACACCCAGCTATTATGGTTTATAGTTCAACATAACACACCACAGTTTGGAATGATATAACTGAGCAGCCAGGAAGATAGTTTCAAATGTCAGCTACTGTGCAGTTTTTTTTTTTTGATGCTGACGTGATATCATATCACTTCACATTAATGCCTCCCAATAGTGACCTGTCTGCCCAGCATATTGAATTAAATGTTAGCAAGCAAGCTAGTGGTCTCTGCTGTGCACATCCTTCTACACCTCTGTATCCAACGTTATTATGAATGAGAGAACTTGAGACTAGCACTGACCGATACTTCCACCTTTACATCATGACCTAAGCTGCAAAAACTTGATTTCATTACTGGGTAATCATTTGAAATGTCGGTAGTGAAAAATACCATCCAGATCGAAGGTCTCATGTAGTCTAAGAGTCTGTATTAAACAAAGAGATTCAGTTTATCGCCCCTCAGATAACGGAGTGAAGAGGAGTGAATCCCGTATTTTTGAGGAAAATACTGGATAAGAGCCTGTCAGCTGGTTAATGGTAGAAACATCCATCCATATTGAGGAATTGTGACCACACACTGACCACTCTTTTTCAAAACTTTTTTTTCAACTGTGTTTTTAAAATAAGTTCTGACTTTGGAAGAAAAATTTGATATCCTCCAGCCAGTTTCTGAGATTTTTTTAAATAACTATTGACGTGACAAAACCAGGGTTAAACAAAATATAACAAAAACACAAACAAAAAAAATAAGAAAATAAGAGTATTTTTTTAACATAGTTGAATAAGCCACGTCTTAAGAGATAGTTCAATTATGAAGCCACAGGCAGCAGTTAGTTAGCAAAGTGTAGCATGAAGGGTTGCTGCTTCTAGCCTAAAAGTAGTCTAGCACATGATACAAAAAAACAAAAAAAAACGTGTTATTTCTACACATAGATTGATTAAACAGTCTAAGTATAATGTGTTGATTTGTGAGTCTGTTAAGATGGCAGTTCCCTGTGCTCCTGGTCTATCTTTAATAATTCATAATCTTTCTCAAACTGTAAAGCGTTGTATTTTGAATCTAAGTTAAGTTCTTAAAGGGTCGATTAAAAATATTTGATATGATCATCTTTGCCACTTGTTAGTTACAGTCTGAACAGAGTTTTTAATTTTCATTTGAAGCCCTCCGACTTTCAAATAAATCTAGTTTCGGTACTAAATTGTTAACAACCTTAAAGGATTGTAATTTGCCAATCATAAATGAGGGTTTCAGATAAGCAGAAGAGTGTTCATTGAAGAGTTTCTGAAATTAGAGTTAAACGTTTTATTCTCAATATAGTTGAATTCACTTTGATCATGCGTTTCCTCAAACTACGTCACTTGTAATCCTGAACAGATCCGTGTTTCTCTCCATTAGAGCTTGTTCCACTTGTCAGGTGACGTATTGAAACACATGGTTGGCCATTACCGCTACAAAGCACTTAAAGTTCAGCGGGTAGAGAGAGAGAAAGAGAGAGAAAAAGAGAGAGAGAGAGAGGAAGAGAGAGGGAGGAAGAGAGAGAGAGAGAGAGAGAGAGAGAGAGGAGGGAAGAAACAGGAGATGGTCCATGGTTGTTTGGATGAGAGTTTAAATGAGGTTGTGTTTTGTGTGCGTGTGTTTGTCTGTAAATGTGGGCTGAGTAAGTATATGAATCAGTAAGAGTAAGCAATGGTCAGAGTGGAGAAGATACATACATACAAGATACCAGAAGGAATTGATTTAATATCTTTAAAGCCCAGAATACACACTGTGAAAACAGTATTTGATTTGTTTTAATGGAGAAAAATGCTCTAGAAATAACATGTCTATAGGAATTGAATGTACGATTTCCTTGTGTAATGCATATTGAATACAATATGAAATAACTAACATGTATGACATCCTAAATTATACATAGACCTTATGTTGTAACTCTAACTGTTTATACTCTATAATTTAAAGTATGTGTACTACAACAAAAAATATCTATGTTGGGGCACTGGAGAGCATAGAGGCTGTAGTCCCCGACTCAGCGGACGTGGGTTCCTTAAATCCGATCTTGGCCCTTCCCTGTATGTCATCCTCCCCTCTTCCTTCTCCCAACATTTCCTGTCTTTCTTCAGCTGTCCTATCCATTGAAGGACAAACATGCTATTAGTTTCTTTTAAATTATTGCTGAGTAATCACAACATGCAGTACACTGCTTTAACATAACTGTATCTAAGATACGCTTATTTGAATTGTAAGCAAGTCAAGAGAGAGTTGAGCGAGCGAGCATCAGAGAAAGCTGTTGACTCTTGGGAGTTGCTAAGTGATGGTAACTGGACTCCAACATGTTGCTGTCTGGGAAGCCTCCTGATGAATAGGGAGGGAGAGAGGGCATAGGAGGACGGGTGGGAAGGAAGACGGGAGAAAAGCTAGCTGTGTAATGTACTGGCACGGTGCCAAGGCGTCCATTTCATTCACAAAGCCCCTGAGCATGTCCAACTTCAGACTGAACAACCCGCTCACACTCAGCCCGGGGGAAAACGACAGGAAGCCTCTCTCCTTCCTCCTCCTTGCTCACTTTGATCCTCTTCTGTTACTCCTCTCTTTCTTCCTATTTTTGTTTTCTCGGTTAGGCTTTGCTCTTCTTTTTATTACATCAAAGTCATAAAATTTGACTATTTTTGCAACATCACTTTGGATGTATGGATAAGATGAACAAACCATGCCAATGTTCCTCTGGGACTCCCTGACTGACTTCAATATGGTGTTTTCCAAGTGTGTTTCATGAATCATATTTTTTGATTCATTAAAAAATATATATATAAAAAAGTTAATATATCCAAAGACAGGCCATCAGTTTAACATTTTTTTTCTCTCTTTAAAAGTGCTCTATTTAATGCACAAAATGACTGAGGGTGCCAGTATTGATTTCTCCTAAAGTTACACAAGACTCACTAAAGAGGTGAAATTATGGTTTAAAATTTTCATAAAAAGCATCCCACATGTAGCAGCTCAACTCAGCCTGACCATGCTGTAATTTGAGCAGCTTAAGCCTGTCTGCTCATCAGTTTGACTAAAAATAAAAGACTCAGAAATATTGTGCAGCTTTCTCACCACCTTACAAAGTACAAACAGAGGCAGATAGTTATACCAAAACCAGCAACAATATGAAGAACAGTGGGATAATTGACTCAATATTTGTAATTGCTTGAGCAAGAGCAGAAGTTCTTGTCAACTATTCAAACACAGTGCAAATGTACAACTATTGCTCCAATGTCACAGAGGCGTAATGTGGGGGGGGGGCGAAGTGACAATGTGCAGAGGCCACAGTCCTTGTGTCTGTCCTGGGTTCAAGTCCACATTTGGCTCATTTCGACCCCAACTCTCTTCTCCCATCATTTCCTGTGTCTCTCCTTTGTCCTATTGAAATAAATACAAATATAACGATTATCGTCTTTTTAATAATTAATACGTCAGTGTACCAGATTAACTGTTTTGGAAAGAGAACCCAGAAAAACGTCTGCGCTTTTACCAAAGGTCGGCCTGTGTACTGTGTAAGTGTTGCATGTTGAATTTTTTTACACAAGCTTAAAATGCTGCATATCTTCTCAAAGGATCAGAAGTCCTCAGTTGGTTGTCAACCGAGAGAGGTTTTTTTAAAAAAAAGCAGCAGGGATCAACAACAAAAATGGTATGCAATGTGATTTTGTGATTCTTAAGCAGCAGCTTGGAGCATGACTTTCTGAGGTGGTGGCGAGCAAGGCAGAGAGAAAGATCAGGAGGAGGAGGAGGAGGAGGAGGAGAGGAAGAGAAAGTAGGACAGAGATGTGTGGGCCTGGGTCTATAAGGACGGTGGCTCTAATCAGGACTGAGCAGCTGCCATTACTCCAGCGCTCTCTCAGGGAGGGAAGCGCAAAACCCTACTCATGCTTTAACAGCAAGTAGGGAAATCTAAATCACAAAGGGAACTGTGAGAGGAAGCACACATCTTTGGGAAAAAAAGGGATTTTCTCTTGTCTTGCTACCTTAAGACATCGGGAAAGTAGTAAATTATTCACTTGAATTGAACTGCAGACGAAAATGATCCAGGAGGGACAGATGATGAGTAACTTTTAGCATATCTTGTATGCGTCACTAAAGTAGACCATTTTACTGAGTTCTTATTACAAAAATAAGCCTGTTGTAAACAATACAAGTCAAGCAGAGACTAGGTTTTCCTAGTCAGACAATATCTAGCAGAAAGAAGTTTCAAAAATGACAGCAATTTTTCTTTTTTGTCTCATGGGCTTCATGAGCATATCCCTTTTTATTCAGTGAGGGCGGGGCTCCAGGCTTACCCTCACTGAATATGATGGGGCCGATATATTTGCACATCTCTTGTTAAAAATACATTGTTTTATTTTTCATTCTAACTCTTTTACTCTAACTTTAAACAGCAAACAACACATTCGGTATATGCAAGTCACTGACACCTCAATCCCTGTGGCAGACCCTGTAGCCTCAACTCCCAGAAACACTGCACACTGAAATATTAAATAGAAAATAGGAAGCGGCAGTCTTTTGAAATTTCCGCACATTGTAGGGGAAAACAAACTGTCAATATCAACGCACCCTGGGAACACTTGGAACGTCAAAGAGACAGAGACACTGACAGAGATGGAGATGGAGACACAGAGTGGAAGGACATGTTGATGTCTTTTTCTCCATCATTGTGGGCTAAGGGGCTTGTCTCTGACACAGGGAATGTCCGTCTACATCTAAAGTGGACAGCTGAACCTGAAGAGCATAAAAGGCCATGCAGGGTGAATATCCTACTCAGCCTCTGCCTCTTTGCTCCCAAATAAATATTTGGAAAGTTGAAAGTTAACCATGAAGATTTTGAGGCCAGTAAGTTTTAAACATGGCTGTATTACAAGATTTCTCTTCCTACCAAGAAGAAAAATAGACTGTACATCCACGGGAAACAAAGTAAACAACATCCACACACTGTTGTTTAACATGCCTAGCAAGTGTTAACTACTTGTGTTATCATTTGCTATCACACTGCAGCCATCTGTTATATAGACAACAGTTTGTATGAGTCAGTTGTTGTCAAGAAGTTAGGCTCTAGTTTGTTTGTAAGGATTTTATTTTGGAGATTTCAGTGATTACATGATAACACAAACTCGCCTATCCTTGTGGGCCTACAACAGAGCGTACACTGTAGGATTTCAGGCTGAGAAAGACAGAATAGTTATGAAGTTGACTACTTATGAAGTTGGACCAAATTTCAGCTCAATTGTGTGTCATTGGTGCTGTAGTGCAGTGTACACTGAAGCATGATGGCTGATCATGGCCTGATCTTCTGCTTGCAATCGGTGATCGATGATTTTTCTGGCATGTTTGATGTTTTGGTCATGCTATTGCACACACTTGCACAGTGAGAGCAGAACCGCAAGCCAATTCCCCAGCATCTGGAATTTTTTTTCTTCTAGTTGTGCCTGCACAAACTGACTAACATCGTCCAAAATCACCATGGCAGCAGCAGACATGCCTGTTAAACCTGTCTTCCCCCCATATCGTGAAAGAAACGATGGAAGGAAACATCTCCAGCTGACACGGCATTTTGTTATGATTTCGCTGCTTGTGTAAGTAAGCTTGTGTTTATTGGTGATTTAGATTGTCAATGGGAGTTTTCTATAGACAATTGTAAATGCACTGTCCCGAAATGTTGCCAATCACCACAACATTTCTACAGATCTGACCAATCCCTGTAGTTTACTCAGTGTGATGATATTTAATCACTTTAGTTTGCCACTCATTAGGTGTGGTTGCAAGCCGTGTTGACCATGGCTCAATGGTAAATAGACTTGTGCTTGTATAGCGCTTAAGTCTTCTGACTACTTAAAGAACTTTTAACACCACAGGTCACACTTACCCATTCACACCACATTCACACGTATTCATCAGTATTAAATGAACCATTCATACACATTCACACCCCGCTAATGCAGCAGGAGCAGTTTGGGGTTCAGTGTCTTGCCCAATGACGGTTGGGTTGCTCCCCCAATGACACTTCAAAATGTGACTGCAGGAGCTGGGATCAAACCCTTGACAGTTGAGATGCGACTGACATAAACAATGAATGAATTTATGTAGAATTGACAAATTACATTTGAACATGTCTTGGTGGTATGGAAAACTGTCAATGGGGAGAGAAAAAGCTTTTTTCAGGTATTAATGCAAAAGTCAAATGATAAATGCTGTCTCTGTAGTATGGGATGGGCATTTGCAGTAATTTAGTCACTTGAGAACCCTCATTGTGAATGAGTACTGGAGTGCTTACTAATGATATACTGTATACTTTTTTACTGTAAAAAGAAATATGTTAGACACAGATCTCTTTGTAGCCTGCTATGTTTCCTGCAGTGTGCTACTCAGTAGTGTCTATATGACAACGGTCTTCAAATCCGGTCCTGAATGAAATAACAGGTGATGGTAACATAACAGGTCAATCTCTTCAGCTAATGCAAATGTGTATGTTGAACATAGCTGAGGCTGTGGCTGGAGAAGTAATACCCTACAATGAACGGTTTATTAATTAACAAGTTATATAAATTAACAAGTTTTTTCTTACCACTGTAACTTTTGCTGCTTAAGCTAAAAGTGCTCATGATGGATAGGCCGGGTCTTTGTAACATAACAATGAGTAAGGTCTTTTTACCTGCTCTTTTGTAATGTTCACAGACAAAGAGTAAGGTCTTCTACCTGCTTTTTGTAAAGTGTCTTGAGATAACACTTGAGTTATGAGTTGACGCTATAAAAAATAAATTGAATTGAATTGAATTGAATATCCAGTTAGGCAAACCCAGAATTCTTGATTTCACATGTAACGCTAACTGAGTGGAATTATTTTAGTAGAGTACCGATACCTTCTCTATAGTCCAGCTCTCTCTATTGTATCTAATTAAATTACCACACAGAAAAAGCCAGGGAGTATTTTGTACAAAACTTATAGATGCAGGAAGGAATTGGAGCATTAGAGAGGCCCAGTTAATGAAAAAGCTAATTCATGTAACCTGATTTCGTTGATGTTGTCCCGTTAGATGTATTCCCTCTGTGCCAGGGTTGCAACACATCGAAAAACGAAACATCTGGGAGTTGATAATTAGCAAGTTTGCATGTGCATGCTTATCAGTGCACCCAGGTGGCCTTCCTGGTTCACATCAGACCACATCAAACGGCTGCATCTCAAGTCTGTGACACACTTCCATCAAAGGCTGCACACAAGAGAGAGAGAAACATCCTCAGAAAGGCTCAATATGTCACGGTTGGGTTGCTTCCCTAAAGAAGGCTGGGTTATATGCAGCACTATAAAAACACACACCATTGGCACACTCATACACACTAACACTCACAAGTGCACTACTGTAAATGGAGCCAAGTCTGAAAGAAAAGATACACACACTCTGCATTCTGAAAACTCACAAAAACAGTTCTGAGCACAAAATAAGTGACACATGGATTACAGTCTTAGGCTAAGTATATATGCAGCTCAAAATGTACTTGTTTTCAACAGAGGTCTTTGCATACATCGGCTACATGACAGAATACTCTGCTCAAAGGTTTCTATTTTTACTCTATGCTCCACTGTGTCTGACTGTGTCAGAGTGCAAGACAAGGCAGAGTTGACTTCAAACAGTCTTGTCCCATCGAACAACACATCACAGCCCTGCAGCTCTACCTTTGAAGCACCCTCGATGGAGCATGCTCAGTGGCACACAGTCAATAAGTCGTTAGTGGAAGCTTTAATGCCAGTTGCTCACCTTGTAAAGCTGTGCAGTGACCCTGAGTCAGACCAGGGACCAATGTACCACCCTGCACACAGTTATCCTATAGATCCAAAGAACAAACAGGAATGAGAACACCTTTGAGGATATCTGTTGAATAATTTTCTTTTGACATTTTGCTTGAATAAAGCATAAAGCTGTAAAAATACAGCAATAAGATCAACATACCTTTTAGCTAATTTAGCATTGCAATAAGCAACAGTTAAGAAATCAACTCTCTCCATGTAAGATCTTTGATAACAACATTAAAAAAAAAAAAAAACCTTATCAGAGTGGGCAGGTAGAAAAGTTTTTTTTTTTGGGGGGGGGGGGGGGATTATGTGGGGATATACTTTTTTTGACTGACTCATACAGAGGGAAATTATGGTGCGTTCCATTTAATCTCGCAAGTCGGAGATTCGGAGTTGCCGGTCTGACACGTCATCAGTAAGGCCCCCCTGAAGTCAGGATTCAGACTTGGAAACATGGAGAGCCACCATTGGCCCGAGCTATAATCTAACATGGCTGCTATGTGCATCAACCGTACTGTTAAGCTCGAACTATTGTGTTTATTATGAATTTAGTCAATCACACCGACAATAATGAGCAAGTTCTATCTGCAGACATGTTGTGTTATTTTCATGCACAAACTGTCACGTAGTGTGTTATCGCCAGGTATTAGCTAACAAAACGAAGGTACGCCTGGAGGCGACCATATTTGACGCGTTGCCTACACTCAACTGGAACACAGTTAACTCGGGTGTGACGTCATTCCCAGCCCTGAGATCCGAGTTTGGTGGTAAATGGAATGCACCATTACGCACCATAATTTGTGGCTAAATCTGGTGTTATTATAGTCTAATCTCTGTCAATTAATTTCTGACAAAGGTAAGCGTTGTAAATAAGTCTTAACCCAATACAAAATTATCTGAACGCTAATTTGATGAAAAACCACAAACGAGTTGATTTGCTTTTGATACCACTCCGTCTGTCTTTTAAATATTAGCAGGCGACAGCTACACCAAGAAATTCCAACAACAAGCCCCCTGAATAACAGCTTTGTCATTTTTACACTTCTTTGTTAGAAGGAGGCATTTTGAACAGGGCTTAACTATCTATTTCCCAACCTTCATAGTCACATTTCAGAAAATAGTATCAACATTTAAGTCTGAAAGGCCTTTTATATTTCCCTTAATATGTCAAGCAGTTTAAAGCTTAGGTAAGATAAGACTCATCCTTAACCAGTAGTAGTTAATACATCGCAATGCTTAATCCACCCATGTAAAGTTGTCATTTAAGGCTTGGACTACTTCGCTACATCATAGATATGAATAGCTTTATCCAGGTCATGTCTTGCTGTGTAGACATTGTAAAAGATGTGGAGGCAGGTATTTAAAAGTAAAAACTCACAGCAAGATCAGTAGTCATTCATGAGGTCTGCAGACAGAGATCAAAACCTTTTTTGCATAGTACATGGGCAGAGAGGCTTTTCAAAGTCTCTTTCATGGATCCTCTGGTTGTGACCCGCTCAGAACCCATTTCTTTTATTACCTTCAGTTCCTTATTTTTTTCCCCGTTCACTCTCAGTCTGCAAGCTTTCCTTGTTTTGTATCTCCTGTGTTACCCCTTTATCTTTCTTTTCTCAGTATTCTTACCCAGTTTTGGCAACTCTCTTTTATGAAAGATGTCGAAAGAACAAGCTTCCAGAGTGTAGAAAACGACTCTTTTACATGTCTGCCCTTGATGTTTCATTAATGTGAAAAAGTATTTTTTTTTGTATAAAGGATGACATAAACGGCTTACTGAATTGATAATAGGAAGTTGTACATTCATTTTAAAGAGTAAATCATCTTTAATTATTACTCAGGTTTTCATGAGCCGAATGTAAAAGTGCAACCACATCTTTTATTGTATATTCTAAATTGTGAGGTCGGACAAAAATGCATCTCACCATATGCATAATGGGCCCTTCTCACAACGTTGAGTCACCCTTAATTAGCTTTTCAAACACAAGAAGATCTGGGGAGGGCAGATCCTGCTTTTAGTTAATTCATGTTGAATGAAGAAACAACGGCCCACATGAGAAGCCCCCTTTTTCTTACAATAAAATGAAGCATTGGCTTAGTATCCTTCCTGACTTTTGGCAGGCACATTAGAAAATGAATGTGTTGAAGCCAATTTAATGTTAAGGCTAATAAACTGGAGTGAAGTTTAGCCAAGAAGCTTCTCCTTTATTTATGTTTTTAAAATTGTTCTTAATTTCTGTCAATAACCTCTGTGTATAGTTTGAACTGGTTTTTGTACAGTGTTTTTTAATTCATCAAAAGATGCTTATGCTGCAATACGCAAAATAACTGTACCAAGGTCTGTGACATGTAGCAGAGCCTTTTGTTACTGTGACAAGTGTGCTTGACACTGCGTCTCGCTAAAGCACCACTGTGTTGAACCACTCCTTTCATATTTTAGCTTCTGTTTTAACTGCTTTATTTCTCATTTGGTGTAATTCATTTTAATTTTAATGAATTGTTATAACAAATTCTAGGCATTTGAAGTTGCAATTGGTGAGAGCTGGGCTGTGTAAGGTGCCCCTGCAAGGGATACCTTACACAGCCTGTCCGAGCCAGCCTGTGAGCTGTGTTCCAGACACAGAACGAACAATCTGTGAGCCTAAATCCTTGGGAAGACATTCTGGGGTGGATTGTTAAACAGAATCCATTTCAATTAGTCCAGAGCAGCAGGGGAATCTGTGACCGGCGGGACAGTAAGACTCTGTGGTCAGCGACTTCAGAGCACTGGATGGTTGTTCTCATTACTTATGGTAATTGTTCACTTTTATTGACACACCCAACACAATGTGGTGCATATGTTTTTAATTTGACTGTCTTACTTGCACTGATGTCATGTTTCTGTATTTCTTTTGGATCTTATTTTATTTATTTATTTATTTTTCAAACATATTTTCATATTTCATCTTCTCTGTTATGTTGTTTTAGTGATTTTTAAATTTTCTATTCTATAATGTTCTCATCATTTGAGTTCAACCATGCTAGAGTTAGCTTCTTTGCTAATACCAGTGCAAAATACATTTAAAGGTCAATAGGAAAGTCATAATGTTTTTAGGTATTTAGTCATAAACCAAAGTATTTGACACATTGCAATTTGTTCCTAACACCAAAATTATTGCCTCAGAAAAAAATTGCTCTTCACTTTTTGTGTGTGCAAATATTAGGTTAGGGTTTTAATTTGTTTTACTTTCAAATAAAGCAGGTGCCAGACATTGTGTCGTAAGTCCACCATAATCCCTCCTAATTTTGGATCCTTCCATCCTTTGTCAATTTCCTCTGTCTCCAGCAGGCTGTGTGAGACTGAGAGAATGAGAGAAACTGTAATTTCCTGGCAGAAGAGGAGAACTGGCTCAGTAGCGGCTCCGCCTCGGGCCTTACACACAGCTCCTTTACTCAATTCTCAGAGGAGCTGCCAGTTACCAGAATGATACCTGACAGCCAAGAAGAAAAAAAAGAGGCCATGCAATGGTGGGAGGAGCCAAAAAGTAAGTGCCTAGTCACAAGATATGCTCAAACACCCTCTATTCTTGAGATCTCTTTGCTGTGTACTTTAGGAAAATTAAAATAAGACTGAACTGCTGGGATGTTTTAAATATGTCATTAATACAGCCTGTCATCCTCTTTGCATTGATCTAGTAAAGGAACACCATTAAGAGGCCATCATCTCCACTTAAAATGTCCTGCATTTTAACTTTTAAGATTTTAACTCTCCCTGCCACCCAGTTTAAAGGAACTATAGTGGGGAATAACTAAGAATTGACATTTGAAATGAAAAGCTTTGTAACTCCATAACATCTTCCCCACCGCTATCTATTAAACAGCGAGACATTTCATACAGAGTAGCAAATAAAAAGAGTCCCTCAAAACCACATGACATTGTAATGCAGAGCAAATCTCTCCCCCTCAAGCAGAACACAGAGCAGCTTTGCGGGAGGCTCTTTTTCTCTCATCACCCTGCAAAACAGGCAGACTAAGACAAAACATCTTGTGCAAAACCAGGAATCCGCCCACCCCAGATCCAGTAAGTTGAGTGGACCCCTGCTGGGTGGCGCTTTGGTGTGACACCATCTGCAGAGGGCTCGATACGCCCCCACACTTGGACCACAGCAGGGGGGCTTGAGCTTACAAATGGATGCTATGGTAACTAGATGTGACTTTTGTGAGAATTTTTCAACACCCGTATCAAGTGATACCTGCAGATGAAATGGAACTGAAGGAAGATTAAGTTTGCTTAAGAAATTCTGATGTGCACACAGCAGATGTGGAAAACAAACACTGCGTTTACAGCTCTGATTCGAAGGGATTCCCCGTCCACCCCCCCACTCTCACAACCACCCACCTTTCTCTCTTCTTCTATGTGCAAACATAAGAGCGACGGCTCATATCGCTGTTTGCTCAACAGTTCACACAGATTCCACACTTTCCGTAAAGCTTGCATGGAGACAAGTGTCAAGAGTGGAGAGAGAAATAGAGAGACAGTAACAATGAGGTTCAGTACAGGCAACATGAGACAGTGTGATTAGTCACTGTACCAAACAAGATCACAGCACAGAGACAAACACCGTCTGGGAGTGACACAGTGTTAACTCAACATGTTGCAAGCCTGAACCCGAGATCGACCATAGAACCTTGTTATCAACACAATGCTGCTGAAAGCCAAGGTTCAGCTGAGACAGAGGAAACAATAGTAATGTGACTTAGCACCAAAAATGCTGCTGCAACAGGCAGACTTTTGCATAGTGTTGTCAAGTAAGGAAAGATGCGTTGAATCCAGGATCTCTGATGTTAACCAGTGTTTCCAGTTATACTGATGAACACATAGTGAAACAGAACCTCCACATTAATTCTACCTCCCGCTCCAGCTCCTCTACACAAGCATGTACAAAAAAAAAGTGACAGAGGCAAAACATCTAGCATGTATTTTAATAGAATATATACTGCAACACATACCTGATAAACACATTGTGTCCACTTTCTATGTAATTCCTGCTCCAGCTCCGAAACAAATAATAGTATTCAGGTTTGCTGATCAGGCTATTAATCTTCATTAACCCTGATCATATGTTTCAGCTGATGTGTGTTGGTCTGACTTTTGTTGTAACTGTGTACTGCACATAAAATCCATTATTTCTTTTGTTTTTCTTTCCTTGAATTATTGTTTTATTGTTGTCCTATGTAAAGGACTTTGTAAATGTTGTATTATACAAAAAAAAGCTAGGATTATTACTATATACAGATAATAGTTTGCTGTAACTTTACGCAAGCAGTTATCACTTTTACAGTAACAACTTTCGTGCCAGTTCAATAAAATCTGTATGTTAACATCTGGAGAAAATTCATTGAAACACACTTGGAAATATAAATATAAACAAAAGACCATGAGAAATATTGGATTTATTAGGATAATAATGAGATAAAATATAAACAAATCCTGCCTTTTCTACACAATAATTGCACAAAAGGAGAGAGAGGGGAGAGGGGCAAATTGGATTATTATTTATTTTTGGGCTTTTTTTGCCTTAAATGAAGAGACAGGACAGTGGATAGAGTCGGAACACAGGGAGAGAGAGCGGGGAATGACATGTGGGAAAGGAGCCACAGGCTGGATTCAAACCTGGGCCGCCCGCTTGGAAGACTATAGCCTCCATACATGGGGCATGTGCACACTGCGCCACCAGTGCCCCGGAAATGTGATTTTTAAAGGACGGGCTCTAAAGTACAAAAACAACACTTCTGGAGTTATGGTGGTCTTCAAAGACACCACTAATAAAAACCTATTTCTAGAAGATATTGTGTAATTATAACAACAAGACAGTCAGACATAAATTAAGACTTACTGTTACATTTGAATAATCATTGAAATCATTAGCTTCTCTGCCGCGATTTGAACATCTGCTTTGGGGTTTAAGGGGTTCATTTCTGCTGCAGAGTCCAGACTCTGAAGAAACCAGCTCTAGAAATGACAGTCGTAGGCTTCAATTAGAACCTCTTCAGTCCCTTTCTTTCTTCCTTGCAACCAGGCGACTAAAAGCTCTCGGGGGAGCAGTCACTCTCGGCCCACTCGTTGCCATGGCGATTGAATGTCAATCAAGACACGGAGGGGTCCTCTCCATTAGATTTTTAACTCCCACACGAAGTCTCTCTGTAGCCTTGTACAAGCTAAAAGGATGACAGTAAATAAACATAAACATGCGTAGGTGGAGTTCAGTGATCATGTCACGAAAAAATCATCCAAGCTGCAAGGGTTTGGCTTTTTCTCTTTCCTTTTCGCACAGCAGGAAATAAAACATTGAGGGCACTTGAGATTAATGTATTCACCTTATTTTACCTCTGATACCTTCTTCAGATTTGATTTCACTCATAACTCTGTTTCATTACTAGACCATTTCTTATCCCTTTTTTTTATGTCTCTCTGTATAGAGTGTATCATATAATGGTCTCAGTATACAATATACTACTTTCTCTCTCTGTTTTTCTGTATTTTCCATTTACCACCCCCTCTCTCTTTGTTTCTGTGGCTCAGACAGTGCTGTTGAGTCTCAGTGGGGCTGAGCCAAAGTGACCTCGCAATCGACTGCTAATACAACTGTCATCGCCTGCTGCCCGCTGAGGCCCACCGGGGTAAGTCTGCAAAAAAAAAACAGTAGAGGAATGGGAGCTAGAGAGGGAAAGAATGACATGACTGTGTGAGCTGAAATGTGAGGGGAAAAACGTCAAAGCTGTAAAGAAAAAAAAACCCATAAGATGCCCCAGGGAGAGAAAGCGGGCAGAAATGTGAAGAAGAGTGAGAGTGGCATGGATGAACAGAAGGATTGCAGACAAGCACATTAAGACAAAACTTCTGTCAGTGGACCGAAGAGGCAGACTGCTCAGGCTGGTGTGAGTCACCGAGGTCGCCCTGTGACACGGCTTCCCATGTAGCAGCAGGGTCAGCGGGTCAGACAGGTGGATGTCTGAGAGCACACAAGGTTTTTTACTTGACTGGACATAAGAAGGTGCACATGGCTGCTCCTGCCCCAGTGCATTGTGTAGAACACATTCACCTGGATATAAAGATCATTTAATCTTGACCTTGTTTTCACTGACAATACATCTTTTGATTCCATGACAAACTTGAGTGGCTGAGGCCCAGATTCTTAAACTGCTGCAAGATTTTTTTATGGATCTCGTCACACAAATAGAAAAAAGAAGAATTTAGAATCACGTGTCAAGACATGCAGGTAATGTTGGTTGTGTTTGCTTTGCTTTGAGAATAAATTATTTTTCAATATATTTCTGTTGAGAAAAAGGTTAAGTCAGAAACTTGTGGTTCCTCCCCAATCGCAGCATGCAGCTTAGAGTTAAAAATATTTGATAAAAATTTGAGTTGCATTTCACAATTTCTTCCCTTTAATCATTGCAACACTTCTAACATTGCATACTTTCAAAGTCCCTTAAATGAACTTATTTTACTATAGTGCAATGGTCTTGCCTGGCTCTTATGATGCAGTTCTTTACATATCATATCAAACTCTACCTGAACAACCCACCATCTCCCTAACCTTTTTTTTAATTTTACCAGAATAGATTTAAATTAGTGAGGGGAATTTTTCTCAGATATTTGGCCATTCTGGGAAAAAGAGTAGGCAAGGCCGTTTTTCCACCAAGGGAAGGAGGAGTGGATTTTGTGCAAAACAAATGATTGCAATAGATTCAGAATCCTGAAAAAAATCTTAGTTTGACCCCTTAACAAGCTGCCTAATGCAGGTTCAAAATTTAAATTTTTCACAAAAAATGTTCCAGGTACGCCAATTTTGAGCAAGCTCTCATGTATTTCCTTACAAGAGTTGAATTGAAATCTTTTTCTAAATGTTATAAGACATCTTTATGAACACGTCTGTGAATAAATGTCTTGGTAACGAACATATTCCCAGATTTTTGCAATATTCCCTCACTAAATGGCAGCCTGTGCTACCCTATCTCGTTATATGAACTTTTAATGAAGAAGCCTCCACTTAAATCTTCCACTGCTGCTACCATCAATAAATACTCGTACACACTTCAACTAAGTTTTTCTTATTAAAATATATATTTGAGTTTAAATACAGGCAAAGAAAGGGTTAGTTCTTTTTGTTCTCCATTTTCTCTGCATGATTAGAGCTGGAATGAAAGCAAAGCACTGCCACTGTACAGCAGCAGTGGTGTGACTGGTCAGTGCTGGACTAGACTATAAATCTAGGTCACAGTTTGCAGCAGGGCATTACCTCATTAACAGTTCTCGATACACACGGCTCCCTGACCACAGGCCATACACAGAAAAGTATCTATGTCAAAACGTAGTTGGAAAGAAGGAAACTTTTGTCCCAAATCAAATTCTAAAACATGCACATTTTTAGTATGATATAGTATTATATGTAGGCAGAATACTCCAGATATGTAAAGACATAGAACACTCTGGTTTAAATATGTCCTTTAAATATGGGATTTTAGGAGACTGGACAGAATAAACTCGGGGAACTATCATGTTTACTCAATTGACTTTTTTTTATGTGTTCAACCCGATCAGCTGAGTTCTCACCTAAACCATTCACAGTCAGCCAAACCTCTGTGAACGTCTACATTCTCTGCCGCTTTCAGTTTTTGATGTTGTGACTGAATGATGCAAACCTCCTACTACCCTACAAGCCTTTTCCATCAGAATGATCTGTGCAATGTTTATATTCAGTGAGCCCTATAGGAATCACGTTCTTGATCACTTCTATTCAGAGTCCCGCTAGGGCTTTGTTCTTTATTTTTCTAATGACACCACTGTCCTATACAACCCCCTCAGGTGTCTGTTAGGTCTCATTGAGCCACATTTAGGTTAGAGCTTTCCTGTAAACCACTGACTTGGCTTTTCCTGATTCATAAACAAATGCTAAATCGATTGGAATGATCTTGTCTTTTAATTAGCAAGGATTAGCATTATTAACCCTAACCCTAACCCTAATCCACAGACCAAAGTGGCTGTAGATACCATTAAAAACAATCAAAGAAGCGATGCTGCAGCACTCTTATAGGCAAGGCAAGTTCTAAATTTAAATGCATATGGCTACTTGTTCCGTTAAATACTAAATGTGTGGCACGACAGATGATTTTGTAGGCAACACTTACCTTTTTTCACACAACATGAACTACCCCCAGTTTGGGTGAGACTGACCTGTTCGCAGAGTCTGGATGTTTCACCTAAGTTGCAGCCGTCTTGCTTGGCCTCAAGTGTGATAAAATCGGCCCTTTGTGAGATAATAGTTGTGATTGTCTTGATCTAAATCTGGTAAGATAGGAATCTGTCTGAATGGGAGGGGCAACTGGCAGAGCAAATAAAGCTTGCAGACTTATGTGTTCCCTAAAGTGTAAATCATCCCAATATGTCTTAAAATCCAAATACTTTATCTCAACAGCTTTATTTACAGCTCATATGCTTTCCACCAACACTGATGATAAATTCCACAGAAAGTGCGACACTTGGAAAATGGAGTGCAAGATTGTATTATTGTAATACTGATGGGCAGATGCTGTGCAAAAAGCTAATTAAAACTGTTCAGGGAGTTCAGTGGGAAATAATTAATTGCATTATTACTGTACTGTCAGATGGACTATTAAATAATACTCACTACAGAACAAATGAATTCTCTCTCTTTAAAAGAAGCACACAAGACCACTGTTAAAACTCATTATCAACATCCACTGCAGCACTGCAGCTTATGATGTTTTTGTACGTCCATCTTTTTTCCTCTCTCTCTCTCTCTCTCTCTCTCTCTCTCTCTCCCACATACACACAATATTCGGTTTGCTCTGAAAAAAAAAAGAAAAAACTCCTCGAGCTTTGATGAGAAGCATGTTAATGACTGCTCGGACATTTTGAGAATCCTTAGGCAAATTGATGTTTGGCTCAATTAATTTCATATAGTGTCTAGCAATGACAGGTGTAAATGAAACCTGACACATCAAATCATCATCAACAACCTAAATCCAGGCGGGGAACGCACAAACACACATGCCTGCATGTACGCACGGACACATGCAGTCAGCTGAAGTGTGAAAATGACTGCGGTTCTAACAGCATTTGGTATATATGTAACAGATATGTGCAGTAATGTATATGTTAAGAGTCAGCCTCCACTTCTTACACTGATAATTATTCAGGTGATTAGTATGTGCCATGTTATATTATACACTGTTATGTAATATAATGATATAATTACAAGTTGACTTAAAAGGTTGAAATGCCTCTCAGTTGAAGTGTGATTACAGACTTTATAAGTGAGGCGTTTATATGTTAAAAAAAAACCCAAAAAAACTTTTTAGTCATTTGGTTAATGCATTTATATACTGTGCACTGTAAAAAAAAAAAGTTCAGTGACAAATACACAAAGAATACAAAGAAGTTGTCCAACATGAGGTAATTCATTTGAAAATGTTTCACGTCATACATAAAATAGCAGCACATTATAAAAGTGTACACTACTGTTTGTATTAATAAGAATGGCTTAAAGTCACATCCTCTGGATTGTGGGTGATGTAGGGGGATAGGCAACCTGTCAATTATTCTCTTAAATTCAGAAAGTGAAACATGTTTTGATCCAGTATATTCAATCCTGTGTTGTATCAGGCTTTATTCACTTGTAGTATTGTGTGTGTGTGTGTGTGTGTGTGTGTGTGTGTGTGTGTGTGTGTGTGTGTGTGTGTGTGTGTGTGTGTGTGTGTGTGTGTGTGTGTGAGAGTTATTTCGAACACATTTGAATAATTAAATCAAGTTTTGAAAAAAGACAGGAACAAACCAAGTCACTCGATTAATGAAGAAAGGTAAACATGTCTTTATGAAATTGGCAAGTTCTATAAGTAGGACATAATTATTATTATTTCTTTAAACCTTCAAGCTACCTGAGAATGACATTTGTTGTAATGGAAAAGCCTAAATTTAGTAAGCTAGCACAAGCTAACCGCCGGTGTTAATGACCTGCCCGTCCAACAGAATAAAAGGCAAGCGCTGCGTCGCAAGTTAAAACCAACCCAAGGTTCACCCTCGTTTTTGAAGTTTTAGCCACGTGGTGCTTCGTCTCATTTTGATTAAATTTCCTCTCCTTTGCCACTAGGTCTGCATCCGCAATAATCCCCAGTTTGAATGGCATCCCATAAGTAATGACTGAGCGATATAACTTTTGTATAAGTCAGTACTTTATATTTAGGAAAGAAAATAGTGACTCTAATGTTTTGTTACATTCACTTGTCTTCAAAGAGCAGAGATGTGTGCCCAGTGGGAAGGTGAGGGAGAGGAGAGCTCGACCATGCCAAGAAAGACAAAGACCAGTTTGTAGTCTCTTGTGGCTATGAGGCAAAAATGCCAGACATGACAAAATAAATAAACAACCTTTCTCTCTCTTGGACCTAAATGGTTTTGGAATATCCTCAAAGTCGTTTACAGAAAATACAATATCAAAAAAAAGTCCAGAATAAATCAATAAACAGACATTGAAACGTTTGTCAGTGTTGCATGATTTTGTGTTACTAAGGGCCTTTGTCCTCGGCACACACTAAAAGAATTCCTTGGCTGTTTTTTTTGCCCAGTACTCAGATACATTTTAAGCTTATTTCAAAAGGCTCCATGATTAAACATCCCACTAATCTTGGCCCATTTTACATAAAACTCCACAGAGCTTAAATCCATTTATTGCTAAATGTGAGGAGAGGCAAACATAGAAAGACGGGTTGCCCTCCAATTTAGGTAAAAAATGTTAACTTCATTACATTTGGGAGTGTGAGAATATGTGTTTGCCAGTCATTATACTTGTTTAGGTTACAATATCATATAAATTGATAAAAAGGGAAGATGCATGGGTGGTGAGAGAATGACCGAGAGAGAAAGACAAAAACAGTGGGGGAAAAGATGAAGATTATGAGAATTAATGTGTTTGGTTTGTATGTCGTTGTCTATGCATGAAGGGTCCATGATACACTGTAAATAAATTATCGCTAATTTCCATTCCTTATTTAAAGACTAGATGGAAACCATCGGCTCCATTTGTGTACTTTTTAGCTGCAGTATGAGGTAAATAACTAAACAGCCTTTGCTCTGACAGATATTCATGGTCGACTTCTTGCTGTTTCTTCCAAACCTGTAATCCATATGGAGCAAAGGGAGTCACAGTAGCAGTTTTTGAATGTCCCTTAGAGGAATACCGGACTAATCCACTTAGACACAGTGGCTGAAAATATCTCACTGGCTACATGTCATCCTGAAACCACTGCAGTGTAACGATATGTTACAAATCTTGAGCCCACTTTAAAAAAAAAAAGTGATTTGGATTTCAAATATGTTTTCAATATATTTTCGAATACAAGAAATGTGTTTGGCTTATATGAATTCATCATATCATTGAGGACATTTCTGTAATAAGGATATGTGTGTCAGTATGTGTCTTTGTGCATGCATGCATTCCCACATTGCTGCACTGAGTCAAAGCAAACAGGCTCATGTGTACACAAAACTGTTGGGAGTAACGTGTTACTTGATATGTCATTACTCTAAAGCTACTAATATTTGCGGTAACTACATGTAGTCGTGCATGTAGCTACCAAAGTAGAACCACTCCATCCGGCTTGATTTTAAACCACTGCCAGCTCCACGATCCATAAGACAGGACTGATAGCAGGGTATGTTGTTGAGGAAATGCTTCATATCAACTGTTGAGTCTGTTGCATTCAGAGAACTTATTTGCAAACTACCTACATATTGAAAATAACTGCAATGTTTTGTGAAATTTGTGAGTTGTTTCTTCTCACACTGCCACAGCAACACTAAATAATATCTACATGAATATGAGTGTTGAAACAGAAAAAGTAACATTAATGTTACTTTTACTAAAGTAACTTGCCCATCACTGGTAAAAAAACTTAGTATTTAGGCACATTGTGTATTCAAAATTGTTCTTATATTGCAACATTAGGGATATATGTATCCTTATGTGAGTGAATTACATCCTGTCTGTCATACTGAACAATGAGTATGTTGCATCATCGCTTTAGTAACTGGTGTGCCACAAGGATCTATTTTTGGTCCCATCATGTTCTCTGTGTTCATACTTCTTGTTAACCAACCAGGCCATGGAAATCAATATTTATATTGCTAATCATTTTTGTGCTGATGATACACAGTTTCATTTTTTTAATTAATAGAAACAGATACAGTACAAACTCTTCCTTGAAATTACCTTGCCATATCGGTTCTGTACAGTACAATTTATGAGTTTCCTTGTAACTAATCTGAAACTGTAATAATCTAATTAACAGTGTAACACCATATCTTCTTGCAGAGACAAACTTGACTGCAAAGCCTCAGATGATTTACACTTCCATATGAGATGCGTCATGAGCTTCTCAACACTCTTTGTAGCAGAAGGCTGAAGAACATTCACACCTCCTGTGCGTGCACTCACACACAAACTCACACATTTGCATACTTACATGTATACAATTTCACATATGCAGGACCAGTGCAAAGCAGGTGGCTGAAGTCATAAGTGTACTTTCTTTCTTGTGAGTACATTATGTATGTATGAGTAGTAACATAAGAGAGACATCAGTGAGGCCTTTTTGCCTGAGCTCATAAGTCAACTTTACAGGGTGTATTTAAAAGCCCCTCAGAGCCAAAGCAGACAGGCTGTTGTTACTATGTGCTCACTCGGAGTGCAAACATATAGGGAGGGAGGACAAGTAAGAAATAAAAAAATAGATATGAGAAGAAAATGGGCGATGAAGGCATAAAGGGAGAATGCGCAGGATAGATTGGAAAGGAGAAAGTACCAACAGTAACAGAAGGAGATTGAAGGGACATGAAGAGGTGCAGGAGTCACAGAGAAAAGAAATAACAAGGAAGCAATGAAAATAGGTCTGAGTTGCAGCATCTCAAGCACACTTGATGTAGACCCATTCCTTTGCTGGCCTGAAGAGGTGCTGATATTTGACATCAACTTGATCACTGTTGGACTCTTGAGCCGATGATCTCTTTGCTGTGTTCCTCTCAGGTCACCCCTCAAGAACCCAATTTAGCTCTCCTGGCACGCCATGGTCACCCTTACCAAGGTGAGATCCACCTAGGCGCAGTTATGAGGAGGAGCGAGGAAGGACACAGAAAGGACAGTGATGGACTGCTGAGCAGGAGGCCTGAATATGAGCCGTCCTAAATATGACGAGGCTCCTTACACTATGTGGGACAGAACACATTATCTGTGTTACGTTAAAGTTTTCAGGAGAGTTAGACATTTGTGATATATGCTTTTAAGTGTTCATGAATGTGAGTTAGATAGAAAGCCCTTAAAAGATAGGAGATCAGTAATGGGCAAGTTACTGAAAATCAGAAACTACAAACTAGTTAGTTCACTGAAGGCAACAGACTTAACAGTTGTTAGGGAAGCTTGTCCTCAACAACATACCTTGCTGTCAGTCTCTTTAGTCCTGGCTTACAGATAGAGGAGCTGGCAGTGGTTTAAAATCAAGCCATGTCTGTTTCGATGAAGTATCTCCGCCTTAAACTGCCAAGCTAAGGTGAGCTGCGCCTGTGTCTCCGGTGTTTGCAGCGCCCAACTCTCTGACAACTAGCTTAGAAAAAGCGTGTTGTTTAGCTCGGTGCTCTGTGAGATTAGAACTACTATTATTTCCGGTGAACAAAGTTTTCCTTGCTGCACATAGACTACACCACTAATTTCTTGGCGATGAACACAGGGGAGCAGGGGAAAATAATGTTGGTGTTTCAAAGACTCAATTGAAAAAGATACAGCAATAAGACAAGTACATACACATTTTTCATGGCAAATCAAAAATATTTAAGTGAACATTTTCTACCTTGATTTTATACCAAGGTGGTGATCAAATAATGAATAAATGATACTATGAAAACTGCATGTAATGTAACTATGTAACGTGCTTCAAATAAGACGTCAAAGAAACACGCCGACATTTTTAATTTTGGCACTACAATACTTGGATGAATCCATTTTATATATCTTCTGGATGTTTGTAAGTAACACTATATGGTAAGTTGATGAGGTCAAGATTCACTTAAAACTTGTGTATTTCAACCCTTCTGCAATATCAAGAGACTTTCCCCTGCATGTCTAAATGCAAGGTAAATATGTTAAAACACTTGACACAGCAAACTCTTTAATACTTCTCAAATGTACTTAATAGTATAAAAGAAAAATTTGATCAGAAAAATAACGATGATGACACTTTCACTTATACCCATAATGTGTCCATATCTGACAATATGCTGACAATAGAATTTTTCAGCAACTTTTAGATTCTGTTTCAGCTTTGACGACTTTGTGTGTGTTCATTTTTGCATTTAAACACATTTTGGAAACAGTTTTTCGAGTGTATTTGACTCTGTGAGTGCAAGGCATGATTTTGTTGTCATGATTCCTCATTTTCACGTTAGCACATTGGCACCCTGCTTAGTGAGCTGTGACAGAATGCACACTCTGCACAACAGCACTGATTTGGTGAAAGGATTTTGCTCTTTCGACTTTGCATGCAGCACACCTTCATACAGCTCATTTCTCAGTGAGCATAACAGCACACTAAGCAGGGTATCGCCATGCAAATATGAGAGTGAGACGAGATGACTGAGAAACCCTGCTAGTGCGACACCGTGAGAACGAACGGGCCTGTTCAATTATTTATAAGCAGAGATTGTCTGTTTATCAAACTGACGCCTGGAGCGTCGACCATGATTAGACTCGAACAATGGTGGTCGTCTCCAAACTCTGCTGATGCAGCTTTCAAGAGACAGCCAAGATATGAATAGGATAAAGACAGCATCAAATGACACCGGGAAGAAAAAGACAATGTGTGTGTGACGTGTGTGTGTGTGAAGACAATACAATATGAATTCCGTAAAACCCCAAATTATTCTCTAATAAATAGATGATACTATAATTATCAGGACATCCCTCTGTGTTTTCTGTATTTTTCCCTTTTCCTTTCAATCGAGAACACACCAGTTCACTTCCTTGATTCTGCTGACTCCTTACTCTTATTTTGGAGTTGAGACAGTCATATCATGTGATGCCCCCAACACACATGAAGCCTGGGAACACTTTCCACCTGGTAGAAAGGGGAGAGACTTAAACAGAGGCGCACACTTTTTATCCATGACAGACACTTAAACTAGTATGAGATCCCTCACTGGCTTCCCAGTAGCAGAAGCATGGACATTGTTCATGGAGAACCTCGCTAAACAGTAAATACTGCATGTGCATCAAATAATTTATCCAAACCTTTGATGCAAGTTCTTTTATTTCCTTGACCTCCACTTAAACAGCTCTTTACTTGTTCTGTTTGTTTCACCCGTTTCGTCACTGTAAACTGTAACCATCACTGTCTCTGGTATCTTCCTTAAAGAGCAGCATTAGAAAACTTTCAGCCAATATGGATCAAAAATACTCACATCAGAGATTCTCTGTAAGGACATCTTCTCGTGACAGCCTGTGAGCAAACTACTCAAACATACACATCCATCAGAAAGCAGAAAGCATCAGAATCCGTTTTCTTTTGTTTTGTTTCCTGTTTTTGTTTTAATTCCTTATTCTTTGTTACTTTTTGAAAGATAAAGCCTAAAAGCAAACTTTCATTTTATCCTTTTTATTTTTTAAGTTTTCCACATTTTGGATGTCAGACTCCGTGAACAAATACCTCTCTGGCTTTCAACTTGTTGAAGTTTCTTTCTCTTGCCACTTGTTCTTGTTCTTCCATTTCACACTGCAGGTTGTGTACAACCAGCTTTCATTTAACTCCTGGGCTAAGTGCAGATTCTCCAAAGCTATATGTGAACAATGTTTTCACTTGAGCTGACCAGTGTCTGACAGCTGCACAGCCGAGAGTTGATTCTCGGTGAGATCTGCACCATGAACCTTCAAAATAAGACTCATTTCATTCAGTTGTGGGATCAAAATAGAATTTAATGCACCTTTGAAGACCAGTGTAATGCCAGTTACAACCTCTCACCTTTTACTGTATTGGCTTGCTCTGTTTTGTGTTGTCTATTCAACAGAGAATAACAAAGTTTGACGACCTGCAAATCCAAAGAGAAGGCATTTGGTGTAAGAGGACAGCATTGAGCCACAGGATGACTCTTTAACCGAGGTGATGGTTGCTTTTTTTTCTTGTAGAAATGCAAGTTTTGTCAAAGAGCTGGAGCGGAAATAAAGAGCTAAAGGTGCAGAGGAATGTGGGAGATCTGAAAATTGTCTCTGAGGGGAGTAAACGATGGGTGGTATTGCAGGGTAAAGAAATTCAGGGAGGGAGAGAGGGAGGAGATGTTGAGTTGTAATGGGGCAGGAGGCAGATGCTCCAGTTTCCTTGACAGAAATGGAGGTCAAGTGCAGCTTTATGTGAAGGCAACACGGGGAGAGAGGAGCGGACATAAAGAGAAAGATGTAGGGGAGGAAGGGAGCATTATGACTTTAACTTGCGGTGAGGGACACAGGATTTCAGCTCACACTGTAGAAAGTGCAATCCTTCGAACTCAAATAATGAGAGGATAAGAGAAACACACAGTGTGGTGTCTCCTTCAGGATGGATGGAGGGGGATAAAAGGCTTTGCGAGGAGCCTAAGAACATTAATAGGTGTAAGTGATAGGAGGGATAAAAATAAAAAAAACATATGTTAACTTCCCAAGGAGGACAGATGGTAATGTGGTGACTCGAGCATATGAGGACCGCTAATGGATAGAGAGACTGTACGGGGAGAACACATGATGATCTCAAATAGTACATCAGGGAGAGTAGGCCTCACCTATTTCAAGAGGAAGGGAAGCATAAATATATATTAGGGGTATAACTATTAGGCTGGGGAATCCAGATGAAAAATAGCCTTTGTGTGTGAGCTTTTTAGCCCCCTATGGGCACAGGTAATGATAATCTCTGAGTGGAGTAATATGAGAAATATACATCACACAACATGCACAATTTGTCTGCTGTGAGTGCTTCTAAACGAGCTCAAAGGAAAAAGTTGCAGCAGGGCAGATTCAGCTTTTAGTCCAGATCAGAGTGGAAATAATAGACAGCTGTAGGAAGGATGGAGAATTAAACTGATGCAGCCAACATGGTTTGCCAAACAGAACTAGCACACACACACACACACACACACACACACACACACACACACACACACCCCCACACCCACACACACACACAAACAGCACATTGAACAAACAGTAGACTGTCAATAAATCATCAAGAGCCAAGTTCCACAAGCATGCAAGCTACAACTGTATCAGGCAGGATAGATGAGTGTCAGCATGTTAGCATACACAGAGGCAAACACTGGAAAACATGTCTAATTTACAACATTAGGCTTGCTCTGAATGTAAAGGCCAGAACTAACAATGTCCCTCAATAATTACAAAGTGTGTGAACTTGCCCTAAGCCCATTGATACATTATTCAAGACTGAAACATTTAATGGTAAATGGTTAATGGACTTGAGCTTATATAGCGATTTTCTAGTCTTCTGACAACTCAAAGCACATTTACACTGCATGTCACATATGTCATGTAAGGACTTGGGTTGGGAACCGGAGGGTCGCCGGTTCAAGTCCCGGTGCGGACCAAATATGGAAGTTGGTCTGGTAGCTGGAGAGGTGCCAGATCGCTTCCTGAGCACTGCCGAGGTGCCCTTGAGCAAGTCACCAAACCACCTCCCCACCATCAGCTCAGGAGCGCATGTTAGTGCATGTCCATAGGATCCTGTTTGTATATTTCAGCCTATGTGTGTGTGAGTGTAAAAACAGACATTTTCCCTTGCGGGGATCAATAAAGTCAATCTTAATCTCTTAATCTTAATCCCATTTATACACCGCCACCAAAGCAGCGGGAGCAATTCGGGGCTAAGTGTCTTGCAGATCGGACATGTTTCCCAGCTGGGGGTTAAACCCTGGACCGTCCGGTTGATAAGCGACGACTCTACCAACTGAGCCACAGCCGCCCCTGTAGGGCTGTGAATGCTACCAACACTCTACAAAATAGTACTGTTTAGTACTGTTGTTTAACAAATAAGTTAATGTGCAACTACTTTGCCAGCATGGCTTTGACTGGTTGTCAAATGTCATTTTGAAGCTTTGAGTTTGACATTTTGACCAAAATATTCTTAATACCATAGCTTTTGGAGCAGAATAATGTAGCCAGACGTGAACTTCAATATATGGACCATATCTGTGTTTTCTACCAGCCTGAACACTTTTCTATTGGTCATTTTAACGTGGGGCCTAAAAGTATTGTATTTTCTCAATAAATAATTCAATATTGTAATTGGTACTTTCAGCTGTAGATTAATACATATTCGGTGGTCTTTAAGTCTTTTAGCAATATTTTTTTGTCATAACTCTAAATAAAGTTGAGCACTTATTTTATTATAATACCAAAACTAATTGACCAGTGCAGTGATTTTTTTTGAATTTGATGATTATAAGTGTGCTCTGCATTTGACAGCAGGCAGAAGGAGGCTTCTTCTTTTTTTTTTTTTAAAGCCAGAGCAGCTTGGGAGGAGTTCATTGTCAACAAGCCGCACCACCTCTCTCTGATCTAAGCGCCTTAAGAAACAGGACATTGAAATGTGTAGTCTGCCAAGGTGTGTGTGTTCTCCATTTCCCTGAGCAAAAGGGAGGCCATGATGTGAGACTGCATATAAGGAGCTGTTTAAAAAAAAAGCTACTCTCAAACTCCTTGAGGTGTGGTTTTATGTATGCGGTTGTACACACATGCATGTGATGCACATACAAAATCCCAGTCTGGTAACCCATCTGCCTTTGTGCTTATTATTCCTCCATGAGTTCCAGCCTGTCACTGTCTGGTGGCCAGTTTTTAAGAACCAGGGCCTTCAGGCTTCTACTACAAAATATTGTTTGCTCAGGAGGCAAGCCTGAGGCAGTTAAATCAAGCATCATCATAGCCTCTTTATTCCCAGTCATTCTCTCTACACTGAACTTAAGAGCTCTCTGCAGAAACAGCCGGTGTCATTGGCTGTTGAAATGGGATTGCAATCAGCTCACATGTGAGCTACTGGTTTATTTTAGGTTTTAAAGCTTTATACACAGATACGATTTTTAAATAGGAGATACTGTTTACAATAACATTTCTGTATTTTTAAGAGGTTAATGTTTAGATTTACAGAATCCCACCAAAGCACATGCTACATCAAGCATTTTTACAGCAATACTCTATAATTCAATAACCCAGCTTGAAATCAAACCCTGATGACACTGAACCAAAACAGCAATTCAATCTCTTTTTTCAGAACCCGCTCTCTTCCTCTGCTACTTGAAAAGCTGAAGCACATATTTCTGCCTCGTTTACGGTTTTCCGTCTCTTTTACCCCCGGCTGTGAAAGTGGGGTCTTTTCTTGCTGTTTGACAGGCTCCTCTGTCACGTAATTGGTGGGTTTTCTTGGAGGGCTGGCTTTAAAGGGTTTGTCCCCTGTTATCAGTGCTAATGAGAAAATGAGTAGCGTAACAAGGAGCTATTCCAGAGCAGCAATGGTGGTTTAATGTGCTGTCTGTAAATAACACACAGCACAGTCAGATGTGTATTTTAATAAAGATGAGTATTCTCTCTCTATGGCTTTGTGTTCTTTTCCATCTTTTGTTCTCTGCAGAATTAACTGTTTTGTGGTTTTCTTCTGTCTTCTGAAAAGCATATTGACCATAGTGACACATAGTTTTCCCTTTACAACAATAGAAACAGTTGATTTTTTGAAAGGACAGATTTATTTGGACACTGAAAAGACAGGATAGTGTGAGCCAGTCATCCATTCAGTTTTCTCCTTCACTCCAAAAATACTCCAGTTGCCTCTACTGTGGCGGGAACAAGATGTTCCCATCTTTCGCCATTTTAAACTCTCAATACATAATTATATGGATTGTAACCAATTTATCCGAGCCTTCATCTCTTCCCCTCGTTCACCCCTTCAGCTGTTTTTTTTTTCTCTTGACAGGGCAGCTGGTTGCATTGTATCATCTCAATGTCTCGCTTCGCTGCATGTACAAACCTTTTTTGGCAACTACAAGCAGCCCAGCCAGCCAACAGAGGCTTTTGTCGACTCCTTTCCCAGTCTGCATTAATATTTACCAGGCTGGGAAACCGAGGCAGATGTCAACCATGAGGCGATTCCTTCGTGTTGCTCGCTGGTGAGCAAACACTTGTTCGGGATTAAAGTGTAATCCAAGCATCAGATTTGTGGTGTTTAATCATTTTGTACAGTTTCAAAGGAAGAGGGGGGAGACCCCACTTCTTTGGCTGCTGCAGAAGCGGAGAGTTCCTGGATGGCAAAAATAAATGGATCATTTTGGTAACATTTCAGCATACTTTTCATTCTCGTTGTCCCCCCAAGTGGAATTAGCAGTCTGTATTATGTTGTTTTTGGATACTGAACTGGAATATATCATGTATTTATAAACTGTTAACCAAGCAGTAATGCAATACACACACACAAATAACCAACATTTCAGCAATCTTTAACACAGCTGTAATGCAAGTCAGTTTTACAGTGTAATCTTAGTCTGACCTAGCCTAGTGTTCAGCAAGACTCCAAACATGATGAAAAAAAAATACAGACCCATTCAAGATCAAAATCATGACACATAGCTTCCAGATATGGTCTGGATTGTGGTAAGGATGGTGTTCAACACAGTGTTGTACTGTGTTTTACATGGTACAAGAAGGGAAATGAATCCGAATTGAAACCTGTGCTTCAGTTCAGCACTGGACAGCTCCCACAAAACACAGAAGAGCAGGGCAGTGTTTTCAGGAGGGACAGCTCCTGGTAATTTTATATGCAGCATGGAAGGAGCATTCAAACATTTGTGTTGTCTGTTGCAACAAATACATCTACAAGAACTGTGTAATATACTTCTTTGCAGTAGACACTTATCTACTTATACACTGCTAGCTAAACACAACAAATAAATGTCATCCAGGGCAAACAGGGGCAACAGAGTTAAATGGGGGATATTTTAGACAAGCTTGTTGTCATGTTCACACTCTCTAAATCATATTTAATCATTTGAAGATTCATTGGTGTTTTAAAGGGGACCTCCAACAATCTATGACTGTACTTCCCCTGAGTTGTGCAACCAACAAGAGACAACTTTTTATATCACAACTCACCTCACACCCATCATCCCCCCACCACTCCTCCTGGTCACACACACACATCTCTCATCCATCTGTATTATTGTATTATAGTATGTTCATATTATGTCCATATTCTTTATATTATCTGTAAACTAGTATAGCATGCTCACTGCACCTTAATCTGTATATTATAATCCTAAGAATACACTTATTTTGTAGCATTACTTATTTATAGCATTTATTTATATTTATAGCATCCCATTAATCCAGCCATCCATATATACCTAATAATTCACTTTTTTAGTCTACATCTGTAAGTTTTGTAATTACTGTACATAGCACAGACTCTTGCACTTTCTGCTTATTTGCACTTCTGGTGAGATGCCAAACCTCATTTCGTTACTCTATACTTGTATATGTGTAATGACAATAAAGTTGAATCTCATCTCATCTCATATAAAGGTCCAAATGAGCTAGAAGCCCAAAATCCTGAACTTTAGTCTCTAGTGTGATCAAGTATCCAAAATAATCCACATTTAAATAGTACATTTTCACCACTGTCTTGATTAGACTTTCTGCCTTCTCCTTGTTCACTTCTTTCAAAAACCCTTATGCCTATTACTAATGCCCATTTTCTGTCAGAAGGTTTAAGGAAGTTGTATACTCTAGCTAAGCCAACCAACAAAATGATGGCAAATGCTCATCTTTAAAATGTTCAGCTTGTGGGAAGCAACTGAAAATTGTCCAACATTTTCATCACGAACAATGACATTTTCAGAGGGAAGATAATGACTACACCACACCCAATTCTGCAGGGATTTCCCAAATACAGAGCGCTCTCAAAACTTCCTTCATGGATTTCCTAAGGGAGGCGGGAGATGGATGCACCTCTTTCTCAGTTGGACGCTAATTTGGGTTTACACTGATTAAGCTGTCCATCCTACCGACAGGAGACTCCTGTGTCTGCGAGATCCTCTGTGTGCGCGAGCATATGTGAGCAGAATCTCTAAAGCTTAAGGGGACACACTGATGGAGGTGCTGCTGGTGAATCACAGGGAGGGCGACATGATAGAGCCGGTGGGAGCGGAATAGTCCCCGTTCAGTCAACAATTAACGAGGGGATAACTGCAAAAAAAAACAAGCTTGGAGATCCTGTCATCATCTTGGTCCTCAGGTGCTCAGAGGGAAAGTGGCTAATTGAATGCAGAGCTGAAAATGGGATTGAGTAATGAGACATGATGAGGCAGTGTTTTTGACTCCTGTCAGCGTTTCATTTTGTTTTTCTCACATGAATGAAGACAATATATTCCACAAACTGATACTGTAGCATCTCATTTGGGATGGTTTTGATAGCTGCTTTGAAAACCACTCACATATAGTTATCATTTACTCTGAATATGATGACAAAATAACAGAATTTTATTAGTTCAGACATAGACAAAAAATAGCACTATCTATCAGAAGTAAAGCCATAAATGAGCGACGTAAAGGACAGATTAAAAAACTTTGTATTCATGGCCAATAATCCAATGTAAAATGGTAACATATGCTACCTATTGGCACTCTGGCCTCTCACATTGGAGAATAATCTCCATATCAAGTGTAAGTCCTGTGGGTCTGAGGTTGTGAACTCACACTAAGCTGACAAGAGCAGCTTTTGACCCTTAACTCCCCCCCACCACCACCACCATCACCACCACCAAAAAAAAAGGCAGGCAGAGCATGTCCGAAGGGAGACAGTGTCCTGACAAAGATCCCTTGCCCTAGGCTTCGTGCTGTCACATACACACACCAACATAATGTTTACTGGAGTTCCCTCAAAGCACATCTTGATTCACTATAGTTTCTTTTGCAGTTCATTTTGTTGTTTTGTTAATCAAGGTTTTTTTAACTGCCTATTTATACTGACTATACACTGAATGGCTATAAAACTGAAGTTACCGGTGACAACTGAATGGTGTCTTTTTAAACAATAAACCCCCTTAAATACTCAACTCTAACTTAAAAAGCTCATTTGACCACAGACATGAATGTGAATTAACATATACACTTTGTAAACACTATACACATGATGATAATCAATAGTACTGTATAATATAAATTACAATAAGACGCTGATACTTGCAGGCGGCGAATTGGATGAGATTATTGCTACCAATCTATTCCTTTAATAAAGCTAGCATCTACTTAACTTTCCACAAACAGTAATTTGATTTTTCTAGCTCCATTCCAAAGGTAAGAAAAATCCTCCCACGAGCATCTCTAAAGCTCACAAATGAACATGTTGCTTATTGTTCATTTAATACGTACAAAAGCATTATGTGCCGGCAGGCTAGAGCATCATCTAGTCAACCAGCAAAGACTCCAGGGATAAATACTGATATAACCCTTAGCGAAGCAAACATTTTTACTATTGCGAGGATAAAAAGACAAGATAAATGTTATTTGGTGACTTTTACCGGTGTTGTTGGACATTTGGACAGAACAAGGCTAGCTGTTAACCTTCTACTTTCAGTCTTTGTGCTGAGCTAAGGTTAGCCAGCTGTGGCTTAACATCTGGGCTGTTGTACAGGCTCAAGAGTGATGTCAGTCTACTCATCGAACTCTTTTCCATATTGCTAATTAGTTTTATTTTCCAAGAATGTTAAGCCACTTTTGATATTTATTGATCTCAGTAAGTGCACACAAGCATTCACTTACACAAGGTTATATTTCTTCACTTCCTCAAAGGCAGAAATAGCAAACTTTGCATACAAGGAAAGTGAGAAAATGTATTGAACTATTTGAATGACAACACATAGTACAGGGTTTACACAGACACCACTGTTTACTTATTTGTATAAATGAGGTGAAGCACCTTGAGATGCTCTCAGTCACTTTACTCCAAATGTATTTAACACTGTAACTACAACTAATGACTTTGACTTTGCAACATCGCTCTATCTGTATTTCCTTCCCACTACAGATATGACCAAAATAATCGATTGAAGCGCTCCAGTAGAGTAAATAAAACTGCCAACACGTCTGCAGCTAATCAATATAAGAGCCTTCAGGTGCAGCTCAAAATGAGTCTGATGAGGAATGCAGAGTGCACTGTCTCTGGGAAAAACCCATCTTGACAGAAGATGTGCCAGTATGCACTGAACATAAATGCTGATGTTCTTTTCAGCAACATGAAAAAGGAAACGAGGCTTGTTTCTGGAATAATTTGACAAAATGTATGGCTTGTGGCGATGTGTATGATTTCTAAAAGGTCAGTGAGATTCCACTCAGATTTTACTCCCAGTCTCAGCATGTGAGTAATTCAGCCTGTAGCACAAATGCTCTCGTGCATTAGATTACAACACAACCATGGCTTAGACAATTAATTCGTCTGATGAGGAGGGAAGGCAGCTGTCAAACACAAACAGTGTGTCATAATTAGTGTTCAAGTTCTGCATTTGATGCACAAAAACACTACAAGCATTGACAGAGAGGCGGAAAGTCAGGATAAAATGATTTGACCCTTTGCACTGAGTCTCACTGTGCTGTTTTACATTTTCCCAGCCACTGGCAGTCCTCTCAGAGCAGCCGTCATGCGTTACTTTTTTCTTCCATTAAATGCCAGCCACTGCGTCTGTCTGCACCAAAAAACAACTCGCCGCTCACTAGCTCACACTGAGTAGCCTTAAATAGAGAAGATGTGCGCGCACCAGTGTCAAATTTTACTACAAGTGAAGCCGCTACTACATCTCACAGATTACGCACAGAGATGTACACCTTGAGCATTCACGCGTTTCCCCCAGACGCAGCATTTTTGTGTGGTCAAAAGGCGGATTTGGGGACCTAAGATGTGGAACGTCGCAGAGGAATCGATGACATCATGTCTGTGGGGGGAAGATGTAGTTTTGTGAGCGGTGAAACAGATGCTCGTCTGGCCTCTAGTTGCAGAGTTGGGGCTTTTGATGCGGGGAGGGAGAGGGAGAGGGAGAGAGAGAGAGAGAGAGAGAGGGTGAATCGAGGCGACGGTGTGTGATGCACTGTGGCGCAAACGGCGCGTCTGACACTCTCTCTCTCACACACACACACACACACACACACACACACACACGCACGCTTTCGGCTACTAGGCTACCTGTCCTCCTTTGAACAAATAGTCCTCCTCCCTTCACACAAGCGCAATGGCGCACTGTGAAGAAATAATCACAGCGGCGCAATGTCTGTGCAGCTGGAGGAGTTTTCTGTATATTCTTTTGGTTAAGCGCAAAGATATTTGTGGCAAAAGAGTATATGACTAGATTTATTGGATATGCAAAAAAAAAAAAGTGGGTGCGTAATGGCATCACCACGGTGCTGATTCTCACCCCAGTCATGTACACACAGCGGGTTATACCAGGTGACAGTCAGAGAGGTGAGAAGGAGTGAATAGAGAGCTAGGAGCTGGGAGCACAGGGCTTTGGGGGCTTTGGGGGCTTTAACTGATTCTTTTAAAGGAAAACGTGAAGTTTTTCTTACCGCCACACTTGTCCCATCTGAAAGATGTGAATGATGGTCTGCCAGACCCAGACAGACAGGCGGCAGCACCTGTCCCTCTGCAGACAGGCTGTAGCTCTCCGACTACTCAGCCCCTCCACGGAGCCCAGTCCGCCCCCAGTGTAATCCTGCACAAACCACCTGAAGCTCAGGATCTGGACCAGCACCGAGGGCACCAGCACGAAGAACAGGGTCAGGCCAGACCACAGGAAGTCCTGCTTGTGGTAATAGTCGACGGCCAGCCACAAATCAGTCCCCACGTCCCAGAAGAACACCAGCAGCGCCAGGATGATCCACAGGCAGTCCAGCCAGAGGCGCTGCTCCTGCGGTGGCCGCACCGTCTCTCTCTCCTTCCCCTTCCCCTTCCCCCGGAGGTAATGCAGGCACGCGCTCCGGCAGCCCCAGTAGCACGACGAGGTGTTGCAGCAATGGCAGATGTGGAACGAGCTGCCATCCCGCGCGTCGTCCTCTCCCGTCCCCACCACCTCGTCCAGGTTGTGCAGCTGGGCGAAACCGGTGACGACCCCGCGACCATCGGATTTCGCTGCCATCTTTCCCTCTGATGTTCCCACCTCCTCCGGCTTCCGGGGTTCGTGACGACACTTCCCTGACACCTGTTTTGCACCCCAAATATTGGAGCCATCTAAAAGCGGGTTGTCAGCGCGTGGCCGTCGCTCACTGTGTCCCCAGGAAGCGCACGAGAGGCGCCGCGAACACCGCACATCTTTTGAGCCTTTCCCAATCCCTCCACTTCAAATCGTATCCCAACTGTTCACAAAAAAAAAATCTAATCTACAAGTTCGAGCAATTTCCCTTTAGGCTACAACTCGTGCATTCAATTGTTGTCTACCAATTTCTACCTGTGCAGTAATCTCTTTCCCTGCTGTTCAGTTGTTTCCCCTCTCTGCAGCTCTCCTCAGCTCTCCTCCAGCTGCAAGCTCAGAGCCAGGAGCAGACCATCCCTCCACTGTCCCACACCGACGTAATTCACCCCCCCCCCACACACACACACACTTCTCTCTCTCTCTCTCTCTCTCTCTCTCTCTCTCTCTCTCTCCCTCTCTCTCATACACACACACACACACACGCACACGCACACTCACCGTCTCTCCCTCTCAACGTGGTTGCCATCTAGTGTCTCATTTGAAGCCCCCAAATATGCAGGAGAGGACTGCATGATGTAATTCAATACGCCTGGACACCACCAATGGATCTATTTCCCTGTATTTGAAATCTGAACGATTGAATCAGATACGCAGACACGGTGAGAGGTCACGTTTTTAAATAGAAAAGGAAGATCTCCCCACTGAGGAAAAAAAATAATACATTTTTCAACGACTTTTAGCCTATTTCTTTTTAAAGGGGGTTGACGTGACCAAAACCTGGCTTTAAGCATGTAACTCCTCAGATATGTTATGACATTGCATGCTTGTGAATTTTTATTTATTTATTATTAATTTCGTTCTTCTTTCGAGAAATATTTAGCTCGAGGGTAACTATTTCCTTAGGGGGAAAAACAAAGGCCTACATTAGTCTATCTATGGGTGGATCCATTGATCTCCTTAACTGTTGCTAAGAGACGTGTACCCTATGGTTTTTCCCGCCTTTTGCAGCATTTCCCCCCCCCCCCCTCAGTACTCAATAATGTTAAGCCTTTTCCTGAGAAGTGGCGTTTTCCCCTCTGGTAGCATGTTCGAGCAAAGAGCTGGTGATTCCGCTGTAAGGTCCATAGCCCAGTGATTAGACTGAGCCCGCTGAGCCGCCTCGCGGGGTCACATCCAGCCTGTGACGCTGATTGGATCTCAGCTGCTGCCTGCTGCGCGTGCCTGCTCGGGACGCAGGATTTGGTGGGAGCTGTCCAGTTCTGAAACAGGGTTTAAACAGCCACAAGTACCTCTTTCTTTCTCTTTGACTTAGTCCTTTAACCTTAAAACACAGTTTTACTCTTCTCAAGAAGCGAACACACATTCAACTCATTTACACACTAACATAGCCACTAATATAAAGTTTTTTTCTGACTTCCTTGAGAGGCCCATTCTTAAAGTTTTCATGTGTTAAACACTTAAGCTATTTCCTATTAAACCCGTTTTAATTGATTTATTTTGTTTTGTGATTGATCATATGTGTTTGTTCTTCTTGCTTGTTCGCTCTTGCCGTCCCTTTCCCTCGAAAAAAAAAACCCCTTAATGTCCTTTCAAGATTAGGTAAAAGCTTCCTCTGTTTGTGGATGAATGTCAAAACAGTCTTCTGCAAAATGATCATCATAGTGCAATCAAAGTCTCTCAAAGACTTGGTTTAATGGTCATATCTATCTATGCTGGCCATGTTATCGTGCATGCGGTGAATTGGATGAGAGTTCACATTGGAGCTTTGCAGAAAGGAAAAGCATTACTTAAGTTTGCAGGCTTTTCTCCCTTTGTACAGCGAGACATCAGACCAGAGAGATGGAAACTGGAGCTACAATAATTCCCTCAATGAAATCTTATGGGTTCATGGGATAATATAATAAACCTTATAATACATTAAAACACTTTTTGCATCTACTTTATTTGAACATTCTTGAAACAAAACTAGGTCAACTAAAGATTTTGCCATGCATGGGTTTAATGTGGTTGAAAGCTATCATGATAATGACCATATGTCCCAACATGCTTACAAACACACGACTGTTTCTAGTGTATTTTGCGTGTAACACTGGATTGTGTCTTTTTAAAATCTATTCTGCATGTGCAATGGTATCAGAATCAGAAATACTTTATTCATCTCAGGGGGAAATTGGGTAAAGAGGAGAGTACATTATTTTAGAATGCAGGAGAAGTCAAAGTGATGTTGCATAAAAGGCTCCAGGAAATAGTCCGTTCCTGAGGGCCAAGATAACTGAGAAAGAAATTCTTTACATGTGAAAAATTGAACACAAGAGAGTATGATCTTGTGCACATCATGACATCTGTTCCATTTGAGTAGGCTTCTTCTTCTCCTATTCCTCAGGGCTGTGAGGCCTTCACAATGAGCTGCACACCATGGACATACACGCACACACACACACACACACACACACACACACATACACACACACTGAGCTTTCATGTCCACTGGAAATATGAGGCAGTTAAATGCAGCTATAAAAAACAATCAATTTACAGGACATCCATTCAAACTAAAAAGTTATTCTGAACCAAATTTGTCGCAAAGTGCTTAACAGGACAACAAACTGGCATATAAAACAAACAAAGCAGAAAATACGGCCTACATGAGTGTGTTTGAGACAGATAAAGTGCATGAGCATTAAAGCAGACTCAAAAAAAGAAACAAGGCAGGAGTAGCCACAAAAACTGAAGGGCCTCTTGAGGAAGAGATCAGGATGAAGGCACAGATGGTGGGTTTGGGCTGAGTGCATCAGACAGTGTGTGTGTGTGTGTGTGTGTGTGTGTGTGTGTGTGTGTGTGTGTGTGTGTGTGTTATTTGGGTTTTTTTCAATTCATAGAAATTACACACAACTTGCAGAAAGAGGGAAGAGTTATACGTTGTAGCCAGTTGTATTCAAATATACAATCCTGCATCTTGGAAATGAAGTACAGGTGGAGAAATCCAATGGTGCATTTTCTGGGAAATTACTCAGTTTTTTTATATGAATTATTTTATTTTATTTTATTCTTTTTTTACTATTTTTGTTAGTCTGTCCTCAGGCGTGTGAAGCAATGAAAGGACAGAAGCCAGTGACAGGTCACCTTGGATGAGTATTCCTCCTGGGGCTGACACATAACATAAAATAACACATGACTTACCACACCACAAAAACTGTAACACTTTGTAGGATTTTGACTGAAGAGGAAAGATAAGTTTTAAGGCGTTAGATTTTCAGCTTTCACTAGAGCTACATTTAAACTAAGACATTTCTTAAGCTGCTAATGTTACTTTCACCTTAATTTATTTGATCGTGATCTGAAAGACTGAGGTGTCTATATGCAAATCCTCCTTTGATTTTTGGTGACTATGTATCATTTAATGATCTCAATTTGAGATCTGTTTTGTCATATTGCCATAAACCAAGGAAACAACCAGCTCTCAAAGGCATGAAAATTTAATGAAAGCAAATAGGGAAGCATTCAGTATAGCTCAGGCTTACATAGTTTATACATCAGCATGCATGTAGCATGTATTACAGACGCTAAATAATGCAAAGAATGTAATTAGAGATCAATCCTTTAGCATGTTTCACACTTTTCCCCTTCAGACTATACAAACCAGGAAAAGCAGGAGCTATGATTTTACCGAAGTTAAAGACTAAGTTTTACCAACAACCAATGCAGCTACCAAACTTTCAGATGCAGAACAATGATTGATGGTCTTTGATTGGTAGAGTTTATCACAGAGCTTCCAAAATATCTGATATAAGACTGCCTCTAAGTCATCATTATCTGCAGTACTGCTCTGATTCACTGGACATGCCTGAAATAACCAAACAGGATCACATAGCAGAACAAACACCAAAAAAAATAAAAACGCTGAGCACAGAAGGGAGGATGAGACATCTTTATCACGCACTGAATAAAAGGCTGAGCAATGGTGTAGGTGTGAGCACAAACAGTCAATCCCTAAAATTACCCAGTGTATGTTCCAAAAATGTTAACACACTCATCAATAAATGTCAACATATGATGCAAGCACTGATTCAGTGATAACAACTTGCTCATAGTTTGCCATAATTACTCAACCCTGTCAATCCATGTTCTTTTAATTGAACATTTTGAGTCAGACTAGTTTATTTATCTTGATTCTTGATTTCTCCGAGGCAGAGTAGCAAGAAAGTGATTCATCAAGTGTACTGTCTTCAAACATCTATCAGCTGCCTTAAAGTCAACATTTTATGACAGAAGAAAATCAACACCCCTGCACCCACACATTGTCTAAGCATCCTGTTAAATAAAACATGGAGCTCAGGTTACTCTTTTATATCCTGTATAGGGCTGTGAATGGAATATTTTGCTTTCAAAGCAATTTTTATCAGCTTATAATCTGTCAAAGAAAAAAAAATCTGCAGTAAAGCATCTTTTCCTCGGAGGAAGAATGGATATTTGGTTTGTAAAGCAACGGTGGGTTTCAAATTCAATTGAGCCTGGGTATCTGTACCAACTACTCTACAGTGTGATGTTGGCTGGGTGAAACCATCTATTGTAAAAGCCAAAGACAGGCTGCAAGGGAAGCAAATACTGCCCTGATTTGAGATACATCACACACACAGAAAAAAACACCCCCACACACACACACACACACACACACACACACACACACACACACACATTTTTTGACACCTACATAGATTGGCCTCTTAAAAATGTGTCAAACGCAAACAGGTTTGCTCATCATCACCATCATTATCAACTGAAGATTTGTTTACCTTCTTATTGTCTCCCAGCTACGATTGGGCAAAACCTTCTGTTTTATGATCTTGAAATCTGAATTTAAATTCTATTTATTATGGCTATTTCATGAGCATCAGGATTATAGGATTGTTCTTTTGTTTTGAGTGTGAGCTTGGCCTCTGTCTTCTAAGGTTACCTTTGCTTCACCAAGTTGCAAAAACAATGTTATACAACACATCCTCCGAGGTTTTCCATCCGCTGACCTCCCCATTAACCTGCTAAGCCTGGCACTGGTCTGACGTGAGAAAACCAACCGGACTGTTCTCTTGGAGCCATTCTCTAGATTGAAGATTTCACTGTAATTGTCATTTTTCCATATGGCTCCTAATCAATCCAACAAGGGATGGCTCCCTCTTTGAAACCCCTCCCTTGGGATTTCTTCTTTTTTTCTCCCTCTTGTCCTGAGCTGTAATTGCTTGTTAGTCTTGTCGTACTGTATAGACGGTATGGATGCCAATTTACTGGCCCTTTCAAAGGATTCTCCAAGCTGCTATCTTTTAGTTTCTAGCCTTTCAGGATACCAGATTGCATGTTGGTAGTTCTGATTAAATATGAGGCACCTTTTTTGCTGCCTCTTAGTTGTTTACAGGTTGCCATTACCAGTTTGGAAATCGAACTGACTGACCATGATTTGCTATCACAATGACATACAGTATTGCATATTTCTTTTACTAGCTATTACAATATAAATATATCGTGATCATGCTGAATATACCCTCCAGGGTTCTTAAATCCAGTTTGTATTGATTTATGGGTTCATTCCTCAGGACCTCAAGTGGGAGCTGAACATCAGCATCCCTCACCAAGAAAGGACAGCAGAGGATGTACTTCCTGCGGCAGCTGAAGAAGTTCAACCTGCCAAAGACCATGATGGTGCACTTCTACACTGCCATCATCGAGTCCATCCTCTCCTCCTCCATCACAGTGTGGTACGCTGCAGCCACAGCAAAGGACAAGTGCAGGCTGCAGCGGATCATTCGCTCTGCAGAGAAGGTGATTGGCTGCAATCTACCATGTCTCCACGACCTGTACGCCTCCAGGACCCTGAGGCGTACAGTCAGAGTCATCAGCCCCACAGTCAGATAGCATTACATTAATGTGAAGGCTGAAACTGATTTTATGCATTACATTAATGCATCGCTGGACTTTTAATACTGCACCTTTTGAACATTTTGTGTTTTTATATTTCTTATACTCTATTGTAATTACTTCTTATATTTTATTTGATGTAAGTTGTTGCTATTTTGCTTTATTTCCTTTGTTAACTGTTTTTGCACCAATACACCAAGACAAATTGCTCGTGTGTGTAAATGTACTTGGCAATAAAACGATTCTGATTGACTTCTGATTCTGATTCAGTTCAGTTTTCAGCGACACGCTCTCTCAAAACTTTCTCAATGTCACCACCTAGTGTCCATTTTTGATAATGTGGCTGTTTTTAATACATCAAATGTTGATGTATGAGATATGCACAGGCCTTTAAAAAGGACTTCTCATTCAACAGAAATCTTGAAATACATGCCATGGGAGAAATCGGTATGTTGTCATCATAATGGAAAGGTAAACAAATAGTAAAGTTTTACAAGTCTTCTCAATTTACAGAGACGGGCATAAATGCGGGCCTTGATACCTGCATGATTCATTATTGTAGTTCTCTACTTCATGGTCTTCCTAAAGATAAGGCACAAAAACAATGACTGCAAAGCTAAGTTATTAATGGTTATGGCCATTTATTTACTTATCTGAGATTCCAATGGATAAACCCTTGGAATTTTGAGGTCTTGGCATTTTCATCATTTTAATAATTCAAATAAGAACAAACCCCATTTTTTTAAAAATGTATATAAAGTGTCCTAACTCTTTGATGTATTTTAGAAATGTTCATTTTATTTGATATCTTGACAAATGAAATGAACCTACATTCCACACAGATGTTTTTCCCTCTCGTATTTTCCCGTCATGTGAAAGGTCATTGAGTCCTAAATTAACACATTGTTGCACATCGTTTTTTATATAATTGACAAGAACACAGTTTATTATTTTTTTTATTTCGATAACAAAGTGTCCGGAAAGAAAACTCTCAAGTCTGCTTGTTTCCAGTCGGCTTGTTTTTGGTAACGCACCAGTCTCGCCCAACAACGAATTCAACGGTAAGATTAATGGGGTAGTTGTGTGATAAATCGTCTAAGCCTCCCTTTTAAATGTCTGTTTTTGCTTTAACGACATGTGCTTTCTTGGAAATATGGAGTTTATATAAAAAAAAAATGACATGACACTTTGTATCGTCTGTCGCGACTAGCCAGCTAATGTTAGCCACTTCATTTCCTGAATCAAGCGAACTTGATCTACCTCATAGATTGTCTCCGCATGTTTTGTATTAAAGAGAATGGACTTCCCTCCTTGTCTTTCTTTAAAAGCAGCACAGCAGAGCATCAATACGCAGTCATTCGTAGCTGTGGCATTGTGAGCTCACCAGTCCCCTCAGTGTTTAAAAAAACAAGTAACCCTCATCTTCTTTCTCTCCCCTGTGACTGATCTGTCTCCTCTTCAGGTCAGGATCATGGAGTTTGCAGAGTTAATAAAGACCCCCAGGGTGGACGGGGTGGTCTTACATCGGCCTTTTATGCCCACTGTGGAGGGGACCCTGTGTCTGACTGGTCACCACCTGATCCTGTCCTCCAGACAGGACAACACAGAGGAGCTGTGGCTGCTTCACTCAAACATTGACTCTATAGAGAAAAGGTAATCTTGTGCTTCAATGTAGATTTCCAAGCCAGTGTATATGAACTTTAATAACCTCATCAGCTAAACACAGGGGGGGGACACACCACATTAATCAACCATGGATCCCCTCTGAGCTATATTTCTTCTGGTAGCCTTAAGGATATTCAAGTGATCAACATGGGTGCTGTTTTACTATTTCATTGTTTTTAGGATGCTTGCATTTTTAAATGTATTTGTACAAATGATTGCATCTAAAATCTGAAGTGTATGGTTTCACTATATCAGCCTTTTTCATGGTAAAGTATGTTTTTTTTGTGTTTTTTTTAAGACAGCTCACCTGCTCTTGTTGTCACATTCCTGATGGTGGCATCATTGGATCATTCACAGTGTGATGGTTTGAAAATCTGGCCCCTTCAGACCAAAGCTTTAAATGTAGCATATTTACAGTTGATAGACTCAATCCTGGTTCTGGTATCACTTTGTAGATATTGATTATATAACGTGTCACTGATCATGAAAGAATCGTGGTTATGACTTTCTTATTATGACACAGTAACGCCAGAATCACAAATGCATTGGTATTAATAAAAATACAGTGTTTCCCCTACCATTATATTAGCCCCCCCCCCCGCCCCCCTTGAAGGTCAAGTAAAAAAAGGTCAAGTAAAAAAAAAAAAGTAAGAACAATTTTTATTTATTTATTTTAAGATTTATTTTTGGGCTTTTTGTGCCTTTATTGTAGGGATAGGATAGTGGATTGAGTCGGAAATCAGGGAAAGACGTCATTTAAGGATACCTTTCTGATAGAAAAGGACAGCTGTCATTAAAAGTAGCACATGAACACCAAGATTCCTTCAAGTGTTTGTGTCGGCGTGCCTAGGGGAAACACCGAAATCATAATCATCACCAGTAAGCTGACTTGCACACAGTCATTATAATGAGATTTTATTTAGGCTAATCAAAGAAACAGCAAAGGAGGTCAGTGCATTATTCAAATAGTCTGTTCTTCTGCTTTACCAATGGGGTGATGACAGTGTAAATGACTTATGACTTTAAATCACACAGGGCTGAGTTAATTATCTCTGACAGTTGTTGATTTATTGAACACTGCCCAACCCAACTGTATAAAAAAAAAAAAGGTGCTACAGGAGAATATAGAGTAAAGTAGAAATGTGTTATGAGGGTAACATTTGTCTTTAGGGTGCATCTCCTGTGGGAACCAGATAGAAGCATTTCACCGCCATATTTTTGGATCGTTCTCCTACTCTTGTCTTCAGTGTGAAGAGAGGATCTGAAACTGTTTGGCAGGAAGTTCGATTCTGACTGTGCTCTTGTTATTACAACAGAGTTTCCCGCAGGTTGGGAATCCACATTTTTGTGGTTGAGATGGGTGTGAAGCAGTTAAATGACTCTGAGAAGGCAACTGTTGCAACATAATGAAACCACACATGGTTCAAATCTGGGAAGACACAATGCGTGAACGCAATCTTTTCTCGCAAGCCCGTCCACTTGCTAATAAAGCTGAATACTAGACCATCTGTATTCGTTGTGAAAACCTTTTCCATATATTCCCTTTATATCTCATAGCTCCACAAGGGAACTTGGTCAGGCTCTGGGGCTTGTGGTTTTTGGCTGAATACAGAAAGCAACACAACATGAAGTGAACATGCTTGTCCTTACATTGATCTTTGACTTCTCTTTCCAGATTCGTTGGCTCTCTGGGAAGCATCATAGTGAAATGCAAAGACCTGAGGGTGATTCAGCTGGACATCCCAGGCATGGAGGAGTGCCTCAACATTGCCAGCTCTATTGAGGTCAAATCATTTTAAATATGTTTTTTTTTTTTTCAGTGTCAAAGAATCCTTCATGTATTGTACTAAAATATATATGAATATTTCCTTTCTAGGCTCTATCCACACTTGATTTAGTCTCCCTGATGTATCCTTTCTTCTACCGGCCCATGTTTGAAGTCATAGAAGATGGCTGGAACTTATTTCTTCCAGAGGATGTCTTTAAAGATTTGGAGTCCATGGTAAGGACACAGCTAATAAAAAAAAAAACGAAAAACTTGGACTTAACATTCTCTAAGCTGTCATGTGTGCTTCCTTTGTACCCTTCTTCTGAACTGTCTTTATCTCTTATTTTAGACAGACGAGTGGAGACTGAGTGACGTCAACAAAGACTTCAGCGTGTGTCCGTCATACCCCCCTCTAGTGGCCGTACCCAAAGATGTTGACGATGAAACGCTGAAGAAAGTCGCTACCTTCCGACATAGTGGCCGCTTTCCAGTCCTGAGCTACTACCACAAGAAGAATGGCATGGTGAGCACCTGGGAAATTAGGTTTTTTTTTTTTAAATAGTTGAGGAATAAAATTGTATTTGTGAAATAAAACTGTGTAATTGCTAGACACAGTGTGTAAATGTGGTTTTAGTTTGTTTTTTTTTGTATGGAAGTCTTATTTGAATCACTTTCACTTTCAGGTAATGATGCGAGCAGGGCAGCCTCTGACCGGCACAAACGGGCGACGGTGTAAGGAAGACGAGAAGCTCATAAACGCCACCCTGCGGCCAGGCAAACGTGGCTACATCATCGACACACGCACCATCAATGTCGCTCAGCAGGCCAAAGCTCGAGGCGGAGGATTTGAGACCGAGGCAAACTACCCACAGTGGAGGAGGATCCACAAGGCAATCGAGAGGTGAGGTCACTGAGAGCTTTTATGGCCTTTTCTCTTAAAATATGTATTTATGTTAATCCAAAACTTTTAGAAATGATGCACTTGAGTGCCTGAACATTTCTGTCACTTCAGGTCTAACATCCTACAGGAAAGCCTGATCAAGCTTGTAGAGGCGTGTAACGACCAGTCCCACAGTATGGACCGCTGGTTAAGCAAGCTGGAAGCTTCCAACTGGCAGACTCATGTCAAGGAGATCCTCACCACGGCCTGCCTGGCTGCCCAGTGCATCGACAGGTCGGGGAAACAATGCTTCATAATGTCTTTTTGTCTGCACATTGTCATTCTTTTATTTTTACACTGTTAAGTTGTCCGATGTTTGTGAAGCAGTTTGGTCAGTTCATGCTATTTTAAACGTACTATATCAATAAATGTGACGACTTTAAGAATAGTAGACAAGGTATTAACAAGCAAAGAAAGCCAAAACATCTGTGATTCTGCAGTATATAAAGCTGATTCTGTGATTTCTGAATTATAGCAGAGTCCTAGTTAACATTGTGAATGTAATCCTGTGTGTATGTTGCAGAGAGGGAGCCTCAGTGCTCGTTCATGGCACAGAGGGCACAGACTCCACCTTGCAGGTGACCTCTTTGGCACAGATCATCCTTGATCCTGCCTGCAGGACCATCAGAGGCTTCCAAGGCCTGGTGGAGAGAGAGTGGCTCCAGGTGAGCCTCTCTGACCTTTGAAGTACAGCAACAATGTACTCCAAAGTACTTACTGAGAGTGATCCTGCATATCTTGTTTTTTTTAAAGCTTAAAATTTCACACACATTAGTCAAAAGATTGTTATTTAGATGTTGGTCATACAAGGAAAAGAATGTGCATTAGCTGATGCTTAGTAAAGAAATAAACATCTTTTTTTTTTTGTATCCCAGGCGGGCCACCCGTTCCAGCAGCGCTGTGCCCAGTCTGCCTACTCCAACAGCAAGCCTCGACAAGAGGCGCCTAGCTTCCTGCTCTTCTTGGACTGTGTTTGGCAAATCCTTCGCCAGTTTCCTTGCTCCTTTGAGTTCAGTGAGAGCTTTCTGGTGCTTCTGTTCGAACACGCCTATGCTTCTCAGTTTGGCACCTTCTTGGGCAACAGCACAGCTGAGAGGTAATAAATACTGATTAACATCCTGTTTGATTTTGTGTTTTAATTTTCAAAATGATAAAATGAATAAAAACATATATAATATAATGTACTCAGACTTATTATGCATACCATACAACCTTTATAAAGCTACATCACAGTATTTAGGCCATTAGTGTGCCTGTTAGATATAGAGCCTTGTCCTTCACATTCTTATTCACCGCCCACTAAGCAGCTTTACTAAAACAGTTGTGGAAGAGGTGACTTCTCCAAAGTCAATCCTGAAGTTTCCCTTTAAGGAGATATTTCCAACACGACAAAGTCCAGCTTAGTTTCATTATACAGGTTACAAGCCTATTTTGACAACCTGTGAGAAACTACTGTTCTGATGGTTAACCCTTCATCATCTCACATTTCACAGAACCAAACTGTCTCTGCCTGAGAAGACCGTGTCCCTCTGGTCGTGGGTGAATCGGCCCCAAGAACTGGAGCGTTTAACCAACCCGCTCTTCGAGGCCAACAGTCTTGTGATCTGGCCCTCTGTGGCCCCTCAGAGTCTGCTGCTGTGGGAAGGTAAGAGGCGGACACAAAAAACATGCAGTGTCAGAAGCATTTACAAGTAAGTGACAAATAAAGTGTCTGTATCAGAGAGAGGATGATCAGTCTGTCAAACTTCTATCACTCTGCATTGAAAAATGAATCACAAAAAAAAACATTAGCTTCAGTTGTACTTGGTAGGGAGAAGACTAAATGGTTCTTGATATAAATTCTTAAAACCTTAACATAATTATCCCTCAATACCTCGGATGATAAGTAAGCAGGTGATGATATAGAACATGTGAAAATATACTCAGAGGTGTAAATAAAAACCCAGCAGCAACACATACAGTTAACTTTGAAGGTAGTTCTGACATTATTTTTAAGCTTGGGTCCTACTTTTTTCTTTTTTTAAGGGTCTAAATCACTAATAGAGTCTGATAGATCGCCTCAGCTTGCAGCTGCAAAACAGGCTGTGATGGCTTCATCCGAGTATGTCCAATTAACGAGCTTGGTTTCTCCGCTGGCAGGCTACGAGTGTTTGGTTTGGCAAAATATTTTCACAACTCTTGCTCATATTGCCACTGTCAATTTCCTGCAACACCCCAACAACAATTTCTTTAAACCGTGAGATTACACAATGAGACTCCTCCTGAAGTGAGATTTTGATCCTGGCTAAATAAGACGGAGCCTTAAAGATATTTATTATCTGTCGAGAAGTTACAGTCACAGTTGCCTGCAAGCATAACAGCAGCTATTGTGGCTTGTTTCATGGTTGCCTGCAGGCGTCAGGTTAGAAAATGTGAAGAAATTTCAGATTTCAGTGGTTTAAAAAAACCAGAGTGTCAGATATTTTTGTTTTTTTGAGAGATTATTGAAGTAGAGCTTTGGTTTGATAGGCTTGCACAGATGAGCAGAGAGTTGAGTAAATACATACTAAAAAGAGGTGCCTTAAAGTATTGCTCAAAGTCACAGTAAGATTAATATACTGTAACCTTTTGTCAACTCTGCATGAGATCTCATCATCAGAAGTATTTGAACATGTTACCTGTACATTGTTACATGCAAATCAGCAAAACAAGTGCCTTTAAATAAACATTTTAAGTGCTGCCAAAGAAGCCTGGGAGAAGTCTTGAAACTGTTCTTGATACAGAAAGATTCAGTGTGCCTAACCCAGCAGCACGTTAGTTTATGTGATTCTGAAGGCTTGCGTCATATTTGCAGTTGGTTGGACTGAAGACAGGCCCTGAAACCAGTCTGAGTAACTAAACTGGCTAAATCAGTTTCAAGCGAGGGTTGGGAAAAATGCTGTGATGGCCACAGGAATGCAGCCAATTATAGTTTGTTATATCATCTGCAATTATATTTTTGGCCCAGACAGACGATTCATGATGTTACCAGAAGGGGGCGCCATTGATTACACCATTTTTTTGACCTGATGAACTAAGTGACCCTGTAAGCCTAATACTCTAACCTATATGAATGCAGGTGTGCATACACATATTTAGTCAGGAGTTGGTAGCATTTACAGTGAACCCACTGCTGCCCTCTTTGCCAGGTCACCCTAGTGAAAGAGATCTTGATCTCAATGGGTTAATTACCTGGTTAAATAAAGGTTAAATAAAAAAATAGAACCCAGTTATCTTGATGTAGTGTCCACTTTTCCAAACGCATGACCTTTTGACAAAACATGACATCATAACGAAGTAAAACACATAAATACTAAATAACACAAATGATAAATCGTCAGTGTAAACAAAGCATAGTCTTTCCTCCCCCTAGCTCTAAAAAAAACAAAGCACAAGCAGCATGTTGCAGAACAGGATCCAACGCTGTGTTGCCATTGAGCTCATATGACTTGACACAGCACCTTTACATTTTCAGCATTCCTTCTTGGGCTACTTCAGGATGTGTTTGGCTGCTGTGTTGGTCTTATTATAGGCTGCACAGAGGGTTCTGTATCTTCACTGAAACTCGAACCCTGGTGTGTGACGGTGACTGGGATAGTTAACTGTTAGTTAGCAGTTAGCAGTGAATGCTAACCAAAGTCCTGGGGCTCTCTTTATTCTTGTCTTGCGAGCAAAGGTCTCTTTTTATTAATTAACAAATTGAAAGCTAGAGTTCCAACACAGAAAATGTAGTAAAATGACAAAATGAACGAGAATGTTACAAACGTGATCAGCTTAATTCAGTTGTCACATTTTCCTCCAGGTTACATTAAAGTTAACTTTGTGTTTTAAAATCTGTGTGGGTGAAGTGAATGAATTCTGCACTTTCAGCTTTGAGCTGATGTCAATATAAAACATAGGTTCATTGTTGTAAATGTGTGAATCAAAAATGACCATGAATTGATTTAAAGCCACAATATCTTCTACTGGATGTTTAAGGTCCAACATATCGTGAATCCTGGGAATCGAGATGACTTAGTTAACAGTACATTAAATAGTCAGGCTGAGTTGCTTTGGCAAAATGATGTCTCAGTAATTGTTTAAAAAAAAAAAAAAGACAAGAAAGCTGTTAATTTCGGTAATTATGGGTTGAGGGACTTAACCCACAATTACAATAGTAAAAACCTGTGTGTGTGTGTGGGGGTGGGGGTTTGAACTTGCAGAGTGTCGAATCAGCTCAAAGCATTCAGATGCCACATTAAGTATCTTCAGCTCGATGTTAAACGTCCAACACAAAGTGAGTCCTGGGAATTGAAACAAATATGTTAAGTGAAAAACTACAATGAAATTCATTTCTCAGAAATTGTTTAAGTAATAAAAATAAATGTTTATAACAATAATTGTGGGTTGAGAGACTCGTTAAAAAGTCCCGGGAGGGTGTGGGGGGTGTGTGTGTGTGTGGGGAGGGGGGATTGTCTGTGCTTGAACTTGCAGAGTGTCGAATCAGCTCAAAGCATTCAGATGCCATACATAATGAAAAGTTGGGGGATGGGTCTAGACAAATGAGGGGGTCATTAGGTTCAACGGGTCCGTCCTATGTGAGGCGGGGGGGGGGCCCCCGTCCTGCCTTTGGCCTCAGAGCCCCTCCCCCTTCCTGTTTGAACGTATGTGAACAATCGGAGCACGTGAAAAGCAGCAGACCTCCCGCTTACGCAACCTTTTCAAAGAGTGACGCAGACTCCCTTGAACCCCATGGAGGTCCAGATCTACCAGTTGTTGATGTTTACACTAACTCTGACTTATGTGTGAATCATATCTTTATAGAACAGCAACAACATGCTCCCAAAGTTTTGACTATAGCATGTGACAATAGTTGCTGAGTCATTTGGAATGAAGTACGGCAAGTTTTGTCATAAAATGCACAAAAATTCCAATATGAATTGTATGAAGTGAAATAAATGTTCTAATTACCGTTTATAAACATGATACAATTCTTTTCTTAAATTCAATAAAACATCTTGACAAAATAATCATGATCCTAATAATGAGCTAAACCCTTGAGTTGTATCCATATTGATTGCCCACACTTCCTTGTTGTTGCACACTCGCTCACATATTGGCTGAAAGGTCGTCTCCTTTTGTGTCATTTAAGACGTGTTTCATCCCAGATATGCATCACAGCTTTGTGGTCACACTTGTATTACAAGTAGGACAGTCTCGCACGTCTCTCTGTTAAAGTCCACCACCCACGTAGAGATTCATAGAGTGGGAAGGGAAGGTTTCACTGTCAGTGCAAACAATCAGCGCTCTCTTCAGATCTGTCAAACCTCACTGACTGCACATTCAGACTCGTTCACTTTTTATGTGCAATTTTCACACTCGCACTCGTTGCTGCTGCTCGCTCATAGCTGCCACACTTGCATTGCAAATTCATTGTCGAGAGCTCTTTGTTGCAGCATCAAGCTGCACTAGTACATGTGTCCATCCATGGTTACTACACCCTGAGGTATAATTACCAAATATACCCCTAAAAGCAATATCCTTCTCATCAGCCTTTGCTGAAATGATGCATCAAGTACCATGAGGAAATTATGTTATACCAACATGCCAATGATAAGGCTGACCATGATTAACATTGTTCATACTGTATCACCATTTTGCATTGGGATTGCACTGAGCTGCTAGCAGAGCTTAGGACTCTTAAATAAGAAGACAATAATAGGACAATAAAAGAACGTGATTTGTTTTGTACCGTAATTCATTTATTACTTTCAATTGTCTTTCCCCTTGATTACAGGCGTGTTCCTTCGCTGGAACCGGTCGTCCAGGTGTTTCGATGAGGCCTACGATGAAATGGTTCATATAATTGAATACAACAAGGAACTTCAGAACAAAGTAAACAGCCTGCGCAGGCAGCTGGCTGAGCTCGAAACTGAAGATCCTCTGCTACAGACGCCATAGACGGAGAAAGAGAGCGAGGAAGCTGTGAGAGGAAACAGGCGGGAAGATCCAGGTAGAAAGTGTGACATTACACAGAAATACACATAAAGATCAATGTCAAGCTGATTTGAGGCTTTGCTTCAGTTTAAAATTTTCTTTAAAAAAAAAAAAAGGGTGAAATTTTGATTTCCTGCACTGACAAAAAAATTAAATTGAACAACCATAAGCCCAGTATAACTTAAAAATCCGTCATGCAGTTATCTTTCCTATATCTTATACGCATACACATGGTACAACAGTTTACAAAAAGTTGTTAGTTGCATCCCTACTCTAATGTCTTCATTTTACAGTATTACGCCTCATCTCGTATCACACTGATGGACTCATTTACATCACAGATGTCTCAAAAGTCAGTTTCCTCCAAATGAATTTGTATAGATTACCATAAATGTTGGAGCATTGATCTTGTTTAGGAAAGAAAACTGCTACTTTGAATGTTAATTCACTGCATGGTACCACACTTTTTCCTCATACATCCTATATATATATAGATATTCCACGGAAGCACTGCAGAGTAACTATGGCAACATATAGGGTGCTATTAGAAAGTGTGTGACTTTGCTGCACGTTGAGATGACATAATCAGCGTAGGTAGGGTCAGCGCCTACTCTTCTGTAGAATGAGATGGGCTGATGGTTTAATAAGGATCTTACCAAAATATCCGGATTCTTGTGTTTATCAGATTCTAACTTGACATTCCAGTGTGTGATGTAGCCAGGGCCATGAAGCAAGATTTGTATAACACAACATTATATAAAGATTCAATGTGCCGGCCTGATAATCTCTGGTTAGTACAATGTCACTATGTGAAATAGTGAAGAACAGTTATTTTGTTAGTCATTAAAAAAAAATGCATATCTGCTGTTTTTGAAGTTAAAGATCCAAATCTATTGCACTTTGTTATTACGGCATTATCAATATCAGAAATGTACAAATGGAATTGTCATTCTTGTACTTTAATTTTTCTTGTTCATAGTCACCAGCTGCTGCAGGTTAAGACAAAAAAATGTACATATGTCTCACTGACTGATACTCAGACTAAGTTAGTTCAATGACACAGACAGTGTGTCATGGGAACATTTACATCAATGTCAATGTTTTGCACCCAAAGGTCATGTTTTCCTCAAAGAAACACAAAAAAATATTTGACGTTTCTTTAATAAATCACCTACATTTTCTCTGCATACTGATGGCACAGGTCATCTTCCATGCTGTCTGTAACTAGTAGCTCTCACAAGCATCTTATACTCTTGAGAAAGCACTTTAAATATATAAATATATATATAAATGGAAAGTTGAGGGCAAAATTAAATGCAGTGTTAATCCTTTGATAATTGTTTGTTTTTGCCTGTAAAGCTGCGTTTTCTCTGCTTGTTACCATGTACTCTTAAACACTTGATCTGCTTCAGAATGATGTCATAATCACACTAAAATGAAATGACTTCAGCCACTACATAAAAAATTTCTTAAAGAGATAGTTGCTAACAGCTCTATATTATACATTTGTTTCCTTTTGCCAAAAGGACATATTGCCTACTGTTATTTGTGTGCATGAATGACACAGTTAGTTGAGTCAGTGTAAAGATGTGAGTTGCAGTTGTACTAATTTCCTGTATCTGCATAATCCATTAGATTATCCTTATATAATCACTGCTTTGTCAAAGTCAATTAAAGCCTGAAAGAGTGTCAGCACTGTAGGCATATAATGCGTTTGTCTGTTGTTGTGTTATGAGCTTTATGCAGTGCCTTACTGCATATAAAATGAACAGTTCTATTGTCACTTCAGATGCCTGTAAAGTTATATCATTGTTGTTGTTTTTTAAGATTTCAAGCCATTAAAGATTATAGCACAAAATATATATATTAATTTTTTGGAAATCATTCTTCTCGCATATAAATGTTCCTCTGAATGAATGGCCCATTTTTCCCCCCATCATATTATTCCATGAACTTAAAAAAAAAAAAAAAAAAAAAAACAGCATTTGATTGACTTGTGTACATGTAGTCAATATTTCCAAATGAAAATCAATCCGATAACTTTGCCATATGAAACAGACCGTTTTAGTGTCTTACAGCTCATTGTTTTAGTTGTACATTTTTGGAACTCAAATTTTACTGTTAGGTTTTTTAAGTTTCTCCATAACAATAAAATATACTAATGTGATTAACTTCCCTGATGTGGCCAACAATTAATAATCCCGCTTTAAACATATCAGGATTGGTTATTTTTCATTACAACAATACATTCTTAAAGGGGTTTCACATAAAATGCCAATTTAAAGTCTCCATTTATTTTCCCAGCTCTAGTGACATCAATCACTGCCCGTGACAGAGGTCCATGTTTCCATTACAATGGCAGGTGACTTTGTATTCCTCCCATACACTACCCCATATGGCTCGTCCAAGGGTTAATAAAGAGCGACCTCATGAGACATGTTACTCGTGGCTGTGACGAAAGGATCATCTGCTAAGGCGATCGGGGCATCACGCCATGGATCAGATGTTTCTTGGAGGCATGTTGGCAGCCAGTCTTTTCAGTGCTACTACAGTGTCCATAATAATGTGGCCTTGGATCTGTCACAATCCTGACTGCGTACGTGGGAGACTTGATTGACACAACCCTCCTGGAACAATGGAGGACTGCATGTGCCTTCAGTCAGGTGTCTAGTGTAAATAAGGTTTTCTCCTTATTAACTAACCCTCATTTGAATCCAGTCTGTGATATTTGGGAATGTATGTAATCAGTGTTTCCTGAAAGGTATCCTGGTTTTGTTTCTGGCAGAACTGTGTCAGTTTACATATTAACTTGTTTTTGAGCAGGTCATTTCCTCACCCATGTTGACAGGCGGGGGGGTGTGCATCGGTCCTCCACTCACATTTCAGCACGGATCTTTTACACACCCTTCAACCGCTTTGGCCTTCCCTCATTTTACTACAAACAAAGCTCAAAGTCAAACAGAGGCTGCTTATATACTCACATCAAACCTCTCCCTTGATAAACATGAGACATCTGTGACTTTTAACACCACTGCTTACTGGCATGTCACAAAAACCAGAAGTGCAAACAGTGATTTGGTTTAAAGTGCCTTCTCAAACAAAACCTAGCTGAACATCAAACTTGTTTGATTACAGAGGTTTGTTATACAGAAGCTATGTTTAAATTACTCACTGACTTTTATCACTTTGTGTAGACCTTTTATATCAACAGTTTAGACACGTGAGCTTATTTTGGCCTACTTGACTCAAGCTCAGACTGTGCTGCCAAATAATCAAACCCCAGTCAACTTAAGTTACCTGATTTAACAAAAACACATGTATGCTTTTTATTGAAATATGTTGGAAATAATACAAAAGTCCTCTAGAATATTTCCAGAGTTAAAATTATTTCCTCGGCATAAACATCCCAGCTTGAATGATGAGTTGGAACAAGGTAATGCAAGGTATTCATTGTATTACAGTGTTAGACTGTGTTGCACAAGATAAATACAAGGTATGATTTCAATTATTTGTTCCTCTAGATGAATAGATAAATAGATAGATAGATAGAGAGATAGATACAACCAGTTTAGGGAACATAAAGTTGGGTGTCATCTGCATAACAATGAACAATGGTTTGGCTAGATAGACTGATCAAGTCAAATAAAATGTGTGAAATATTTGGTTATTTATACTTTGAGTTTTAATAAAAGTTTGAAATTGCTCTATGCTTAAAGGAGGGGTTGGTAATTTTGGAAAACTAGCATGATTTTGAAAGTAGTATTCCCTGGGTGCTCTGTGAACACCTATCCCCTCACTTACATGTATGAGCACTGTTACTCCAGAAGCAGACCTCAGCTCATCTCTAGAATTGTGAAGAAACTACGTCGTCCTGTCTCATTCAGCGGTAAGTAAACATGTATACATGTAAAAAAAAAAAAAAAAAATTGACAAATTACTACTCACAATGGCCAACAACAAACTCACAGTATAAACTCTGTCATCGGTGACGCCCTTAGAGTATGGGCTAGTGCACGCAAGGGTTAGAGAACAAGCAGGGAGACTGGGAGGCATGATTGGTTCATCTGATTGGTACCTTGTGGCAGACATTGGTCCAAGTATTTACAGGCTTATAACTGCTACAGATGACAGATTTTCTTTTTTCAGAACACGAGTTATTCATTTCTGTCAGGACCTAAAGACAATTTCAGCCAAAATCTTAAAGAGTGTATCTGGAGAAAACGTCCAACCCTGTCTTTAACAGGGATCCATTGAAGCATTGCAATAATTGGAGCAATATAGTCTTGTCCCTTAGAAAGAGTTTTGAACAGGCCGATGACAATAGATGGACTTCTTGATGAACCCATGGTGAGAGGAAAAGATAAATGACTTTTTGTTTTATAAGTGTGATTATAGTCAGAAGTTTTTTTTTTGTTTGCAATAGTCTTCAGTTGGAGAAAGCATTATAATACTTCCTCTGTGATTTGTATGTAAAAGTAATGCTTAAAATCAAAGATACATATTTTAAAGTTTTGAAAATAAATGTTGAAGTAAGCTATACAAAATATACTTTAATGATATTTAAGTACTGTATAATGTGTACATTATTTGTCAATGTATTGATTATATGAGAGAAGGTAAATGTTGTTTAAATCATTTTATTGTTTAAAAAAAACGTCCAGATCATCTGTTGTGATTTTCTCTAATGAGTCTTTGGTAAAAGTCAACTTTATATCATCAGCATGTATAATATGATACACTGTGCTTTAGTGCAGGTCTGTTTATTTTTGCTGTGATACCATGTCTCCACTTTAGTCTTGGCCACATCATCTAAAGACTAAATCACTGACATGGTATACACCCAATTTGAATCACTGCGGGCACATGTCACCAGGGATGTGCATGTGTAGAGAGTCAGTTTATGGACATGACACGTTGAATTGAGATTTGATCGGCAGTGAGAGTGAATGGATACCGGCCTCTCTGCCGGGTGTAGATGACGATGCAAATTGGGCGTGGCCTGCGAGGGAGGACCGCACCTCCGAGGGTCAGCCAATCAGAGAGAAACCCGGCTTCCCCCCTAAAGCCAGATGGCCGCAGATATATAGCTTGAGGAGGCAGCTGATGCAACACTAGACGAAGATAACAAGAGCATCAAGTCAAAGCTGAAGGCTACAGGACCAGCTCAGAGGACGAAGATTCATCATATTTCCGTAAAACAGACTCAGACAGGAGTTTCTGCTTCTTTTATTCCTGTAGATACCTCGGTGAGTAGACTACTTCCTTTTAGTTTCCTGTTCCTGTTAGAATGTCAAATGTGTTTTAGATGATCTAGTCTATATAATCGTGTATTTAGTGTATAACGAACACTTGGTGCTTTTTCAAATTGCACCACTTTTATTGAATTCGAATGAACTTCTTTAGAAATTATTTATGTGAATGTGCTCCTTTGAAACCGTTTAAGGCCTGTCTTTCTACAATTCACTTAGCAGACGCTTTTATCCTTCAAGTTGGGACCCTTTCTTTTTGTTCCCAAAGCACAGTCCCCTTTTATGAATTAAATCAGTCCGCCAGTGCGGCTGTTACGTATTGATATTGGGCTGTGCGCCAATATAGCCTACAACCTCGCTCCAGCTCACTGGCCTGGTTTCATTTGTCTGGTTGGCTGACTGTGTCTCAAAGAACCCCCCCCCCCCTCCCCCCATAATGCTTTATCTAAACAGTGTGTCGGTTATTCTGAAAATGTGTCGAACTCCTGCTCCTTGGCAGTCTGTTGTGTGAGGGAAAAGCTGCCACGTTGAAAGGAGATCAGCGACACTTGCATTGGCGACGCTTCTCAAAAGATTCTCTCCATGACGCGCGCTGCATCGGGTCCGAAAGGGAAGGTGGGGACTGTTCCCCTGTTACACAACCTGCACATCCGTGCTGGCACAACAGTAGCAGTGGATGGCACGTGTTTTGAGGGGTGGTGGGAGGGGGGGGGCAAAAGGTCAGCAAGATGATGCCAGAGCGCACTGACCTTTTTGCGCAAAATAGTGAGCATTAATAACTTGCATATCTACCTTACAACGATCGGTTTTCACAGTGTGTTCAGCTGTTTTTTTTTTTTACCGTTAACAGTTAATCTAAAATTGCGCTCCAGACAAAATATTAATAAAGTGATTTATGAAAAAAAAAAAAAGTAATTACAGATCATAACAGGGTGATAGTCGCCCTTGATCTTGGCACTGTTGCTGTACGCCCTCTCTCCCTGATTGGCTCTCAGAGTGGGCTGAGGAGTATAAATACACTCAAGTTACTCTCCTCCTTCCTCTTTTGGGAAGCTCGCTACACTCTCGGTAAGTACATCTACCTCTAAAAAAGATGCGTTGTGCAAAAAGTCAGAACGGCTCAGCGATGAAGCAATAAAGAGACGCGCATACAGGTCCGCCTTGCATTAGATTAAACTCGCTCAGTTCTTAAATGTCTTTAAAAAAAAAAAAAAAAAAAAAGATGGAACACGTGAGCCTGCTCCTTTCACTGTGCTGACTGTAGGGGGGCTGCTTTAGAAAATGAAATGCATGTTCCAAGACACTCTCGCATTCATTTTCCCATTTAGTTTGATGTAAGTTTACTCGATGAACTCGGTGGACTGTTTGCGTTGCTATGCGCTCTACCTCTCCGCTGCGCCTCTTTGGAACAATAGTCTATCATTTGTATTTGAGTGTAGCGGACACTCTCCGCTGCTGGGATAGTCTCCCCCCATCTCAAGCAATGTTCATTGTTTGTAACGTCTTCATGCAGATCTAATTGTATGAGCTTGAATCAAAAGCAACCCCCCTCAGTGCCAATTTAGTTTAGTCCTCTTTCTGTCCTTGGGAGCCCAAACCTCTTGACATAAAACTTCATGCCAGACAAACAATCTGAAGGCCACTAGATGGTGGCAGTCGAAGACATTCAAATACTGTAAACTAATTATTGGGTTAAGTTTATTACACTGGAGAGATTCCTAAAATAAGTAGGTCTTTTTTTTCTGCTGTTAAAGGAAAAAAAGAAAGAATACTTTTGATGCATGTAGAAGTATGATTGACACATTTGTCTTTTTTCAGGTACCAACATGCCTGTCATCAGAACCCTCAGCAAGGTGGCCCAGCAGGCCCTGTTCAGCACCCCGGGGTGTGGCTGCCAGCCCCTTACGGTGGCTGTGCGCAACATCAGCTTCTCCCCTCGTCAGGTGACGTCTGACGCCAGCTTCCACTCTGTGTCCTTCTCTGAAACAGACCACCCCAAGGTCCTCATCACAGGTATGCAGCATCTCATTTAGTTTTTTTTTTTTCAACAATAACCCCGCTGTGTTTTTATCATACATGGGAATTGTAGTGGAAGAAATCAGAGCAGCATGACAGTTAACAACAGAGTGTAGGCGGTCAATGCTATGACCTTTTTTTTTTCTTATGGCCCACTCTCCTCCTTAGTTACTTCAGTCGCCATAGAAACCAGCTCTGATGATTACTATGCCTTGCTGATTCAATGTCGGAGCACCCTCTGACATCTTGTGTTTCTGTCCATGTCATTTAGGTGGACTTGGTCAACTCGGAGTTGGACTTGCCAAAATGTTGAGGTAAGATTTTGATTTTTGATTTTTTTCTCTAATATTTTACATAAAAATGTTAGGAATGTTTGTGATGCATTTTGTAGTTGTCTAACGCTGACTTCTTGCTCCACAGGAAGAGGTTTGGAAAGAACAACGTCATCCTGTCTGACATCAGAAAACCTCCAAGCAATGTTTTCCACAGTGGTGAGTCAACTTGTAACCTCATTTGTCAGAATCACATCAGATACAGGCCTGAACAAGAAAGCTTTTCACAGTGGTTGAATTGTCTTAACTTCTGTGAATGGAGCTCCTCATATTCTTCTGGTCTGGCGTATTATTCAATAAATATAGTAAAATTAACTGCCATATGAATTAAGTGGCTTGTGTCCGTGTAGTGTGTGTGTGCAAGCGCGAATCAGCTGTCAGGAAAGAAAACGTAACATACCTGCCGCTCACAAGTTAACGTTAGCCCCTCCCCTCTTAATCCGCTCAGTGTTTCAGTCAGTCCTTATGTATAAAATAATTAGCAAATGCATAATAAAGCAAACCGGTTGATTGACGCTGCTCTTGTCTGGTGACCCTGCTAGCTGTGCAAGTACACCAGCAGTGCTTTGATTGTAACATTCTTAGTTATGTTTATGTAAAGATGAATTTAAATCTTAACTAACACTTTTGTAGGCTTTTAATGGAGGCGTGTCTGATAACATTAGTCAATAGATAGACTTAGTCCCAACAAGAAACACTAAGCTCATTTAATCTACAGGAAACAAAATATCATCTAGACAGGATTTTGACTCATCAAAAAGTTGATTGTGTTATAAGTGTAGCAATGATTCAAAACCTCACCTCTTTTTTTTCAAAAGAAAATGTTCTACTGGCAGAGCAGGTTGGTATGTGAAATGTACCAACTTTATAACCAAATACAGTCAGTTCAGGTCATTTAGATGCATTTAATATTTATGTTTCAGAGGGAGTTGTATTTTTATGTTTAAAAAAGACTTTATAAATGACTCCGAATCATGTTTGACAAATGGGGACTTTAAACCTTTAAATTAAAGGTCTAATAAGAAAAATAACCGATGGAATAGTAAATAAACACAAACTAAGAGTTGGCTAATTGCTGTTTCCTCCAAGAGAGGGAAGGGCAAAGAATCACTTTTCTTTTCTTTTTTTAACTTAACACAATGGTTAATTAATAAAATCTTCCCTTTTACCTACTTTCAGGCCCATTCATCTACTCGGACATCCTGGACTACAAGAACCTGCGGGAAATTGTTGTGAACAACCGCATCACTTGGCTGGTTCACTACAGCGCCCTCCTCAGTGCTGTTGGAGAGGCGAACGTTTCCCTCGCTCGCTCTGTTAACATCACCGGTAAGGAAAAGTGTGACTTCTTAGTAACTTTGTAGAGTGAGGTGTTGGAATCATTACAGCAAGAATAATTTGGCCATCCTAATGGTGTTGGTTTTTGGTCTGTTTCTTAGGGCTTCACAACATCTTGGACATCGCAGCTGAGCACGGCCTGCGCCTCTTTGTCCCGAGCACCATTGGCGCCTTCGGGCCAACTTCTCCTCGTAACCCTACACCAGATCTGTGCGTGCAGAGACCTCGCACCATCTATGGTGTCTCCAAAGTCCACGCTGAGCTCATGGGAGAGGTAAGCTTACGGAATTGTTTCTTTCTTATCATTCCAAAACACACAAAAAAAACATAACAAGCCACTGGATTTTTAGACCTACTCCACTAAATTATTCCTTTTTTTTTTTTTTTTTTTAAGTTGTATAAATTGAAAAACGTAACTTTCTCCGCAGTACTACCACCACCGTTACGGCCTGGACTTCCGCTGCCTGCGCTACCCAGGAATCATCTCTGCAGACTCAATGCCCGGAGGTGGAACGACAGGTGAGAATTCAAACTGTATACACTCCTTCAATTTGAATGAAGGACAGTTCCTGCATTGCTGCTGTAATGTCACAAGTTGTTATGTAAGTGACTTATACAACAGGGTTGTCATGACCTTTTTTATTTTTAGTCCAACTGATATCTTAATGTGACATCTCCATACTTAAACATATCTGAACAGCTCCCAACACCCTAAAGCTGTCTTTAGTTTTATACCTGTCTCATTTACTCATTTGGTTAACTCAACAAGTTTTAACTCAAAGTCCCGCCTTTACAATGTTGTCATTCCTGTCTCCCACCAGACTATGCAGTCCAGATTTTCCACGATGCCATTAAGAGCGGCAAGTTTGAATGCAACCTGAGACCAGACACACGGCTGCCGATGATGTACATCGACGACTGTGTGCGCGCAACGCTGGAGGTGATGGAGGCGCCGGCGGACACACTGAGCATGAGGACCTACAACATCAATGCCATGAGCTTCACCCCAGAGGAGCTGGCCCAGGAGCTACAGAAACAGATGCCTGAGCTGGAGGTTACTTATGACGTCGACCACGTACGACAGGCTATCGGTACGTAAAATTGATTTGTTAGAGCCACAGTTTTTGACCCTTACTTGTGTTTTATTTATTCACACACAAATGCACTTTGGACAAAGGCGTCTGCTAAATGAAATAGTCGAATTTTTCCATACAGGACAAATGCACACACGTTTAAGTTTAAGATTCTCTTAATGTCTTAATTTAAGGCCTAATTTGTAACACGATAAACTACATATTAACAGGATTACATGTAGACAGCAAAGTCTACAACCACTTTCTATTTAAAGTAACCATATCGGTTTTAAGTGGCTGACATTAGCCACCATAATCTACATACCAGACCAAGTAGGGCTGCAACAGGAAGACCCCTGAGAGTATTAAATGTAGCATGGATGCTTTGTATTTCTTCTCAATTTTAATGATTTGCAAAGGAGAAGTGTTCTTTTTTTCTTAACCAAAAAGTTGCATATCTGGCTTTAATTTAAAGAGCCTATTAGAAAACACAGATTTTGGCAGTTAAATAATTTATTGACATTCTCGGGAGAAAACCCGTGATCACAATCTGATGTAAGCTGTAAATCAAAGGCAAATAGTTTTATTCTTTAAATTAAAGGTTGTCTCTGTTTCTGTTTATTTCAAGCTGACACTTGGCCAATGGACTTCGATGACTCTAACGCACGGAACGACTGGGGCTGGAAACACGACTACGACCTGCCAGAGCTCGTCCAGACAATGCTCAATTATTTTGGTGTAGAATCGCTCATGGCGCGTGCTAACTGAGGCTGCACAGAATCAGTATTGTTTGCTGAGCATTCTTTGTACATAGTGTAAAGACTGACCAAAGAGAATAGAGAAACATGGCCTGTACATAGTCGTTCTCTCACTTCTCTGTAAACTCAGAAGGGCTCTGCTTGCCTGGCACAAGGCGTCCGTGTCTCCAGAATGTAAAGATTGGTGCGGGCCTGACAATCCTCCACACACCTGTCTTATCTACCCCTGCTTTTTCCCCTTTTTTTTTCTCATTGGAGATGTGGTGAAGAGTTCAGTAAAGGTTGTCAGCCGTATCGGGGATAACATGGTTGGTGGAAAAGATGACTTGCATGCGCAAAATGTTGCAAATTTTTCTTAGCAAAATGACTTCAACAAACGAAGAATGTTGCATTGTGAACTTTTCACCCATTATTACGTTGGAAATCTTTCAGGTTTTCATTTTCTGTAATAAAAATCTCCAAGGATTTTTAGAATGCAGGTATTTGGGGCTGAAAGCCTCCAGGGGGTAAACAAAAAAAAATCAAGTTTCTTTGGCTAGAGGAGTGTACGAATACACAAGTTGTGTTGATGCACTGTAGACGCATTCTATCTTCAAATGAGCCTTATCACCTGCAGGGGCGATTTCTGATACAGTGCATCTGTATTAGGAGCAGTGCGGAGCGATAATTCATGAGAATTGTTCTTCTGTTTATTCCACGTTGTGTTATTTATTCTGTCTGTCCGTGTTAAACATATGGGAGCATTAAGTTAGAGCATTTCTTAACAAACTTTATTTCTAAGTGTTCCTGTCCACTTTTATTTTTTTATGTTTTGGGAATTTTTTTGACATAAAAGGGAAATGTGACACTGTATCCCACACATTCTGTATTTCAATATTTAGCAAAAGCTATGCTGGAACTAGTTTCTATACAAAAGTCTTGGCAGGATCTGTCTATTCTTTCTACCAATCATCAAGCTTTGGCAATAAAAGCATTTTCCTAATACCCCCGTTTGTGTTGTCATTTGATACTTTACCCAGCTGAAGAGATACTTTTATCCAAACAAAGTTACGTCTGTTCTTGCTGTCAGGGTGATGGAGAAATGCCATGGCAAACATTTGAGAACAAAATGTCCTCACACTCCAGCTGTGAACACTTCATCACCCCAGAACGTGGATCCGTCTGTTGTAAGTCAAATAGTTTCCCTTTTTTTCCGAATAAATGATAATTTTCGAATCCTGACACTTGTGAGTTATGTAATTCATGAAGCTCTAGATAACTATCAGTTCTAACATGTCTGAGGTGTGTAACAACACAAATACGATGAGTCAGCAAGCATTAAGTTATGTTGATGGGCACTCTGTAGAGATTCATGTGCAGTTAAGTGAAAGATCACTGCGATGCTGCTTTAACATTCAACACTTATTTGACAAGAATGTTGAAGAAAAGAAAATGTGAAGTATTGTATTTCAAGCATTTAAGAACAGGTTGAAATCAGTGTTGTCTGGGTGCAGAAAATAGAAAAAAAAAAAGCAGGTATGTAGAGAGACATTTAATTTCAGCTCAACACGTGAAGACACGCGTGCTGTTGGCAGGTATAAACCTGTAATGTGTTATATATTTAACTTTAGCTGAGGTCAAACCAAATGTGACAAGATCATGTAACCTGGAAAAGAATCCAAGAGTTGGAATTGCATGTTAGATTTGAGAACCAGCTGTCAGGATACCTTGAGACGGCCTTAACTCAACTTATCAGTCGTAAATTCACCCCTTAGTGCATTTCAACTTGAGTATCAATATGAAAATGTTTCGAACGCCAGCCTTACTCACTGTGTACTTGTGTATAGCTACCATTACACAACAGATAATAAGAACATTATTTGGACTGGATCTTTTATTTTCTATTTGTCCGGTTACAGAATAGAGTTTTAAAAATACTGTATAAAAAACTTTACACAAGTTTTTGCAATCTTGGAACCAATCAGTTGTGGTTGGCGAGACATGACCACATGGAGCAATAGCCATCTTTTTGGAGTCTCAGGTATAATCAGTCCCCAGCACTTAAAAACCTTCTGTCATTATTTCATTTGTGTGTCTTTGCCCCGACATGGATTGTTTTCAATGACACATCAGTGGGAGATAGGCCTGGTTCAACAAAGCAAATTCAGAGGACTATTAATACTAAAATCTGGTCTGCTGCCTTCAGATTCTGTATTTATATACACAGTCTGTAAATGGAGATGCCATGTGTTTATATGGGATGTAAACAGGGGCACAGCCAGACTTTTTTTGACTGGGGTGGCCCAACTGGGGCACTGACTTGTGCAGGGGTTGCCTGATCAATTAATTACATTTTCTATCTCTACCCATGGTATCTACTTTGTACCAAAATAGAATGAAAACAAATGTATATATTATTAGTCTTCAGTGACACAACAAGAAGATGCTTGTTCAAAGTCTGACTTTAAATCACTTAAAAAATCACTTGCAACCCCTTGTGCACCGTCAAAGTAGCAAAAAGAACATCCTGGTTTGATCCTGGTTAGTTAACTGAAAGTAAGACAGTGTGCGTACATACCTGTCTTAACAAATAAGATGAGATGAGATTCAACTTTATTGTCATTACACATATACAAGTATAGAGTAACGAAATGAGGTTTGGCATCTCACCAGAAGTGCAAATAAGCAGAAAGTGCAAGAGTCTGTGCTATGTACAGTAATTACAAAACTTACAGATGTAGACTAAAAAAAGTGAATTAGTAGGTATATATGGATGGCTGGATTAATGGGACGCTATAAATATAAATAAATGCTATAAATATAAGTGTATTCTTAGGATATATAAGTGTATTCTTGGGATATTATATTCTTAGGATTCTTAGGAAATAAATATGCAATGTATTTATTTACAATTTAAATTACAAACAAAAGAGAATATGCTACGTGGATATTTAAAGAAAACTACAAGCTGCCACTTGTCAAAAAATAAACCAGATTAGCCATAAACCCCGCCTCAGAAAGGACCAAATGCCAATCACAGTTTAGGATTTTTGGGATGGCACCTGGGGTGGCCAATCAGATTTCGAGGGGGGGGGGTTAATGCCACCCCACTCGACACATGCAAATATAAGTAAGTAGGGTGGCCATCATTATTTTAATAAGGGTATTTAAACACCCTATAATCATTCAAATGTCAAAATCATGTGTCACAGAGTTACAATAAAACAGATTTGTTCTTGGCCTTAACTCTTACTGAACTGTCTTTTTTCTTCCCTTGTTCATTTTGTGTGTGTGTCAAGTATAAAAAAGTGTTTCCCAAAAATGATTGAGAACGGTGAAACAGGGTTCATTTTGCGAGCGAGCAGATATATATCGATGACAATGTTGAAGCTGCTGTGTAAAAGTCCTCCTCAGCACATCGATAAATGCAGCAAACCGAAGCTGATGGGATCATAAAGTGTAACCCCTGACGACAGCAGTGTCCTTCACCACACGCCTGATGGCCTTCATTCAATTTCTCTGTAATGGTAATTGTAGCTGTTCCAGGTGACCTTGTTTGGTTTTGTTTTGCAGTCGTGCTGCAGAGAGGGAAAGAGCACAGAGGGCAGATAGACTTCCCTGTGGCACCCACAGACTTCGTTCATTCAACAAAACTTGAGGGCATTTCAGGATGACCTCCAGCACAAGCAGCTCTGACTGGCCAGAATGAAGGCTTTATCTCTAATTATCATCCATGAATGTTTGTCAGTAAAACTGCTGGTTTACACTCCAGTTGGGATGAAAAATGAAATCTAACCAAACCTGCAGACATTGAATGCAACTTAGCTTCACGCAGTAGGAGAGATTTCATACTGTTCTAACATCCAGGACAAGTTCTGCAAACAAAACTGTCTTTGTTTGCATCAGATGTTGCACCATGTGTAACAGGAAAAGACCAAACAATGCTCATAGTTCTTTGAAATTTCCTCTGAAGTACCTTAGCCCACAAATAAAAAAGAGTGTTCTGTTTCTTTATATGATGAAAAGAAGCCATTTTTGAGTGTTTTATTAACTATGCAAGTTTAAAAAGCACACAATAACTGCCAATCAGCCGAAAAGTCACTTGTGTTTTAGAAACTGGTTCCTGTGGTACACATTTATTTAATTTCAATAGCTAAATCTGTTTTGAATAGGAAATAATGTAAATTCTCACTCCTAGGAATGGAAGTCCTTCATTTCACTATACCGTGTCAAGCATGTTATTGTAGCAATATAAATAACTTGCACTGGATTCCTTACCCTAACCCTACCAGTGTCAACATGTCTCCTGTACAATACGTTCATGTTAGCCTGTTTCCAAGCCCAAATATTGCCACTATGAGTTTTGTTTTTGTGGTTTCTGTCCTAACGGACAGAAGCTTTCAAGTAGACGCACTGAAACAAAGAGGTCTGTGAAATGTAGCTTACTATTCTCCCCCCTCTCTTTTTTCTCTCTCTAGTAAAGGAGCCCTCTTATGTAAGAAGTCTCCCTGGGTGTGTTCCCACACTTGCAGTCCCGCCTCCTATCGACCAATCAGGTAGCTCCCTCAGTGGCCTGGGCCCCAGTGTTTTGTTTGTCATCGTGTAACAAGATTCTCACAGCGTGCAGCGAGCAGCTAACGTTGGGCCAGTGTAGAAAGTGAAGGGTGAGACATGAAGAAAGATTGGGGGGAACGGTGGGTAAGGGGCTAACCGGGGGCTGGCGGTGCTCCAAAAATGCCATAACACTCTGTCTCACAGCTGTTACTACACATGGAGATGTGTTGCCATGGCAACAGGGCCTCTGCCCTCCCTCCTCCCACCTTCTAGCCTCAAGAGAAATGTAAGGGTCCTCTCCATACCATTTCCTTACAGTAAAAACAGTTTTTTTCTGACTGCTGTTACATAATGGCAGAAATAAACACATCACTTTTTATCATAAGGTTCCAAACTTTTAAAGTTTTCTATTGTAAAATTGGGGTTTTATTGTTTTAAGATTTGATGTTTTTATGCAGCATAAAAGTGTTAATTTTGAGGGACATGCAAAATAAACTAATCATCTTCTTTTTTGTATAATAAATGCTTTTTAAAACCATTAAATGGCCTCCAAACTGCTTCAATCATCCAGAGAAGCTCTTACTGTGTTGGCAGAAGAATCTATTTTGGTCAAAATAATGAGCTTTAAGATTCAATTATCCACAAGCCATAGATCTTGAGTAACATTTGACCTTTAAATACGTTGAGTTCAGACCCCTGACCTGTGCATTTTCAATCAGGGTGTAATGGCTGTAACATAAGAAATAAATCAGTTGAGGCTAGTGAAAAAGAAGAGGTTGAACAAAGCTTATTGGCAATATGGCACCAGCCAATACCGTGAACTGTACTGTCAGCGTCTTTTTTTGGGATAATGTGTCTCTGTCACTGATCCCTCTCAGGCTTCTGACACTGTTACACAACCTCGCTTTAATCCCATGCTGCAGGTGATAACTTTAACCACAGATTTGGGGTCAGATTAGGGCTGCTCACAACTCAGCCTTGACTTTATTAGAAACTCACTCTTATCTGACTCTAGAGCAGCAGCTCACTTTAATCCCTTTGGAAAAAAAAAATCGCAAATAGAACAAGACTTAGTGGTAGCGTACAGTAAAAGATTGCAGTGTCTTAGTGAATACACTGCAGGTTTTCTCTCGACTGGCATGTCTATCTGAAAAGTTAATAATAGTGATTTATATATTGGATGTTTAGTAGCAGATGGAGGGATTGACCACTGTCAATACTGCACATAAAATGTTACAATTAGGGTATAACCCTGCAAACCTCCAAACTGAGGATGGATGTAACAATTTAAAATGCTTATGATCAGTGTTAAGTCATCTCTATCTAAATTTCTAAATGTATTATAGATTAATATGAGAAAAAACGGGGGAAATATTTTTCATATGACATCATGTTTTCCTTTAATGTATTCTCAGGAAAAATAGTTGAGTTTCTAATCCCTAACTTTATTTTTTAATGCTTGATTATTAAACTTTAACCATCTTTCCTGGACCACTTGTAAATAAAATAATGTCTTCCATGTTTTGGCCTTCGACACAAAGAATTGTAAACTCGTGGCCTCATATCAAGTCTATTTTCCCTCCTCTTGATGGAACTGGCAAATGTTCCTGGAATGCTTTCATAACTCATACACAACTCAAGGATACTCGTTCTTACAACTGCAAAACAATCACACATAACCTGAAATGTGCCATTGAAACCATTTAGACTTTTACGGCACAAAAATAGGAATTAAAAGTTAATTGGAAAAAAAGTCAGCTTTCTACCACTGCTTTGTTACTGTGCCTTTTTAGGTCATATGGTTCCTTATTAGTAGGACTACAAGTTATATAACAAGTCTCCAATATTCATGTCGATCCAGTTGGTCAACATCTCACTGTTTACTTTGTGGTTGCTGAAGCTCCTGCCTTCAAGTTTTGCTTGTTGGCTTAAGTTTATGAGTCTTATTTTTTGGGAGTGGAAGAAATAGATTTCATTTTAATGTGAGTATTTGGAGCACTGGTTTGAGATGAGAAAAGGATGCTTGTCAAGTCTCATGTCCTTGACTTTTCACTTCTCTGCATCATGTAAAAGATTTTTTATGTTGATGGGTATCTGTGCTTTGTGTCACTAGAAGTGTTTAAAACATGCAGTTAGATAACTGAAGGTATTACACACATCATGGAACACGTTCAAAACATTATGACGTCAGATTGGAGAAAAGCACACCTTGTGAAATGCTTTGTATGAGCTGGGAAAATATTTGTTTAGTTTTGGACGATGCCTGATAAGTTAGTGGGCTCACATTTGCTGATAATGGATACATCGTGAATTCTTTATTGTGAAGCACTTTGTGATGTCTGTTCTTGAAAGGTGCAGTATAGATAAACTTGACTTACTTACTTACATAATTAGTGGTTCATATAGTGTGTTGGAAATGTGAAAATAAACTGCAGGAATTAAACATTTGTGTTTCTTTAATTTATTTAAAAAATACATTAATGGTAACATTCCAGGTATATAGAGACATGTTATGTCTTAAAGTGATAAAACTGTGCATTAACTGTATGATATGATGTTATACGAAATATAATTCTTCAACTGTGAAAAAAGTCTTCATAGCTACAACCTCTCACAACTATGACCCTGCCTTTATTAAATAATATATTTTTAAAATATATGCAATTTCTGTATTTATTTTTCATCAATTCATCGGTCTCAAACTTAGTACAGTCGGGATGAAGTGTGGGGTTCATTGAACCACAGTGACCCTGCACGTTTACACGTTTTCTTGCTTTATGGCTATATGGCGCCCTCTGTTGACGATTATAATTAATTTTCATTTATTTTTGTACGTTTATTTTTAGAAATTAATTTAAAAAAAACATGCAAACAAAACAAACAAGAATGACAGCATACTTTATGTATGTACGATTTTTCTTTTTTCATTCTGATCTAGTCCATCTTCGAAAAAGGATGTAGGATGAAGTGAAAAACCGTACCCAGTTCTACCCCTTTTTGTCTTTTAAGCTTTCTAAATTAATCCATGGCCGAAGCTTTCAAAATAAAGTCAAATAATACAGCTAAGACGCTAAGTTTAATTTCACAAAACATTTTAAAAGCGACTATTTACAATTAAAAAAACATTGTTGTTACATATTGCTATCAGGCACTTTTTTTGGAAACCCAACTCGACTTCCGTCAAGCTGTTTAAGGACCCCAGGATGTCCATGCTTGCTGAACGTGAGTACATTTCTTGTTTTTATTTTCTAAATATTTCCTGTTAATATTAAACATTAGCGCGTGGATTTGTGTGTATTGGCTTCGCAAAAGAACCCCACGACCATCTGTTCAGAGACTTTCTCCTGAAAACATCCAGAAATGTGTACTTTTTAAAGTCTTCGCTCAGCTAGCAGTAGCATTGTCATTAGCTCTGGCAGTCGGTAAACACGTGTCGTTGCTGTCTTTGACTTGACAGGAGTTTACTTCTACCTTCCTGTTTTGCCCAAAATGTCAGAATATATTTTATCCAATGACAGTCTCCTTTCATAAACTATTGTAAGATTAGATGAACTGAAGTTGGACTGTAAAAACAATGGCTCAATATTTACAGGCTCAACTCTTCAAAAAAGAGAAACAGACTAGTGTGGGCATATCCAGGTTTGTCTCCTGTGCTTCGTGGTTCCTGTTGTGTGTTTACATCCAAATGACAAGCTACTGTGGTTATTATTTAGGCCTTTTTATGTATCAAACTAATATACTTTGTGTGTCGGGTCTGCTGACTATTTCACCACATTTTAATAAACAGCATTTGACTATTAAACTGGTGACAACCAAGTGATTAACAATAAACGTATTGAGTTCGGCCTTGTTGTTTCCCAGCTCATACATTTTAACAGCTTACATTGAGTCAGTAAAGAAAAAAGGGAAAAGTGCATCAGCCTTTTGACTGGGCCTGTTTACCTGCTGTAATTGTTCTGTAGTCTACCTGAGGGTGGCATCAGAGTGAGTGAATCAGTCACCTGTAGATATTTGGCTGTTTAGAATAAGATATGATGGTTAAAGTTCCATTCAAGTTTTTGCTGTGTAGATATTAAGTAATGATTTTGAGACACATTCTCGTGTAGTTTTGGTAGAGACATTTAAAAGTTGGAGAAATGTACATATTCTGGGGTGTATGTTTATAACTGTATACACACACTGCCCTCAGAGGAACATGTGGTCCTTGTAACACTGTTTGGAGATAAGATGTTCAGAAAATACAGCATAGAATTGTTTCACTTCTCCAAGTGTTCAAGTTTCACCACCAAAACTCCACAGTGCACCGTTAAGATTGGCGTGCTTATTTATTTATTTATTTTAGATCATAGCTGTGATAAAATGGTTGGTTCCTATAAGTAGAGGCAGGATTATCTTTGTGGCTACTAAAAATAACAATGGAGACCGAAAACTTGATAAGAGAGGGCTGCCCTTATACTTTACTGATTGGGTTATGACAGCTTAAGTGAATTGCTGTGAAAACCAAAAGGCAGACATTTAAGCCCCATTAAGTTAAAAAAAAAAGAAGAAATGATCATCCACCGCTGTATTCCACTTTGGAGTCATATGTCAACTTGTTAAAAATCACCCAAATATTGCCGTTTGTACAACTTCTAGCCGAGAAATATTATTAATGGATAAGTTTCACAAGAATATTAGACTTTAAATGATCTGTATTTAATAACCGAATTGCAGGCTAAATCTGATATCTGTGTCTGCACAGAAGACCTTGAGTAAACCACTGCAACACATATAAATGTAATGTTACTGTTTTGTAACGACCCTGCTGCTCTCTCTCAGCCAAGAGGAAACAAAAGTGGTCTGTGGACCCCAGGAACAGCGCCTGGAGCAAGGATGACTCCAAGTTTGGCCAAAAGATGCTGGAGCGTATGGGGTGGTCAAAGGGCAAGGTAAGGGTTGAACCTCATCTCTTGATATCCCAATAATCCATGATCCACATCTGTGTCATGTTGTGTTTTCTCTTTTCATATTCAGGGCCTTGGAAGAAGTGAGCAAGGCTCCACTGACCACATCAAAGTGAAAGTTAAAAACAATAACTATGGTCTTGGAACTAGTGCCAGCTATGAGGTGAGCGCACATCCCTATCAGATAATTAGTTTTGATTTATTTCCCAAAAAGAACATTTAAAACTCAAGATGATTGTTAGTACGTATTTTCATGGATTCATTCATCTTGATAATTTTGTGGACATATTTTTTTTAATTGTGTCAACCGTTTTAGGGTAATTCTACTTTTGGGTCTGTGAAGCTGTAACCTTATATGGTGAAACATGTCAATTGTAGCAGATCTATGTTTGGATAGGAGCCAACCATATGTTGTCAGCAACTGTTTGCTAGACAGAGAGTCTACATCTGATACGTATACAAATCAGTGTCATGTCATCTTTATTGTTTTATAGTGATGTACCCAAATGGGAAGGAATTTGTGGGCTGTACCTTCTAGCAGAATATAAGCCACACTGTGTGATGAAGACTTTGCCATTTTGCCAATGATTGTCAATGATTGTGTGATCTTGGTCAGCATGGGTCAGCGATGGTCTGCACTTTGTCAGCCATGTGTGTTGTGTTTCTGTGTTGTCTGACCATGGCTGAATAAATCTAAGATGATCCACAGTCTGTTTCACGATTTCATCATTGTTCATCTACGACAGAAATAACCCCCACCTAACAATGATCAACAAAGTTATTATTTACAAACATCAGTTATTTGTAGATGTTGCCCATATTTGTGTCGGCTGTTAGGCGACAAGTTGTTTCACAATTTTGTTGTTAAAAGAATGATAGAAATATAAATTTGGGGGGCATTTGGAAAAAGGTAATTAAATAACTAAAAAATACAAATCTGTTATAATGAGCCTGAGAACTTAAGTCGACTTACACCTTCATCCAAAACCTCAGGTTGAAAGTTTCACAGCGGCCCTTCAAATTTATCTCTATATATATTTCTTCTATATAAGCGTCCTTGGGTTTCTATATAAATCCAGGTTAATATTATTATTCTAAAATTGACTGAGACTTGAAAAAGATGTCATTATCAAACAGATGTGTTCTTCAGTTCTGTTGAGATGTGATGTGTTGACAGGATAACTGGATTGCCCACCAAGATGATTTCAATGAGCTCCTCGCTCAGCTGAACAACTGCCATGGTCAAAACAACACCACTGGTATGTACAGACATTTGTTCTGTGTGTCTTTTACACTGTTCCAAACATGTTAAGACAAATGTGTTATCTTTTATAGAGTGGTATTGTGTCCTTTAAACAGTATCACAACAAACCAACCATAACGCTAATATTAAAGAAAATATCTTCATTGTGAAATTTGACCACCAAGCTTCAGCATTGTGTGAACTGCCACAGTACTGCACTTCATCAAAGTGCAGCGTTCTCTGGTTGGTTGATTCTTCTATTGGTCAGTAGAGGGGGCTGCACTGCAACGTTCAGATTCAGCGGCTGTCATGCAATAAGCATCTTCATTAACGCTGGCCTCATAGAAATCGGTTATATCTGAGTCTGTAAAGAGGTGTGAAGCATCTTATATTTGTAACTAAGTGACCAATTTTCATTTCTAATTCCACTTCCTTCATCAGTTAAAGAGCCGCCATCAGAGGAGCAGAAAGGATTCAGCCTGGAAGCAAAGTCCAAAACATCCAAAAAGAGGGTCCATTACATGAAGTTCACTAAAGGTGGGTTTATGTTTTTGGCAGCCAAAAGTTCTTAATAGCGAATAAAATTGGCCGAGCGTGGCGATAATCACGCGCATTGTGCTTTTGCTTTTCCCTTTTTTCCCCGTTTAAAAACAGAAAACAACACAGACGACACGGGGCAGGGGATTTAATTTTTGCAAGGTTCAGGGTTACAAAGAAAGACATGCTTCAAGAGTATAAGATGCAAATTATATTGCAAATGATAAAATTCAAATCCATTTAAGCAATCACCATGCATGGTAATATTCTAACATATAACCAACTGCATACAGCTCTGGTATTAGAAGAAGAGGAAATCTCTTTCTAACGTGTGTCCATGTGTTTGAATGACCTTGTGTCAGGATATGTCTGTATTTATTATGCTAGGCACCTTATGCATGAACAGCTCACGCATGGGCCTTCTTCTTTTGAAGTGTTGAGCCTTTCATACAGTACGAGCAGACGGACGAACGGACAGCCTCCGTATGAGTGTTTGGATCAGAAGACAGATGCTGATCAGAGGATCTGTCAGCCTGTGCTGGGTCACACGGCTGGGTCAGTTGACCCGGTCAGTGCCAGGGCAGGTTATTAATAACTCTCCCTTCTACTTTCATTACTTCTTTAGACGTCAGGAAGCTGAGATTTGCTGGTCAAGGCCAAAACCCTGATAACGGAGGAGGAATTTAGTGTTCAGGACCACTGGATCCAGATGAATAACCAAAAAGCTCATATTTTACTGCTGATTTGCTGTAGTTTAGAAGCAGTGTAGTTGAGTGATTAAAAGCACACATTTGATAGTTAGAGTATTTATAAGTCATCTGGCTTATATTAGACTTGAATTTCATCCTTTTGGACTTGCCGTGCATAGCTTAATACATTTATTTAAATGTATTACTAATACAGCATTTGGAAAGTCGTTTTCTTTTGTTTGTTTTTTTTAAAGAAAGTTTTGCAGCTTCATAAATGATTAACATGTGTCTAAGTAGTAAATCCATAATAGATTTTGTGTTGGGGTTCAAATGTACCTCTTGAAGCCTGCATACATGGGAAAATCATCAAGTCTCAACTTTTGCCTCACCTGGAACAGACTTCGACATTTTTACGTCATTCAATAGCAACTTCCCTTTTCCTGTTTGGGGCATCTGGCATGTCCATTTACTGGCCCCCCCAAAAATAACACCTCCCAGTGGCTGTGCGACCCATTAGATGAGCCTTTCTGATAACAGTGTCCTCGGGCTCTACCCCAGCTCCTCTCACTCTGTTTTTGTGAGCTTAAATTGGCAGGAGCCAGAAAGAGACACAGTCCCTGATGGATGAGACACACCTCACTACGCACTTAAGACACAAAGTATAGACATGAGGGGTGTGATGATAACTCCTTACAACTTCAGTATAACAGCACATTTTTGCCCAAGTTAAAACTTTCTTTTGGCTGCGTTACAGATCATTTAACTGCTTTTATTTTAGATGTAAATCACTCTTAACTTTGTTTGATATTGTCGTCAGGAACTTTTACTACAATTGCTTTGGAAAGTTGGATTTGTTTGCCTGCAAAGGAGTTTTGTAAAGTTAATTAATAATTGTAGATTTTTTTGCTTTAAACTTACTGAGGATAAATCACCCAGGGGCTGCTGTGGATCAGTGGCATAGTTAGGTGTCTCTATTAGTACAGTTTTCTTTGCAGTGAATTTGTCAAAATGTGTCAAAGTCCTTGAGTGAATCATAATTCTGACCGTGTTTTTGGGCATCCCAATAGTGACACGAACTGACATGAATAGCTACACCTCATCTTGGACTGCTCCGTCCTTGAATATCTAACAGCATTTCCTAACAGCACATTGTGAGCGTCAGCGTCAAAATCAGCCCGTGTGATCATGCACGATGTGATACAATATTTAACGGTCATGTGCTGTTAGGACCGGTGTAACAACACCGCTCCCTTTGTCCAACAAACAGCCTCATCACCCCTTAAAAACTGCGGCACAAAATCCCTTCTTGAGTCATTTCAGCAGCCATGTTGTCTGGTGTACATCTGTGAAAGTACTGTATGTGTGTGTTGACTGGGAACTTGAGCCTTGTTTGCCCTCTTTGCATTTGGACCTCTTGTACCTCTTGGGTCGTGAACTAATAAGATCTTATCCGACCGGACTTTAAGTTCTAATCCATTTGAACAGATCCCTTCCATTATCACCAGCAGCTGCTTAAAGGTCAGGGGCAGCTAGGAAGAGGGTAGCATCTGATGCTAATGCTGTTTGCTGCTTTAGAGTATATGCTATCCACCTTTTCTCTCTTTTTTTCCAGACTGTTTAAGATGATAGAGGGGCAGTTTGAGGGAGATTCAGGCGGCAATGTTTTCACTGGAATATAATCTTAGGACAGTGTGTGATGGTGTAGATTTGTTTATTTAACAGTCTTTGGCAACATGACACCCCTATAACCAGTTTGTCTTCTCGTTGTCACGCAGCAGAGGCTATGCTGGCACTTCTTGTCTTAACTTCATTGGAAACCTAAGAATCATTGCTCCGCCTGCCTTCAGTTTTTTGACAGGCTTTATCTTTGCAAACTGTCAGCTCTGAAATATTTTAATTTGGAAAATGTTTGGGTGTTTTTGAAAGTGGTGGGCAAAACAAGAATTTTTTTTTTTTTCTCAACAATTTTTTTCATCTTCTCCTTCTGTTGACATTGCCTTTCTGCGTCCAGCTTGTGGTCTGGATTGACATGGGCAACCGAGGAGTTACCTGGAAACATGTATCCTGCCACGCCTGTTTGCAGGCTGCCACTGGCTGCTTGGAAGCAGGCTTCCCTCCCTGTGAAGCTGTTGCCAAGTTAAGGTTTAGTAATAGATTTAGTGTTGCTAAGCTCGTTACATGAGAGTTTAAACAAGTCAGTTACTCCTCTCATAACGCTGGATGTGAAGAGTGCAGACAAAGGTGAACCTTACAGTCCTGCAGTAAACAAACTTGTTTAATTTATGTGCCAGATATTGCAAGAGGCTTTAGAATTGAATGATTTGACTGGGTTTTAACTGGTTATTAGCTCTGAGCATTTTTGCTTGAATAGTGGTCAAGTCAATATCAATATCCTCATGGACTGATTGTTTAATTGTCATTAATATCAGCTACATTGAAATATTGCGTCAGGATTCATGGCCACGGGAGCATTTAAAGAACCTTTGAAGCATCTCAGGTCCTCCTTGTTACTCTCCTGCTTCTTTTTAATCAATATCCCGTTCATGCCGGCTCCCTCACTGCCAGCGCTGAGGATTGATGGCCTTTGTTTGTGGGGAAAGGCACCGAAATCTCCGCTGCATAGGTCCGGAGCCCACAGCATAAACCAGTAACCCAGTTTTAATTGCTGCCGCTATCTATCACCTGTCACTGAAACAAGGGTGGCTGATGCAGAATTTAACCACAGCTCCGTCTGATGCTATGTGTGGTTGGCTTTGGTGAGGCTTTTAGAGAATCTTCTATATTTAAGTAAAGAATTTGAGAAATAATAACATTTATTTTGTTTTCAAATTTAAATGTGATATCTATTAATATGTGTATGTCCTTGGAAACCAGCGTGTATTCACTAACACTTTCCACCACATGTTAGGCTCATGGTGTCCAGACACCTTTTGAAGGGTTATGGGAAAAGTGGTGTTAGGCTCCCTTTTATCACAACCCTGGTTTTTGCACTTTCACCCGAAGGCCTGAGAATTCTGACAGGTACTTCCTCTCACAAACAGAGGAAAGGTTAGTTCGGACATAATTTTACATTTGACCTTAAGTTCACTGCTTAACAAACACCACAACCACCTCCCCCCCTATTTGTTTAAATTTTCAACATACTTTCTTGGTTTATTTCTTAGACCTGCCTGTGCAGCGACTTTCAAAGCCAAGAGCAGGGAAGATAGAGGTTTAAAAGCAATAAATAACCAAATGTTATCAGAGCCGCGCTGAAGGAAGAGGATGCAGCTGTACGAACAGGACCCAGGCTCGAGACGGGCCACTGTGTGCTTCAAGAGTCTTTGAGGCCGGCTAGAAAATGGGAATCCGGAGGCGTGGCGTGGCAGACCTTTTAGTCCGTTTATTTGTCTTTGCCGTTTTATCCTAGGAGCAAGACACAAACCTCCCTTTTCTTTTACTCCATACACCTTCACCCCTTATCCTCTACCCCAACACACACACACTGACACACAAACATACGCAGACATGCAATACACACACACACACACACACACACACACACACACACACACACACACACACACACACACACACACACACACACACACACACACACACACACACACACACAGACAGACATAGTAATGCTTTCAACTGAAGCTATAACAGGATTCCTGGTCAAAACATTTCTCCATAAGTTGTGTTTATATAAAATTGACTGTAGTTATTTTATTTCTTGTGTTGGACAATGATTGTTTTGAAAACGGTGCCTTGGAATAATTTTTGGTCACTTTCTGGTAAATTTTCAAAAGAAAAACAGCCATTAGTGCGACAAAGTAATGACTCTTTGTTTGGTGGATTTCTGTTTTTATTTGATCTTTTTTGAATGAGCATTTATTTCACTTGGTTGTCGTTATTGCTTGGTTTTAAAAATAATGTTTTGTTTTGTTTTGGTTTTGTTTTGTTTGCCTCTTTTAGGAAAGGATCTGTCCTCCCGTACAGAAACAGACCTTAACTGTATCTTTGGGAAGAGAGGAAGATCTGCCAAAGAGCAAGAGCAGGTATGAGACTTCTAGTTTCTTTACATCATCAATCAAAAAAAAAATCTTCTTTTCAAATTTTCATGAGCCAAACAGCTTATACGTTTCCTAAATTAAAAAAGAAAAACAAATGGAAATTTGACATACGGTATGTAGCTCACGCTTCATTACTTTGTTTTGCTGGCCATAAATTATAGTCCTAAAAAAATACGGAGACGGATCAAAAGATCCTGATATCATCCAAAATGAAAAGTAGGCATGTAAAAAAAATAAACACAAGGAGACAATTGATTTAATGTCTAAACGACAAAACAGATTGCACATAGGTTAGGAAGGACAGGATGAAAAGCCTTAAAGTGAAACTAATCTCCATATTTCCAGAGTTTTCACTTCATAGACAGAATCTTTGTTGATCCTTGTTTCACAGTCAGATTTTATAATCACACTCACTGTTCTCTAGGACCTTCTAGTCTAGTAATATATTATCACGAGTAAAACAAATATCCATCATACCAAATCAGGGTGGATATTCAGTGAAACATTGCTTTGATAGACTGAGTTAAAGGCCGGTGATCTGTAATCACCCAGTCAATGTCAAGTTTGCGCAGGGGTGGAGGCGACACTCCTCTGGCCAGGTGGTTTGAGCTTATCGCCCTTGTGGTAGTAATTAAGGATGACCACTGGTGCTGACGCCTCCATCAGTGACTGCAGTATCATGTGACCCAGTTGCTCCTACAGGGCTCCTACAGTCCTGAACAGCCTGTGGCCTTAGATTAGCCATGTCACAGCGTGCAGCCTTGACAACGCCAACAGGCCACTGTCAGTGGGAAGAGCACCTAAATCCAGTTAAAGGATTTGCACTCTTACCCTTTCCTCCTCTCTTTGCACTTCTTCTCTGCTGTTCCGGTGTCTTGGAGCGCACACGTCAGGTAGTTGGGATGCCACCGGGCATTATTAAGGGCAAATCCAAATTGGGGTGAGATGTGCAGAAACTTGATATGATGACACATGCAGTTAAGTTCTCCTTTTTCGCTTTTGGCATCAGTGGTCGGTCACTTCAAACGGCAATGTGCCATTTGGCGGTATACTGCCTCTCATGCTTTTGTAGCTTACAGGCCCAGGCAGGTGCAAGCTGTATTTCAGATCAACCTAGTTCTTTTGCTTACTTATCCTAAACAAAACCTTCCAAAGTCAAAGTACGTGTATTAAGTCACTGCATTTTATTTGCTTTTGCAATAAGATGTGGGGCGTGTGGATGGGATCGATTCATACAACCAATTGTTGTAAATCAGGTGAAATACTGTCAAATACGGAGAATCATTTATCCTTAACATCTACTTTGGAATTATGTAGACATCAAAATAAAATAAATGAAACACTAGACGTATAATATTACAATTTAAAACACCTCCTTTTATATAACGGTTGTTTTTGGTGTCACAAGTTTTGTCGATTCCACACAGATCCGGCAGGACAGTGATAAATGCAGCGTCTGGACTTGGAGACACAGAAAAACCTCTTGCTGGCTTCCTCGGTTTATCTCGAGCATTAAGCTTGAAGGAATTGGCATCTTGAAATCCATAAATTGCGCGAAAAAAAACCCTTCTCTATACCCCCCAAAGGTGCTGAGCCATAACATCACAATGGCTACTGCTGCTTCCCAGCTGATTAACATTGGAAATGCAGGCAATACACACCATCATTTTCTCCCTAATCGTTTGGTTATGGGTTGTTATTTTTCAGCCAGGAGGGACACCATTGAGCGTATCGAAAACACTGAACACAATCACAATGGCTTCCCATGAGGCCTTGTGCTGAAGCCCAGCATCATCTAAGGTTGCCGGGAAGAGGTAAAGAGGGTGATGGACCAATCAAGCTCTAGGCATTGTGCAGGATCTCCTGTGAGTGTGTGTGTGTGACACTGGCACTGACCCTCTGTGCACCCTGAACTGTGCTTACCGTATAGTTATAGCACAATCACACTTAACAAGATGCACACATGCAATCATCTCAATACCCCAAAGAGCTGTATTCTTAACCAGGGGCTAGATCTACATTGGGGGCTTTTACATGGGTGTACACATGTCCCGTTATCACATATCTGCATCCTGACAAGGTTAGGCCGGGAGACTTGACCAAATCTGGAGCGGTTCCTCCTGAACCGCCCTCCTTCCCACTCATGAATCTTCCACCACCCACTGCTGTCTCTCCAGCCTCCCTTCCACTGGTCCCCCTCTGCTGGGGTTTTCCTTCCTCAGCAGTGATGTGCTTCCTGCTCGCCTCTTATCGCTGCTCACAACGCTCCCTGAAACCCAGACAGGCAGAAAACACACACACACAAACACACACACACACTCATACTTCTGTCCTACATGCCTCTTTGCATCAAAGGCATCTCTAGATGGTAAAGAGCATATCAGTACATGTGAAATATTATCAACCCCCTAATTATATGCCATTTAATCTCACCCATTGTTGTGTTTTACCTGAATTAGTGTCCTGTGTAGACCTCTTTTCCAAACTTCAGCTTTGTTGCAGGTGGAGATTCCAACGGGTAAACATAATATAGGGTACATCATTTACACAAGAATGTCTTGAGTTGAAACTTAAATCTATGACAGCTTTGAATATCTTTGTTTCATATCAATATAAAGAATCCAACCACTATTAAGCAGTAAACGCAAACAAGCTTATTTTAAAAAACATTTTTAGATTTTAATCAAAGTTGGGGTTTTGTAAAAGTTAAGCCAAGATAAGACAGAGGGATCTGAGAAAACGCTTTTCCTTCAGTCCAGCTCGTCAAAGCAACTAGAAGCTCCCGTAGCTTACAAAGATGCATCTATACTCAGGAGTGACATAACTAACCTAAGCCTAGCCACAACCTCTCTATGTGTAACAACAACCTCTGTCACAGGGCTGTGCTGAATCACTGTACATCATAAGTTTACATGGTTTAGAAACAGCACTACACCTGATATTCACTATAAGGAGTTAAATTAGGAAAAAAAACATGCAACCTACTGAGTGAGAAGCAGGGACGATGGTTATGCACTGAAACAGGAACAGCTCCTGATGATCTAAGAGGCATGAGGAAAAGCGTAGAGTAAGAGTAAGACCCTGAAAAACAATGTACAATTATCTTTAAAAAGCACTAAATACTGAGTGAGTCACAAATGTATCACACGTAGGGTTAGTTGTCTTTCAAGTAAAATATTCCACGATAGGAGTTAAGAGTATTGTTCCTGCAAATGTAGTTGAACCCTTTCTGGCGATCTTGTACTTCAGTACATGTTGGATACAATCAAAGGAGAGAAAATAAGCACCTTGACTATCTGTGCTACTTGGCAACAATATAGCATATTGGCCGTAGATGTTCTGCCATTTAGTCGTGTTTTATTGCTAATGCTCAATACACGTTTAAGATCATATTCATCATATTCAATCTTGAAATTATAAATTCCATGCTCTGCTCGTGATTGACCGATTATTATTTAATTATTAAAAAAAGAAAATCAAAGCGTTCATTTTACAACTCCTTCCGTTTTTCCTCTATAATGCAGAAAAGTAACAGCATTTACATCCATTATGTATTACTTTCGATATGCACACATAAACATCTTTCGTGTGTCTTCTCTATTAGGTACACCTGTTCATCCTCGTGCTATCTAGTTCCATCAACTTAATATAATGCTGACCAGTTCAATACCACAATTACCTTTGTCCTCAGTATTAAGCATGTTTTTGTATTTCCATCTATGTCAACAAAACACAACATTATAAAGTATTTTACAGTAGGATATCATTTGAAATGTTGTATTTTATTGCTGTAGATATTTCTGGTGAACTTAATAAAGTGTAATGAATCGATAAATCCTCCCTACACATACTGGCTAGTAAGTTTTAACAGTAGTGTTATGATTGTTAAATACTGAACATTATCTACAGACAAATAAATGACCACCATTTCACCTCCAACCTCAATCCACCTCACCCTGTCTCCACCTGAAAATGTATGCTTCAAACCATTATTTACACTCCCTGACCAGTGGTGGTTATCAGGTGGTAGTGGAGCACCTGTCCATCTATACGGCTCTCTGTTATCCATCACCCATCCCACGCTCTCACCCCCCTCTCCGTCTCCGGCCTCCTCCTGTGCCCCTCGACACAATTACTCACAGCATGACAAACGACAGGCCCTCTCAGCCGACATATCAAAAAGCCCCGGCCACTTCTAAATGAAGGCACTTTGGCAGCCCCGTGCTCCCTGTGCTTATCGGCGGGCGAGCAGTGCCCCTGGCCGTCCTGCGTCCCCCCTCTCCTCCCCCTGCTCCTCCACCACCGTGCCCTCCTCTGGGGGTTTAGTTAGGGGAGCCACATGGAGGGCCAGCCCGGCTTGATTTATCTACCTTGCCCCTCTGCCCGGCCACTCAGGCAGGCTGAAAGAGCCGACGAGGCTCCAACGGGCCTCTGCTCGAAAGCTCGGCATTAGCTGAAATAAACCATTCTGCCGCCCAGTGAAAAATGTCCTCTGATTGGCTAATTAATCAGTCAAAGGGGAGCGACGCGGCTTGTGACTTGAGGGACCCAAGCGGGCGACCGCAGAGGGCCTGCTGATAAATAGACTCCCCGCCGATTCATACATCAACAAAAGTTAGTCATTTTTTAAAGCTGCTAGCTCCGATGAAAGGTGGAAACAAACCGTAGCTGTATTTCTCCACCTATGTTTCCTTCTACATTCCTTTTTGGTCTGTTAGTGTAATTTAAAGAAGACACAATTCTTTTGTACCCTTTTTTCAATTTCTAAAGGTCCATTGTAAAACAGTTTTCCTGATCTTAGTCTTGTCTTATCTTAGTGCTGATATTATGACTATTATATTAATCAGGGTGAATGTTAAATAATAAGAAGAAAAATCTTAAATATTTCTTTTTTTTCATTTTGTTTCAGAAACCTGTTTTGTAAAAACTCAGGAATAAATTTCCTATTCATTTTACCTCAGCTTAATGCCATCACTTTTTTCATTTTACCCATTCAGCTTTTTAATCAGCACTATAAAATATTTTAATGTCTTATACCAGTTTAGTTTCAGAGCTGATTCAAGGGTATGACGACTTGACAGTTTGAAACATCAATCTCTTAGAATATTTACCTGTTCATTAGTTCTTTACTCCTTTAAGCTGTCGGGGAAGAAAAATGGTTGAGTATAATTTGAAACGAGGATTGTTTTGACATCTGAACCCTCCAGTCAGACGGTCGGTATGGCGCACCCTTCTCCCGGGTCAGCATGACCCCAGCGGCCTCTCCCACTCCCACTCGTACTCGGGCACAAAGAGCCGAGGATGAGGCTTCATCGGATGGCACCTGTTGCGAATGTTTCCTGCCCACGCGTCAGCCGCATGAAGGATCGCACGTCAGCGGGGGGCTCCCCCGGTACTATCATCTAAGGAATATGGGACAGGGGCAGTGCGGGTTGGGGGCTCTAGCGATTTACAGATGCGTCTACAAAGGGCTGTGAGCCGATGGGCAGAGTTGAGCGGTGGACTTTGCTTACAGCGCAGAAGCAAAATGTTTTTGAAAAAAATACAATTTTCTGCAACTTTAGAATACATTTCACAGGTTGATACTGAGGCCTGTGAACAGAGAAGTCAGTTAGTGTCAGTGATCAAAAAACCATGCGGTAATGTGGATAAGGCTAACAATTGTAACATTTTACCGGTCTTAAGTTGCTATAATCATGTAGGAATAGATTTTGATGCTCTTAGGGGTGGAAATCAATTAGATGTAAATTGTTTCCTTGTAAGATCAGGAACAAGATTCAGTCCTGTTAAAACACTAACAGGATTTTCTTTACTCACAGCTAAGTTCCGTTGCATTGTATAACTAACAATATAATTAGATAAGATTAATACAGCACCAAGGAGAACCAGAGAATGACTCTTTGGCTGAGTTGTCCATCAACTCACAGGGTTGATCTGTTGACAGGTGATGCTAGTGGAGACGTGCGTTGTTGCAGTGTGGATTGCACTCTGTATCCATGCAGGCCGCTGAGTTTATTGTTAAGCTGAAGAGCTGTATTTCGTTCTCAGATAACATCTAATTGCCTCAAGTAAAAGCTCTTCTTTTCTTAAGCACGTTTGTTGACAGGCCCTTTTGCTTCTACCGCCGAAAATAACAAGACCCGCCAACTTACCCCCCCCCTCCTCCCGCTGAAGACGCTTGCACCACACGTCTACCACCTACCTCCCTGGCAGTTGTGTAGGCTGCTCCCTCCCCGCTATGCCAGCTCGCTGACATTTACAGATTAGCGCAGGACAAAAAAGAAAAAAGAGGGCGTCCGTCTCTTAGTTACTGGCCTAAAGTAGAATACATGGGGCCGGGATAATTACCGCCCGCTGAAGCTAACCGCCCAAAGATTTCAAGCCTCTCGGCTGTTTATGGCCACAGCCTCCTGTTTAATCACTGACTCTTTAATCTAATAAATCACAGCTGGGGAAAATAATCACTGTTTCTCCCCCTTTGTGGGGTTATGTGGGAGTCGCCCTCTGCTCTTGAGGGGGGCATTGTCGGCAAACGTTAGCAATGTTGAACAAGCACAGGGCCGTCACGCTGCATGCATAATGTTGTCTTCATTTGCTACTCATGATAAACGTTCCTGCATCTGGAACAAAGTGTAATTTTTCAAAACCTATTTTTTTGTATTTTGTCTGAACTACACACAAAGTCTGCCTTTAGCAAAACTAGTGCTTCGGGTAAGCTTTCATGTGTAACTGAAATGTGCTTGTAGAACATCATTTTATACTTTTTGACTTTGTTACTCTTTGTAATTATTATTTCTTTAGAGGACAAAGATAAATGTAGTTTTCTTCAGAGACAGGGACATTACTTTCAAAATATTGATAGTCAACCGAAGGGTTTGCTTATTTACTAGGGAATAAGGTATCCACCTGTTTTTCTGTCCACCCACATCATGCTCATGAAGGATGGGGTGCTGGACTCATGTGCTCATCAGGGAGAGACAGCTGGCTAATCAGTGCCTGATCCATAGACCCGGAGTATCGCCAAATTTATTATTGTGGCAGGACAATGAGGGCACACTCATGCAATTACAGGCCCAACCGATATTGGCTGAAATTATCGAAAAAGGAAAACGGCAAATAATGCGAACGGGCAGTTTTTTAAGAAAATTAATGAGCAACTGCAGCTTTGTCAAATGCTAATTAACATGTTAGGTAAAAGGAGGTGACTTTATACCTTCTGAATAATTAATCAATAAGACATAACTCATAGTATTAACCAGTTTTATTTACTTAAAGTATACTTCCTAACCACTCTCATCCAGTTTTGCAGTATAACCAGATACCTTTTTTTTTTTTTTTTTTTATGATTTCTCCAATATACTGCAAACTATCAAGCACACTAGGAACAGATCTGTATGTCCTATATCCTGTTTTATCAGTGCATCAGGGAAGTGGTTACAAAGATATTCACTTTTTGTTGCACATTTTGCACATCTTCTGTGTTTGTAATTACAAATGGATTATGTGCGGTTAGGGATTGCTGGATTGGTGACGCTATAAATTGAGGTCACACTTATCAAGTGTGTTCTTAATTTCTTCATATATCTGTTATTGTCAGTGACTCAGTCCACAGGTTTATTGTTTGTCTTTCATGTAGAAAATCACGACTAATGCGCATTAGGAATTTCTGGATGCCTTGGGATTCCTTTTTTTTCTCTAACCTTAAAACACCCAACAATGAATGATCGGGTTTTGATGTGAATCAGGGAACAGAATATATCCTAATATTTTGAAAAGACATAAACAACGATTCTTTGATTTCGAACCAGAGGGGGCCCACATATTGGCCTTCAATATGGAAAATAAAACATACAAGGAATTTCCTGTGCCAATCTGCAGAGCGGGACAAAGGCCAATCCAGATATAAAAAAAGCATTTTTTAACTCGACACGTCATCTAATATTCTTAAGCTACAGATGTCTAGTTGCACATCAAAGTATGTATGTAAAACAATTCATCCGACCAATCAGTGTTCTAGGTCGTTTAACATCACATTTTACTATCAGATCAGCACACTTCTGACCACAACAGATATAAAAAAAAAAAAAAAAAACAGATAATAACTGGTAAAATCATCAACTTTTGTGGATGGAAAACTGAAAATGTACTTTTCTCTGTAAGTCGAGTCAAAAGCGTATTAAGACAGCTTTTTAAAATCACTTTGACAATCTAAATTGCTTTGTCGTGACTCCGTGTGCTCTGACCCCAGACAGCCATGGAAATATTAAACAGAGTTCAGTAATTGACATTTAAAGTCTGCTGCTCAGTGCTCTTAATTGAGTTGTGAAGAGAGGAGCGGCCGGCAGTCTCAACAAGTGGTGCAAACTGAGCTGTTAAAAAGATGTTCTTATCACAATAGATCTACACTTGTGCACATCTCTAGTGAGAATATACACATCTTAAGAGGCAACTACCAAAGGGTGGTATTTACATAATGCAGATCAATTCAGCTCTGTCGAAAACCTTAAATTAAAGACTTACAATGTAGGGAGGCCTACTGTTGCATACTTTAGTACTTCATTGGATTCCAGTAAAAACAAATGGATGGATTGGGCTCAGTATTAGCAGAGGCGTAGACTTGGTTAACACATTTAAAAAAAAAAAGGCAATCATATAAGAATTGGACAAATAGTTGAGGCATTAAGTTTATTTTCTTGCTCCATAAAGGTTCACGATCTACTAAGCAGTCAGTACATTAAGTGGAAATCATGAGCATTCCTGCTAATCTTGTGTCAGAAAAGTTTCACATGCACTCAGGCGAACCTTTCCCATCATCTCTCTGCTGGCTCGATTGACTCTCCTCCTGAATGTGTTGGCCTCGGTATCTAGGCACCTTGGCACACGTCTTCCTGTTGGCTTTCCGTTGGCCACATTAGCAGGGACAGATAGAACTGGAGTGTCTTGAAGGAGGCGGCCTGTTGAATGTCTTCCCACCCTCTTCTTTTCTCTGGGACCCTCTGAGGGCCCTCCCTGTGTTCCCTGCCCAGCCCCGGCCCCCGCCAGGGGAGAACGCAGAGCAGGAAGGGCCCGATAGCCAGCCAGACCGCTCCTCCGCTGAAGGAGCCTTATCTCAAAACTGCACGCAGCGCACTGAGCGCATCCTTTTCCTGGGGTTCTGGGTCCAGGAGGAGGAGGAGGAGGAGGAGGAGGAGGAGTAGACATGGCTAGATATAGGTGTGTTCTTCAACCCCTCTGTGTTTTAGCCTGGGACTGCCTTTGCAATCACTATTGAATTGTTCCAGCAATTATGTAAGCTGATTTTATCGATTATAAATTGGTCTTCTGCATATATGGCTGAAAGATTAATTTTTTAATATAGAAAAACTTTAAAGTTCGGTTTGGAATTCATAATACCTTATTAAACCAAAAAACCACCGTATTGATCTTTTTTTTATTTAAAGTCTTATGATCCTATACACCATGAGCTATACACCTAACCAGTTTTTTATGTTAAAGTCCTGACAAAATGTAACCTAAGTAATCTTTTTTCACTGCTAGGCTTTGTACGTCCAGCTATTTTAAGGAAGTGATGTGACTATTAATTAGGAATGTAGATAAATAATTTATCAATTTTAACGATTAAACAGGATTTCCTACGCACAACCAACCTAGGTTCTCAATTGCAGGAACGATTATTAAACAAATAATCCGCTGCACACTGAAAATGACTTTCCTGTGAAAGTAATTGTTATTTCATAGTTTATTTAGTGTTGAATACAATACACAAACATAACTGTGATCTCACAGCTGTGTTCTCATAAGTTCATTAAGATATGATATGATAAGTATACATTTGGAAAGGCTTACATTTAGATATATCCCAACTTATCAAATGACTCTTTTTGTGACTCTTGTATTGTTACAATTATATAAAAAATCATCTTGAAGCTTGAGTACGGATACACTTATTTCATGGGCACTTAGAAAATGAAGACTGGTGAAAAACAGTCCAGATAAAATCAAACATCTTGATGTGGGAACAAGATCTGAAACATGAGTTGTTTCTTGGCTACATGTTGCCCCCTCAACACTCGCAAACAAAAATCTCCAGGGCTGCCAGAAATGCTAACCGGACCTGTAGGGTTTTATCTATGTATTCTGTGTGTGTGTGTGTGTGTGTGTGTGTGTGTGTGTGTGTGTGTGTAAGAGCACCTGTGTTTTTGTGTGTCCAGCCTTTGCTCTGCACAGCACTTTCCCTCCTGTTGGATCAGGGTCTAATGGAGATCCCCAGGCAGTGAGGACAACTCACACACCAACTTTGAGCCATCCCCTTGATGGAGGAGATGTTTCTCTCTCAGTCACTTCTCTCTCTCTCTCTCTCTCTCTCTCTCTCTCTCTCTCTCTCTCTCTCTCTCTCTCTCTCTCGCTCGCCCACCCTCTCTCCCTCTCCTGAGAGTAATTTCACAGGCAGCTCTAAAGTGGCCCCCAGCCATCTTCCCAAATCCCAGTTACACGTTGTTTGGCACTGTCAGCTCTAAGCCCCATCTCCTCTCTCCCAAGAAGCATAGAGGATGCAATTGTGCAGTAACAGGGAGTATAGATTTTCTTTGGGAAGTTGAAAAGTTTTCTTTAATGGCACCTCACTTGAAGGGGTCGTATCCCCTCTTGTTAGAAGCTAGGGTTCCTTCTAGTCAAGGTCTTTCTGCTTTGTCATTTAGCCTCAATCAGGTGCTCTAGGCCTGCGTACATCATATTACATCGTTATTGATATTTAGGTATTTTTTCTTAAAATTTGGTACAATTACATGGTACAAATAGCTGTCTTCAGTGGCACTCACTATATGGGCTGAGCTGACCCTCATCTCCTGTGGATAAAACAGTTACTACACAGATTTCCCTGCCATCTTGACTGGCCGCATCACTACCTTATGACATGTATGTGTGAATGTATAATTATCCAATTGTGATATTATCATAGTGGGCCAAGCAGTGTGTATTGATTGGTATTGGATCATATGTTACTGTATTTTGAGATATCTTGCCATTCCCAACCCTACTTATTTTAATACTAATACCTTTAATTTTTTATCGCACTTTTATTGACAAGGTTACAAGATTAAAAAGCTTAACATAAAAGAGAAAGCCAACTAAACAATACTCACTGACATGTATAATTGTAAGCCCACAAACAGAGAATTTGAAACTGGGGTGTATTTGCTGAGCAATCATTTTGAACAATACAAATCAATATATAAGTCAACTAAACAATGGATGTTTCCCTTATGGAAATATATTGACTGTGAAGAGCTTAAGACTAATAACTTGTAGGATTTAAACTGAAGCTGCTTCTTAAACAGAAATGACATTTTTACGATTTATAGATCTATATAAATATATAAATATCTGTATAAAAAGGAAATGTAAGCCCCCATGGATACCCTGCTCATTTGTAGGTCCATATTTCAGATTATCAGATCCCTTAAAACCCATTTGGATGTACAGCCACATAATTTCCCCAGCCCATCAGTTAACTTATCCGTCTCAATCCTGATGAGGTTCAAGCACTGTAATCTGAATTTAAAGGCTCAAAGGTCAAACTATAAGAAGAGCTGACACCACCCTTTGTCTTCAGTTCATCTCTAATCCTTGTGGTTTAAAAAAATGCCGTCCACTTCCCCATCTGAGGTAACCTGCAGAGCGACAGTATTGTTTAGTGCGATCCTCAGGAGGAGCTTCTGTATTCTTCTGGACGAATCATTATGCATTGAGTAGGCCATTAGGAAAATGAAGACGAATGGTTCGCAGGGCTGAGGTGACAAATAGTTTGTGCTGTAGAGGTAAAATGTAGACGGTGTTGTAATTCTCAGATGTAAAGTTTGCTCGGTTTAATAATGTAGGCTAAAGGTTGTAGATAGTAGTTTGTGGCACGTATTTTCCCAGAATTACCAAAACACATTTACACTATTAATCTCTCCGTCTTTTTCATCATCTTCTTCTTTCGCTAATTCGGTTGAATTTGACGTAAACTTCTAGTATACGCACACGCCATGCAGCTTGAAGAAGAAAACCGCCAACAACCCTCAAAGTCCAGTTCGTTTGGCTACCTTGATCGTTTCTTCAGCCGGTACAGGGAAACTAGGCCCTGAATGCACCCTAACACAGCGAGAGGGGGGGAAAAAAAGGACTAGTTAAGTAATTTTGTTTTCTAGCGGAAAAAAGGAGAAGCCAACTTGCTTTACATAGAAATATTTGTCCCCAGAATAGATGTTGAACAAAACGTTGTACTTTTCGTGGTTGCTTGGTTTTTGTTGTTTTTTTTGAGGGTGAAAAGCCTGTTTGAAACAAGATGACAGGTGAAACACAAGAAGTCTGCATTAGCTCAGAATAACAGAGCTCACACATATCGTGGATTGTCAGGAGAGGAAAGATGCCTGAAAGATGTTCAAGGTGTCACTGGGTAATACCGACCAAATCTAAAGAAAGGGATGTTATGTTTAAACATCCACTGACGGCTCATCAGAAAACTGTGTTTCTGTTCTTAATCAAATAATAGTTTCCATGCTTTCCTTTAAAATCTCAATGATTAAAGTGCAAAAAATGTTATGTATTTAAAATAGGCACAGTGCCTATTAATGAATATAACCATGTTACTATGCCAAATTACAGCCATAGACTCATTTCCATCTGTGGTCCCTTGACCCCTAACCCTTGACAAGTTGGTGGTAAAATGATATCATGATTTATGTCCAAAAAGATTAATCCAGTTAGTTAAGCCAAGGTTAAGATCTTCCACTTACTTTATACCAGTGGTTCTCAAACTGTTTAGACTGTGTACCACCTCCGAAAATATTTGGCTCTCCAAGTACCACCATTATGGTAGACGTTAAAATACACTGTAGGCCTATTTCAACACACATTTCATGCAAGAGGCAAATTAATTCATAAAAAGAATATTGTTTATTATTGACTGCTGGCAGCCACACTGTAGGACTACTAAGGGCCAGCGCTAGAACTGGCAACACTGACATTTGCCCAAATCAAAAAAAGTGCAGCACAATAAAAATGACAACTTTATACCAACAACCTGTTTGAGAATATTTAGTCTCCAGTGTTTCCCACACAAAGACGACACCTGGCCCCAAGTATATTTCCGACCTGTTCTTATTTAATTTTTCATTTATTCATAACATTGCTGTGTGAGCGCGCGCGAGAGAGAGAGAGAGCAGGCTCCGTGCATCCAGAGCCTCTGTATTATAAGTCTCTGCGTTCAACATAGCAAAACACCCTTTGAAAAAAAATCCTTCTGGACTCCTGTGCATAGTTAAGACACAGCAAAATAGTGCAGAATCACATCAGCTTCAGAGCAAGAGAGAGAGAGAGGGTGAGCGACTGTCCTTACACTCTTGTAAATGCATCACAACGGAAGCATCGCCTGGCTCCGTTTTAAAAATGTTAATGTACAGCTGCTTGCCACCGTTTCTGTGCTGATCTCCAATAAATAACAGAATATCTGTTAATGTAGTCCTACAGCTGCTTTCTCTTGATTCAGTACTGAACTCCTATAAATAAAGGAATATTGAGTGGCACTTTTCAAAACAGGCGGCGTACTCCTGGTGTTTATGTCTGTGCTCACACAAGCATAAAATTGAGAAGATTAAAGTTGTTTGTTGCAAAAACTAGATTAATTTAGAGGGGGAAACACATTTGATATAAATACAACCCAATAGATACAAGCCAGATAAGACAAAAAAAAAAATGGCGTTTTATGCTGAATGTTTTTTTTTTTTTTTTTTTTTTAATATTGTGGAGATTTCTTTGCGTACCACAACAGGGAGCCTGCGTACCACCGGTGGTACGCGTGCCATAGTTTGAGAACCACTGCTTCATACTATTGTCGTGTAGAAACTGTTCATTTCTTATTTTATTTAATTGAACCTTTATTTAACCAGGAGAGAAACTTGATGAGATTAAAAACTATTTTTCAAGAGTGTCCTGGTCAAGACAGGCAGCAGCACAATATACAGAGCCACATAACACACAAATACATGCAGCTTTTAAACCACACAACTGCTTCAGACATTGGATTTGAATATTCACAATTAGTTGAATTATTATAAGTAACTACCATGAAATGTTTTGAATAAACATGAAAAATAGAATCACAAATATAAGATAATTATTAGAATTTACTCCTCTTTTGTTGATCTGTCAGCACATTTGATTTAACATTGTTGAAGGTGGTTGGACAAAAAGACATCATCAGACACTATTGTCTAACACTTGGATGTGTTACTACTGAGGGGCTTTTAAATAGTGGTGGCTGTTAAGGAGATGACAGTTCAAGGACACACAGCTGGATGTGCGTAGCGACATTTTGTGTTAAGAAGAGGATGATAAATGTCAGATGTATGTCTTGTTTTAAGTCGATCCTTTAACACCTATTGTCACATCAGCATCCTATTTTGGGCTCTTTTCACTCACCTAAAATCTGCCTGCTTAATCTCTGTGTTGATTGATGGTCACTTAAAACCCCTCTGTCCACTATTGTGTCTATTTCTGTGTAGATTCTCTAAATGCGGCATGGCATCCTGACTCCTCTTGTTTTGTTTTTTTTGATCTAGGAGAACAGCAGTGATTCTCAGAGCGAGACAGAGAAGACAGTCACTCTTGCTCCTTCTGAACTGGATACGGAGTCCATCACCAAGACCTTGACCAGCACCCTCACCATGCAGGAGTACTTTGCTCAGAGAATGGCTCAGCTGAAAAAGGCTCGAGGACAGGCCCAGAATACAGAACCTTTAGAAACTGAAGAGGCTAACGAAACGTCAAGTCCTTCTGATGAACCAGATCCCATCCTGGCCAGCAATGATGACTCAGAAGAGCCCAAGAAGAAGAAGAAGAAGAAGAAGAAGAAGAAGAGCAAAAAGTCATCGGATGAGTTGGAGGTGGAGGTAGAAAACGTTTTGACTCCCATCGTTATAGAAGACGATGAGGACCAGGAGCATCCAGTGAAAAGGAAGAAGAGCAAAAAGTCATCGGATGAGTTGGAGGTGGAGGTAGAAAACGTTTTGCCTCCCATCGTTATAGAAGACGATGAGGACCAAGAGCAGGAGCATCCAGTGAAAAGGAAGAAGAGGAAATTGGTAGAAAGCGAAGAAGCTAAAAATGAGACCTGTAGTGCCCCATCTCTTGTAGAACAGAACTGTGAGGAGCTGCCTCTGGCCAAGAAGAAGAAAAAGCATCAAAAACACAGTAAAGATAGTGAGCTAACAAACGGACACGCACAAACTGAGGATGAACCTGTAGAGTCTGTCACTGTTCACAAAAAGAAGAAGAAACACAGAGAGGACGTGGACAGTGTAGTAATAGAAAACAACGAGGAGCTTGTAGAGAAGAAATCCAAAAAGGACAAGAAAAAGAAAAAGAAACATCAAGAATAGGAGGATAATAATAAGTCGGCAGTTTCACCAGTCCTTCAGGCTTCAGACAAATAACTCATCTTCATGGAGTTATTGGCTTTAATATCAAAATAAAAGGTCTCATGTATATAATAGTTAATTCATATGCTACAGTGAGGAGAAAAGGGAGGTCAGACATTTGATTACATAAAAACTTGAATCTATCCTGTGAAGTTGTTGTTTTGGTAGTACGGCGAGAAAGGTAATATTCAAAATGTATTCTTCATGTTAACATGGTGAACAAAGGTTTTGATGATAAGTCCTTGATTGGTTGATTTGGGCATGGGGAGTGAATGGTTACAGTAAAATAGATTCTTTGATTTATGTTCAGTACAACCACAAGTAATTGTGTCCTCTTGGATGCAACACTGTTGCACTGTATTATAAAATACCTGGACCTAAAGAGTTTGACATTTCCTGTATTACTCAGAGTTATATGAGAAGATCAATCCTACTCAGATGTCTGAACTGTTAATATGAAGTTCAGACATGGTACATAACTTTCCACTGGAAAGAAAAAAAATCATTTTAATAACTGTTTAATGTTCAGATAAAAAACAAAACCTAATGTAATAATCAGAGCTAAGTCTGAAGTCTTCCAGTATCCAGGTTACATGCTAAGCTAAATGTACCAGCTGCTGGTTGCTGGCTTCAAACTCTGCATACATACGAGAGGTTTTGATCGAACATTCAACTCAAGGCCAGACTCCATGTACTTTCAACCTGTTAGATACTTTACTTTCCCTCGTTGTGACTCCAAAGTGTCTAAAATGTATAAATGTATTAAAGGTGTCATCAAAAGATGACATTTATCTTTAAATGATCCTGTTTATCCATCAAGTTTTCAGCTGGCTGAATGAGAGCCGGCATGTGTCTGTCATATAACTTCATTGCTTAATTGGCACAAATTGCTAAATTCTTAAATACTAAAAAACAATCAAGTAAATCTTTTTTATGTATTGCAGTTTCTTTCCAAACATGTTTCCCATCACAATCATGCATCAGCATTCTGTTTATTTAAACCAGATATTTTACTTTTATTAACGCATCAAAGTAACTCCATGTCAATTTTGATTGGCTGAAAAAAGACGCTCAGAAAATGTGTCTTCTCTTCCATGATGTGTGTCTCGACAAAACTGAACAGAAGCAATTTGATGGTTGGCATATAATCTGAAATAAGATGACATCTGTATGAGCTGTAGGATAACAAATGTTGACAATTTAACGGATGCAAAAACATTTTTTAAATAAATCAGATAGTGTTGCAGGAATGTTTTGTTTGTTGTGTTTTTTCTTCATACGTCAGGTGACATGTTTGAAGAGATATTTGAAGGGTTGAGAACAGTGATCCCTTTATGAGATCTCATCAACTAAAAATGACGACAGTCACCCTTTCCATTACCAAATGTTGTTCACGACGTTACAGGATTTTTTTCTCTGATGCGAGAGATGAACTTCTAACAAGCCGGTCTAGTTCAGCGAAGACGGTTTGTGTAGTGAGTCAAAGGAGGAAAAGGGAAACTACAGCTGTACAGTGTCACACGTCAAAGCATTGCAACCTTCCTCATCACTATTCTGGGTTTGTAAATTACAAAGATGTTCCTTCTGTTGAGACAGCCAGACTGACAGTAAGCACATCCAAGGTGCAGCTGTTGTCTTTTCTCTCTGTTCATTTACTTGCTCACATCACATCAGTATTAAGTTTTTATCCAGTTTTATTACAAGTCCCCTGATTTAATTTAGGAGATCAATTATAATTGCATGTTAATTAAGAGTGTAAAAAAAATACAAGTAGGCTACATGTTTTAGAAACTGGGTCCTTTTCTGCAATGGTTTAAGGTTACATGAAGAAGCAACATTTTATAGAGACTTGTTTAAATGAATGACCCCCCCCCATCAAAAGTCACATAATGTCAAAGTATGAAAAAAACTAAATATTCTGCCATTATCAGTTACTGACATTTAAACATAATGATGCTGCTCACAATGACTTAGACAAGGATACAATAAACTGTATGATGATGAGAAATAATAATAAAATTGAAAACTTTAGGTTTGGCTCGGCCCCCTAATGATCAACAATGGAATTTGTACTTGGAACTGTTACTGATGTGTAAATTATGAAGAAGAAAAAAAAGAAGTTATGTCACCATGGTGAAATCTGTTTCAGTCCAAGTCTCCAGCAGCCACATGTCTTTGACTCTGAAAGGGTGAGCGACAGCAGGCTGATACTGCTCCCACCCACACAGTGGATTACACACACAGAGCCATTACTCATTTCATGAACCCCAGACTAACACTGGTTTAATTCCATCGACTATGATGTGAAACTCGTGTCTCACACTTTGCCAGTCTGCTGTCTTACTATACACCCTCTCTCTCTACCCCCGTGTGTGTCTGACTTTCGCTGACTTCACATCAGCTCGGCTCAAATCACAACAGCAGAGTGTACTCACTCGGCCCAATATATCACTGACGTGTCTGCTCCGTGCACAATCTGTGGCTTCAGGTGCTGTATCCTGTTCCTGTTAGGGGGTGAGGGGGGGTTAGTTACACATAAAGCTAGAGCTGACATGTCAGTTTGATGCTTAGGAAGAACTAATTCCACTTTTTATCCATCCAGCAAGAAAAAAAGTTTAAACCACAAAACATGAATTTTACAAAGATGAAATCTGACATTTGATCAGTAGCTGTTGAGCAGTGTGTGTGTGTGTGTGTGTGTGTGTGTGTGTGTGTGTGTGTGTGTGTGTGTGTGTGTTTCCTTGTGGTTGAGTATGAGCCACTTCATGGCTGCAGCCCAAGAGTATCCTGTCAACAGGAACTCCTGGATTTGATATGCACCCTGCTCCTGACCACAGAAGGAAACTGATTTGTTTGTAGTGAGTGTCGCTGGTTTTATCACTGCCCTCACCCACAGATGTGTTGACAGTCTTAGAAAACTAATCTGCAACCAACAGAAGAGAAGCTTTACCCTCTCCTGGGGAACAAAAGTGTAATGTTTGCATTTAAATGTATAACGGGGACTATATGTGGCAAATATGTGTAAAGCTATGCATGTTTGTTGATTGAAATAGAGGAAATGGGTTCTTCTAAAAATGTGACCTTTGTGTTTTTGTTACAAAGATTTTGACACCTGATTCTTGTATGCTGAGAAGGTCAGAAAAAAAACTGAAAACACTTAACCACTGCAGTTGCCTGCATGATGTCTGAGTTTACTGTAGAACAGGTTGGATAAGTTTGCCTGGTGATGGTTTCCTTGTTCACAAGGAAAAAACTGAAGTTGCCAAATGCCTGTTTGAGATTACAACAAAGTTAAGGTTAAATATAAAGTATATTCAAAATTTAAAAAACTGCTTTTGTCTCATGTGAATTAAAGCCTTTCAAATCTGAAAAGTAACCATGAGCTGCACATTTGCTTCATGTTGAGCAAAGCTTAACAGAAAAGACATTATGTTTCAGTGGAAAGTTGTTTTGTTGTGAGGTCGTTTTAAGTTGTTAGTAGTGTTGAAATGCTGTTCTCTCTCTCTCTTTTTCACGGGGCTCAACATGCAATCAAGGAGGAGCCGAGAGTCCTCCGGGGCTTCTCCTGGAACCTGCTCCTCAAATATAAAGCGCTCCCCCCATCCAGCAGGAAACACTGAATCATAAGTCACAGGCAGGAGCCGCTGCATGCGCACATCTGTCCTGTCTCTTAAACCTGAAGGGACACCTGACTGCTGTACTGATCTGCCCGAGTGAAACACCACTGGATTTCTATAGTTTCTATAGTTTGTTTTTTTCCCCACTGCTTTTAAAATTCGACAAAACAACTTTGTCAAAGAGAGAGCGAGAAGCGCTTCTGAAGTTTGGACAGGAGAGTGCGCGCACATGGCAGCCCTCATTAGCGCGTACTCGTCGTGGCCCGAGTCCTTCGAGTGCACACCAGGAGACGGGGACGTGTCTGACGGACATGGCCCTCACAGGAGCCCCGCGGACAAGGCTCCGGAGCCGCGGATCAGACGGCCCATGAACGCGTTCATGGTGTGGGCCAAAGATGAGCGCAAACGGCTGGCGGTGCAAAACCCAGATCTGCACAACGCCGAGCTCAGCAAGATGTTAGGTGAGAAAAAACAAGTTTTTTTCAAAGTTTTAAAATGTGTGGAAATAAATACGTATTTTGAATTCTATTATCGTTATAATTAAAGCGAGCATACATTTCTCTTTTTTACATTCCAAATACTCTGAATTCCCTCAGGCCTAAATTGTTCTGAAGTTTTTTTTTTTAAAGTTGACTCGGAACTTTTCTTATAATATAAACATCATAAGAACAGTTATAATGTTTAAAGAAAACATGACAAAAAAAGGCGTTAATTGAACTTTGCTTTAAGTTTAGCGAGATGAAATAATCACGCAACCGTACAGCTCATAGTATGCAGTACAAAGCGATTATCGCCTGAATTTAAAGGGCAGTGCATTCTTTCACAGGCCTCATATTCGTTCAGACGACCTGCGCAGAAAAGAATGTTTAATTCTAGAGATAATTTAGGATGTTTGGATTAGTGTTTAGCCTATCTTTAAAACCCAAAATCTGGCAGGGCGCAAATCGTTTTAATGCCAATTCGAGACTAGAATTTGTGTCCAATGCTTTCTAAAATGAGGGAAAGTGTCCCCTTTGTCTCTCTTATAATGTGCCGTTCAATACTTTAAGATACACCTCTTTAAACAACTTAGAACAAGAGAGGAAGTTGAGTGAAGAGTTATAATTTAGGGGAGGGGAAATTTCTCACAATTTTTGCCTATACAGAAAAAAACGATCTGATTTGTAGATTGAGTTTAAAGTTGTTTGGACACTTTATCCAATTTTGTTTAAAATTTAACATCTCAATTAAAATGTTATTATTGTTATAAATTGTAACATTTAAAAAGATATTTGAAGTATTAATGGTTATTTTAAAAGTTGAAGAAATGATAAAAGTGTGAGAGAACATCATCAGCCTCTTTAATGTTGTTAATTTTTCACTTACTTTTCAGTTCACAACTTTAAATTTCAAAAAGATGCAATTTAAATATGATGTGTTTTTTTGTGATAATAAAAAAAATCTCCTTTTTTTTTTTTTTTGCAGGAAAGTCATGGAAGGCCCTGACCCCGCCTCAGAAGAGGCCCTATGTGGAGGAAGCAGAACGGCTCCGGGTGCAGCACATGCAGGACTACCCTAACTACAAGTATCGTCCCCGCCGGAAGAAACAGCTGAAACGCATCTGCAAGCGTGTAGACCCCGGCTTCCTGCTGAGCGGCCTGGCCCCTGATCAGAACGCCTTGCCTGAGCAGAGAGCCCTTTGCCACCCCCTCGACAAAGATGAGGGCAGCCCTAACCCTGTCAGTGGCAGGTTCTCCAGTCCCAGCCCGGCTCTGCCCAGCGTTAGGAGCTTCAGGGACCCGGCTGGATCAAACAGCAGCTTCGACACCTACCCTTATGGCCTGCCCACCCCTCCTGAGATGTCCCCCTTAGACGCCATGGACCACGAGCATGTCCCCCCCTCTTATTATTCTGGTAGCTCCTCTGTCTCCTGCTCCTCCTCAGCTACCTGTCCAGATGACCACCACCAGAATCACGCCCACATGGGCAGCCCGCCCCCGTACCACAATGACTACATTCAGACCCAAATCCACTGTGGGGGCTCACATTTAGCTCACATCCCCCACATGCCCCAAAGCCCTTCTGGTGCTGGACTCATCCCTGGTCCTCCTCCGCTTTCCTACTACAGTGCTTCATCTTTCCCCCAGATCCACCACGGGATGCACCAGGGCCACCTGGGTCAGCTGTCCCCCCCACCAGAGACACAGGCTCACCTGGAGACTTTAGACCAGCTGAGCCAGACAGAGCTGCTGGGTGAGGTAGACCGCAATGAGTTTGACCAGTACCTGAACTCAACTGGGAACGGGTTTCACCCTGAGCAGAGCGGCAGCATGACCGTCACAGGACACATCCAGGTAGCGTCCACCGCTACAAATCCTTCATGTCCCAGCAGCACTGCAGAAACCAGCCTCATTTCAGTGCTGGCGGATGCTACAGCGGCCTATTACAACAATTATGGCATCTCATAAGCGAGGTCATGGCACCCATTAGACTTAAGACACTACAAAGTAGGTGAGGAAATGTTAGATGATGCCGCATATGGGAGTTTGTAAAGGAGAGATTCTGTGCTCTCATCTGTAATTTTAAATATCTATGTAGCATCTCTCACAGAAGTCTGCCTACTGCAATAACCACGACATCTCGTAAGCTGGGTCACAGCACCTTTTACACTGGGGACTCATCAGAGACACTACAGGGTGAAAACATTTTGAATGGGTTCTAGTAAGGAAAGATTTATCTGCTCTCACCTGTAATTTCTAACTCAAATAAGCATCTCTAAACAACCTCATTCCTGGACTGATAACTGAGCAATATGATTGTCTGGAGCCGAGGGAAGAACAAAGAGGATGGTGAGGAAAGGGAGATGGACAACTCAGGGACAAAAAAACTCTAGTGTTCACCACCTCCAGTTGTAATGACATTTCTATACCAGAAGAACAATCGTGAAGGACTTGTTGTCCACTTGTAAATGTTTCTGTAGCCACTGCGGCAATGTACAGACGCTCTCTAGAAGCTAATTTAAGTCCCTTTGATGTTTCGCCTAAATGCTAACTGTAATGCTTTCTTGACGCTTTCCATTCAAATGTTTGTATTCTATGTTCTCACTCTCATTAGTTTGAGAGTTTTACCTCAGTAGTTGTAATTGGATGAGGTTTTAGTTGGACATTTCTTATGCAATTTAACAAAAATGGTGTATTATGATGAAAAAAAAGGCGTTTATATTTCCTCTCACCTACTTAATAATATATAATCATAACCTCTAAGATGAAAAATAATAATGGTAACTATAACTGTATGCTGATCTAGGTTTGTGAAAGAATAATTTAAATAAAGTTCAATTTTTATATAAATAAAGTTGCCTATGGATTATATACTTTTATCATTTCATTATTAAAAAAAGCTGATCTGACACTTTTTAGTAGCAGGTTAACACACTATAAGACTAATATATAGCACATTATTAATGTAAGTAGATTCCTGAATAATAAAAGAAAATAAAAGACTCCTGCAATTCATTTTTTGTAACACAAATATTTTCACACAAATTATGTGGAAAATCTGGTGTAAGCAATTTGTCCATCGATCACCTCATTTTGTCTCATTTTGTATTCCGTATATTTCGCTCGGTGTAGTTGTTTTTAGAACAAGTGTCCTATTCTGACTCCCACTTCCCTTCTCGCTTTTTCCAACCCTCCATCTCCTCATGCCTTCGTTTCATCCCAGTTCAGAGGATTAGTGTAAAACAGGCACAGCCGTCGCCATCCGCCTCCATCTCAACCATCCTTTGTTTTCTTGGAGTCTTATTCTGGGTGCCATTCTTAGGCACTCTAGAACCCCCACCCTCCTCCACCCGGTCCCCCCACCCCCTCACCACCTATTCTATCTTGCTGATGCAGGCCTTTTTTGTAATCTGTGCAAAATAAATAAAAAAAATAAATCCCAGGGCCTCGTTCACTGTTTTACACCCTCTTCGTTTTTTCTCCGTTCCCCCCTCCCTCGCCTGTTCTCCTCTCACCCTCTGTGTTCTCTTGAATTTTTCTTTTTTCGATAAAAGGAATTCAGGGGGCTTTTGACAAATCCTGGAGTCTGGCTGGTCTTCCTGCATTTTTTGGGAACCGTTGAGTCGTGCTTCTTGTAAAGAGGATGTGGCGGAGAAGCGGTGTTTCCTGACTGATAAGGGAAAAGCCTCTCTCCGTCAGGATGTTTGGGCCTGGCTGGGCCCTGCATTAAAGAGCCAGAGAGAGGGAAGGGAACCCACTGTTCAGCAAGCGGGAGGAAACAATGCTGTGCTGATTAGCATCTTACTTGCCCATCTTTACTTACCCACATTTTCCAGGAGAGGCTTCGTCAACCTGGCCTGTGGTACCTCAGCCACGGAAACATTAAAATATCCATAAAACAAGCATGTTACAGAAAATCTAGAGAATAACTATAGTGTTGAACAAATGTCCCAATAATGAACTTTCTCTTTACCCACACCTTTGCTTTTTTTTTTTCAAGATTTATTTTTTTGGGGGGCTTTTTGTACCTTTATTGGAGAGATAGAACAGTGGATAGAGTCTGAAATAAGGGAGGGTGATTGGGGAATGACATACAGGAAAGGAGCCACAGGTCGGATTTGAACCTAGGCCGCCCGCTTGGAGGACTACAGCCTCCGTACATGGCGGGCGCGCACTAACCACCAGCGCCCCCATACTTTCGCTTTTGACACATTTTTACTGTGAATGTGATTAAACTGAAAAGAAGGACAACATTCATCAGTGTTCCAGTTTTTTGCAGTCAGCCGGTCGTGTGTTTGTGTCTTCAGGGTTAAATCATTACCTTCTGTGCCTGCAGTGGTGGGGTCTGCAGAGGGCCCATTTGAGGGCAACCATATTTTGGACAGGGTTGTGCCCGAGGCATACGGGTTGAGAAAGTAGTCCTTGGTGCAGAATCAGTCCCGCAGTTGTCAGGGTCAGCTCAGGGTGCTGCTGCAGACACCCGGCAAATGTTTCAGCAATCACATCACCTCAGGGTAGGACACTGTGACACGCACAAGGACAAAGACCACAGAGGAGCAGGTTTTCATGAAAAATGTTATTTCTTATTTCTTATTTCTAATGTCATATATGCAGTGATCTTTTTATAGTAGTTTACTTGCTACTTGCAGCAGGCCTATATCAGAAAAAAAATTGGATATGTTTTGACCTGAAAGCAAATGCAATCAAGATTAAATATTGTGTAAATGAGAAATTCCTCATGACATACACTGTATATTTCACTGTGACTATAAAGATCATAAATAATATTGATGCATTTTAGACTCAGTTATTCATGATACTTTTTTTTTTTATCTAATATGATGTATGATGAAGTGTCACATAACAAGCCTCTGCAGTGATTATTACACAACAGCTGACCATCAAGTATTGTAGCTTAAAATGAAAAAGTGCTGAGTCTCAACTTTCTTTGACAACAGCACTAAAAAATAAATGCGCAGCAGGAAAATACACAAAGACTTGGAGATCCTGTCACTTTAAATTTTTTTAGGAAGTAGCAAAACACTCAACTTTTTCTCAAACCTTTCCTAGAAGTTACCTCATCGTCATAGTAACCTTTAGTCTTAATGTTCTGCTGGAAACCAGAGGCAACCATCACTGCTGTTTTAGCCGCAATAAATCAACAAAGGGAAAGGGAAAATAAAGTGTCAACACTGGTGTGACATTTTTGTTAGCAGCATTAACTTTACACTCATTCACTCACATGAACTGCCCTCTTCTTACTCTCTTTTATCTGACTCGTCAGGTTATTCAAATACTTGCAGGATCTCAATATTTAGAATATGTGTAGCATAAGAATAAAAGCTGAACAAACAAGAGTCTCCACTTGTTATTTCTCTCTGATTGCTGATTGGCTCAGTTCCAGTCTCAGGTCAAGCCCGCGGAATGAGTCTGTCAGGTAGTCTGTTGTGTTTCCTATTTCCTTCTCTACCGTCATGTCACTTCCTTGAGCAAACAAACACCTCTTCAGTCTAACTGAACATCAACTGTCAAGGTAACTGCGCACGGCTCAGTGTGGTGGACCCCCGCGTGAAGCTTGCACAGCTGTGTAAAGTATTATCCATCTGCTGGGGCTGAGGTGAGCAGGGATCACTTTAAATATCGTGTCCTCCGGAGGCACGCAGGAGGCTGACTGTCTGGTTGGTCCAGCGTCCATTGTGTATCCAGCGAGGGAGCATCCAATCACATTAGGGCTATATGACGTTCTTTGTGTATTAACAGTAGGTCAAGAGGAAGTGGCTGATTTGAACTACGTGACTAAGGCGTATCGTTGTCTGAGAATGAGATGCCTTATAATCCCTGTAAGTGTAGATGTGTTATGACGTGTTTGAGCTGAGTTTTGAGTTGGCACTGCATGCGGAAAGTTTCAACAAAACTGGCATATCCCTTATGCAACTACAGTATATGCCGTCGCTTGCATATATCATTAAATTATTATAGTCACAGACTGCCATTTGTCCTCTGACTTATGGTGCAAAGCTCAAATGTTGTTTGGGCTGAGTTTGGTAACATTGTCATGTAACTCCTTCATGATAGATAAGCTAATGAATGGACAGTGGATGTTTAAAAAATAGCCACATCTCACCATATTTACAAACTCCTTAGCAACTGTCATACAGAAGCTAGGTAATATGAGAAGCTTGCTCTCATGTACACACCTTCCTCTGATATCATGTAACATGTCTGTATGGTAACGTTAGCATGTATGAATGCTGACACCAATGATGCTACTAAGTTTTCAAACTTGTTGGTATACATTGAAATATGGCCTGATATCCCTCCAGATTTTCAACATTTATGCTCCTTTTTTATTTGCCGATTAATTCAAAAGCAGTGAAATGATAAAGATCCTCATTGCCTTAGCTTCCTACCCTGAGTGTGATGTCGGATTAAAACGGCCGTCGTGTGAATACAGTCAATTATTTGCAATTGGATGACACAAAGTTATTATTCCAAGAGATTCTGCTGGAATAATTATGTCGTTCCTGTTAAGCCTTGCAAACGGGAAAACAACAAACCCATTACAACATCCTCATCACAGTAAACACAGTGAACTCTACACCAAATTAAACTCGTCTGTGCGATGGGTAAAGACACACTTCCATCAGTAAACACTAAATGTTGACAGAGTGCATTTCCAGTTGGAGTGTGTTACAGCAGAATAATAACCTGTTTACAATTTGTACTTGGCCCTAAATCTGGCCAAAGGAGGAAAAGAAGGAAGAAAAAAAAAAACAGACGCACACATCTCACAGCAAGGGATTATGGGTGCAGCTATTCTTCATCTCATTGTGGCTCAACAACAGGCAGAGTGTGGGGTGGCAGGCAGGCGTGTACATCGCCGGACGAAGAATGGACCAGACTCGTCGAGGGACAGGTGCCATGTGGCAGAGGATGTGCGGGGACACAGATGGGGACCCCTGGAAAACTTGGGGGACTGTACGAGCAGCCAAGGGCCTCCCACCCGTACCTGTGCTGTGAATGCTGCAGCTGAACAGGATCCGGCACCTGTTCTAAGCAGATACAGGCACAGAGGGAGGCCAGCACATGGCTGCCAACCACAGGAAAGGAGAAGGCTAGATTTCCATTTACCCATAAGCGCGGCCTGATTAGCAAATCGGCACAGGCTCTGCTGCAGAATGTGCGAAAAAGGATAGAGAAATGTGCTCTTCCAAAACTATGTGCATTTCAGTTAACTCTACACTTTAATATAAGCGTTCACATTAATGCTGCAACATGTTTGTAATGCTGCTGCTGTAAACATCCGTAATCTGTGTTGGAAACCATTTGGTTAGTTCTCCCTCCCCACATATGTATCTATCTTTATATTTATACATTTTCATTCTTTAATATTGAATATTACATGGTTATTCTTTCGTAAAAAGATATCGTTTTTATTTACTGTTGACCTTGAGTCTTTGAATTCAATTATAGTTTTATTATTTATTAGTGCTTTCTTTTTGACCAGGACCCAAATTTGATTATTAAATTAATATACTAGCATGTTCTATAATGACAATACATTTCCTTGAATGCTTTCCTTAAAAAAAAAAAAGTAAGAATTTAAACCCACGATAGAAAAGGAAATGAAAGTCAAAACGTATAATGCACAGATTTATGATTTATAAATCATGATGCTGTGCATGTCCAATTTTCTCCGCCTGGCCTGCATTGGTCTCTCCCTCACTCTCTCCACGTACATTGGCTCTCACCGGTCTGTGTATGCTGCAGCGCTATCTGGCTTGTTTTTGACGCTGCAGATTCTCCCAGGGGTGGTGTAACTCTTCACCTCAATGTGAAGGAGCAGGAGGATGTTCCTATTGTGCTTCCTAATTGCAATGTGGTTGTTCCATTTAAGGGATAGAACATCCTTATCTGATCAGTGTGTGATCCCCTATTTTGGGAATAAATGGAAGAGACTTTACGTATTGATTGATGTTTTAATTTAGATGAATATGGAGTGCGATGTTTTTTTCCATCTAACAGCTAAACCTAATCTTGACCTTGGTGTGATTTGCAGTTTAAAACAAAGAGAAAGCAGCTCTTTCCTGCAAGATTCAGAAAGCTCGCTATTGGTTGTCTTTAAAAACACAAAAAACATCAGCAAATAGCATGACTAAATATTAATTAAATTCAGATATTTTTCTTTAAAAATGCAAGATGCTGCATTTCTTTGATCTCTGTCGACTCATGTTTTTTCTATGTTATAAGGCCCACACTCAACTCTGCCGTCGTGGCCGTTGTTATCCTGCAGCGACAGAGCTTACTCAGACTGCATCCTGAAAAGCAGACGCACTAATGACTTAGATGAGTGATGTTATAAGTTCAGCAGTGTGAGGGAGCCCCTTTTAACAGCTACTGGGGAGGATAGACAAAGCAAACCAGCAGCCTGCCTGATGACAGCTTACAAATCTGAGGAAATGTTTAAAATACTCCTTGATAAACTTTAAACAGTTAAAAAATGACTTAAATTGTCCTTGACGCATTATGTGTCTGAAGGATGATTTTATTTTACATATTTACTTAGACAGTTTTAAAAATGTATCATTTATAACACCTTGTCATGTTTCAATTTATACAGTATTTTGTTTTTAAATGTTTACAAATGTAAAGATTTTTTTATTTAAAGCTTATATTGATTGATTATATAGATCAGTCTGCCATTTTGAGAACATTTGGTTTTTGATTATTTTCTTTCTTTCTTTAAATCAAGAGAAAATATGATAAATAATAAATTAAATTATAATAATTAATTCTAAAAACTATTTCAAAATGCAATCCCGAATTCAAACGAGAGATGTACAAGGTTGCAAAGACTTTTTCTCCAAACTTTTCAGATTCAAAAAATGATCGACAGAGGATTATTCAGCCAAGTCAATTTCTGATGTGAGCATGATAAAAAAACAAAAATGAACGAATATGGATAGAAACATGATCCCCCAATGTTTAACGCCTACACAAAACAATTCTAGAAATGAAGACTAAATTCAGTCTTTCTGCAGATTTACCACTTTTTTGCTCTAACAGCAAACGATGTATTCAATAACATTACAATTCTTATTTTATTTGACCCCTTCTGGTATAATGCTGAATTTGATAATACAAATGTATCCTTGCTTCACTAAAAGCTAAGAAAATAAAAGAAACAAACCATGTGTTGGGTGTAATACATTTTAATGAAAAAAGTCAAATTCCCCATTGCATTTAAATCTTTGATGGTGATATGTTCCACTTGGGTGTCAGGAGTGAGCTGCTGGTCAGACTTATATGGTGATCTCAAAGCGCACTCGGACTAGGCCCAGTTGCCCCGTACTGGGCTGAAGCACGATTGTCCCCTGGCCCCATTCCCCCGTTGGCCTGCACTCACATTGCTCCAGGCCTAACCAGGCTGCAGCTACCTCTGTTCATACGCCATCACATTGTAAGCACGGTCTCAGAGTCAGCACATTGGAGAACAACACGGAGAACATGACTGAAACTTTACTGACTTTGATGCTCATTTTGAGTCATTGTGGTCAGATACGGCCCTCTGACACTCATGGATCGCTCAATAATGCAATGTGACGAATGATGATCGATTTGATGTCCACGTTATGCACCAGTGCTTGTGCTTTGGCATGACCAATCATACCGTGCCCAAGCACACTTCTTTCAACCATGCCAGTGCCAAGGAAGTCAGAATCAGAATCAGAAATACTTACTAATCCCAGGGGGGAAATTTGTTAAGTGTACTGTGCTTGAGCATGGTATGGAGCACTCACACTAGTCAAACAAACTGAACCTTTGGGGATAAATTTGCTGGGCAGGGAACTGATTGCCTAGTTCAGTCCTACAGAGCTTTAAACCGGGTTCACACAAGATCTGGATTTTGGACTGGATCAGACATAAAACAGTTTGGGTGAACGTGATCAGTCGGGTGCTGAGAATCATATGAGTTATGGGTTAGATGAGACTTGAGAGGTAAAGTGAGGGAAAATGATTCCTACTGTGTTATGATCTGAAGTTTTTTAAACTTCTTTTTTCTTCATCTCCTTCGTCATATGTTTCCCTCTGTTTCTTCAGAAAGCAAATCAGCAGGAAGTAGGTACGTCTCTTCTTCTTCTTCTTGGATTGTCCTTTCTTTGTCCTCATTATCAGACCGGATACTGCTGTCATTATTATCACAGCCGCTGTCTGAGTCACTGTCCATAAACTCATCCCACCACCTGAACCCTAAGTGGTCACTCTCCTCATCATCTTCTTGATCCCTTGTTGCTTTAGGAAGCAACTCCTCCTCTTCTGCTTCTGCTTCTGCACATGTATCACCCTCAACACTGTTTTCACCTTCATACAGGATGCTGTCCACGTCGCTGTCCATGAATTCATCCCACCACCTGAATTGCTCTTCAGCGTCTTGATACTCCTCTAGAGCATACATCTCTTCTACAATATGCTCAACATCAGGACCTGGCCCAAAATCTGCAACATTATTGTTGTTAATGTTGTTATTGGTGTTATGGTTAAGAAGAGCAGGATGCTCTGCCAAAATCTGCCACTCAGGGGGGTTAATGTTCTCTAGGTCAATGATACCAAATTCTGGGTGCCTAAAAAGGAAGATGCGATTTCTCATTGGGTCCACACTGGGTCCATCTCCTTGGTAGTTCATCTTCACTGAGGATTTGAGGAAACAAATAAGCGTTCTGTGTTAAGTCTTTGAATTGAACAGGTCCCTGATCTGTAAATCTACAGAGAGGTGAAACTGGACGTTGTTGAATAAAGGTGGCTCTTCTATAAGCATGTACTTTCACTTTTGTTTGTTTGATCTGTATAATCTGAATTAAGAAAGACTTCTTTATTTATTGAAGTACGATGAGAGAATTCTTCCTGAGTCTTTGGTTTCATGGTGATGTCATCACATTCCAAACGATAATTAAATCACCCAAGATGCAATGGAAAGGTGAAACTTTTAAATTCAAATAATAACAACCCAGCCAACATTCAGATTTAGGTAGTGACCGAGGTATGTTTTAAATAGCTCATGCCACATGAATAAGCAAACATAAAACAAATTACCCCCTTCAGGACCTTCAAGGCTTTGTATTCACCTGGTAGCACAAAATGGTATTAGGGGGGAAAGTGTGGCTATGTCCAAACTTTGAAAAAAAAAAATATATACAGTGTATATAACACACAGACACACACACACACACACACACACACACACACACACACACAAATATTATGAGAACTGACAGATGGTTGTGAGCAACTTTGACAAGGGCCAAATTGTTGATGCTAGAAAGGTTCAGAGCATCTCCAACTGCAGCTTTTGTGCCCTCTATTCTTCAGTGGTCCCTCCATGACCCCATGGGTGGCCAAGGCTCATTTATTAGGAGCGATCTGTCTCGGCCCTCCAGCAGGGAGAAGCCCCTGGCTCTTTTTGCTGGCCTACCTGAATGGTAGAGGCCTTATACTCTCATTTTAACAGTGGAGGAGGGTGGGGTAGTGGTGAGGGTCATCATCACTGATAACCTTGTTTCTTTCATAATCTCTTTTCATAGTTCAGGACATTCATTCATTCAGCAACCTGGCTGGAAAATGGCCTGTTTCCCCACCAGTATCCATATCTGAGCCATCTGAAGAGAGCATCTGTCTCATTTGGAGGAATGCCTACAATGTTCCGGGCCTTGTCTGGATAGTCCACTAGGTTCAACATATATGCAGAATTTGATTCTAAGCTAAAAAGAAAGAACACAGTAAAGTTGTATGGACCACAAACTCTGTAACTGTAAGTCTAGATACACTGTGTAATCCCACCAGTCACTACTGTTTCCATCAACATGTTTACTCATTCTATGAACAAGTCAGCCATATCTTGCCTCTGAAGAAAGGCGTTGCTCACCGGTTCAAGGACAAGGAAATACAAGGAAATACTTAATGCCTGAAAAGGAAGAAATGTGGCACAACATTTGGTCTTCTCGTCCACTCCTCTTTTCTGGGAAGTGATTGAAACAAATAGCTGAGTAGAGGCACACACATACTTAAGTTGTTACTCCAATAGAACAGTGTTATGTTTAGAGGACTTATGAAGATGTCTTGCTGAGTTTGGCTTCTGGACCTTGTGTGCTATCAGTCCACTATTAAGCTGTTTTCATTGGTAGGCTCTTTCCCAGGTCTTTTAAAGTCCTATTTATCTGATCAACCAGCTCATTGACAACTCAAAAAGTCAAAGTCCTACACTGGCCTGAGATAATAAGATGATATTTTCTTAGCAGATCTGTTATTGAGGACGCGAAAGGGATATGTTTGGGCAAGGGGAAGTCAATTAAAGCAGGTAATATCAAACATTACAGTGAATAAGTGATCAGAGATTAATCATTTAGTGTGAGAAAGGTGTGGTACGTGACACGAGATATGCTGTTTCACATGCAGCGTTTGAGAATTACCAACATATTTAGAAGCAAAGCAAATACTGGGGTCGTACATATTCCAGTTAAAATCTTTAACATTTTTCATCCCTACCAACAACATATACTCAGGGAAATCTAATAAAAAAAGCTACTATTAAGTAGGAGGGTAGGTACATAAGGAAGGCAGGAGTTTAACATCATCACCTCAAAGGAGGCAGAAGTTATCTTCATGGGAATAAGGCAACAACCTGCATTGATTATTAACAGCTTTAGAAAAGCAATCGCCACATCCTGTGAACTATAAACATACCTAAGTGGAAAAAAAAATCAGAAAAAGATCTGAAACGTATCATCAGCTGAGGACAGGTCTTTAAAAAAAAAACATCTGCATTTAAGGTTGTTACAAAATAACATAACATTGAAGATTCTTTGAAAAAATGAATCTTGAATTACTAAAAAAAAATGGACTGCTGATTAAATTATAACAAAACTAATTTTTAGTGCAGCCTAAATTAACATTAAACGATGTCATTAGTTAAGACAGAACTTTATGTTTAAAGACTTTCAGCCCAAGGCTTTGTTATAATTGAAGTCTCCATCACCCAAAGGCCTAAGTACAGGAACAACAAGCATCAGTTAATGCTTCATATTCAGAAGTGCGTCAGTCATGACACATGGCGTTTCCTTTACCTTGATGTGGACTATTTACACTCAGATTTTCTGGGTAAGAGTGCCCCTTACTGACCTTGACAGAGGTTTACAGCAGCATCATCCTCACTTCCATTCCTCCAACCTTTCGTTATGGGTGTAATACGCGGGATGTTGTCGATGTCTGAGGTTGGAGGAATTCCTTCCTGCTGGATGCTCAGCCTCATTTCCTTTAAGACTCAACATCAAAAATGAGACACATGGAAATGACTCACACGGTTGTCCCCAGAGTTCAGACACATCAACCAAAGTACCAAGTTGACAGGTTCAAAACAGGATATGAGGTATAGGTCTATGTTTATTACAGATGGCTGTATGGTTAAGAGCAGTGATAATGGATCGCTCTGATTAGTCAATGCAGCAAACACAGTCATGCATCTACTGTGACCAACAAGTGGTCACGCCATAGACTGCACACAGTTTATGGGTCACACATAGACCAAGCTTTGATTGCAATGTGAAGACTACTTTTCAAACATGCACAGAAGCCATCATAAAGCACCTCAGTCCTGCAACATTGATTGATATTAATACAGTACACTAAGAAATATAAAGTTAACCCTATACTCTGACATGATCCAGAATTTTTCAAAATTCTGCTTCTGCAAAAATAAACTATTTACCTCAGGTCCTCATCGCAGAGATACGGGTTCGATTCCAGCTCAGTCCAATTTCTGCACGTCATTCTTTTAGTGTTTATTTCGGTTTCACTGTCGAATGAAAGGAAAAAGTCCACAACAAGTTAATCAAGTCTTACAGATACATATAACAGGTGGCTTCTGTGTTCCTCACTGCGTTAAGAAATAATAAAAGGAATTCCCTGACCTGTGTTGCGTTTGAGGACTGTCGGTTTCTAGCATTTCACACCGCTAGGTAGGTAGGTGTTAGCTTACCTGAGCCATTCCGATACAAAACTCCAATAGCCGACAGGTGTTGCTTTAGTCAATAATCAACATCCGGGTTCATGCGAGTATGTCGTCAGGATGGCCGAGCGGTCTAAGGCGCTGCGTTCAGGTCGCAGTCTCCCCTGGAGGCGTGGGTTCGAATCCCACTTCTGACAACAACATTTTCTCCTTTACGGATTGACAAGATCCAGTTTCATTCTTACCACACGCATTTAAATGAATAATTAGTAAGTGCGAGACAAGCTTTGTGAAGGTTTAGCTACATGTCCTTTTTTTATAAGTATAAATAAACCAACAGCTAATATTTTTTTTAATATTTGCTATATAGCCTAAGCCCACTAGGCTTATTATTACGGGCTTATTTATTTTAATATTTAATAGCAGGGAAACAGAATTTTGTTTTAAGATATGAAGTTATTCTTAATACAACAAATTTCAAGAAATGGTGTGGCATGTAGGGACATTTGTTCACTGTTTTTAATGATATTTGTATATAGCCTACGTACATATATATATATATATATATATATATATATATATATATATAGGGAGAGAGATTGATTTTGACTATTTCTTATTTAAGAATTAAATGATTATTATGCCAAAATTACAAACTCTTTTCAATCTCTGATCTTTATGTTAATTATGATTATACTTCCTACTATAAAAAATGAGTATGTTTTGTATGTTGACTGTCTGCAATAACAGCGATGTGTCAGATGAATATTTCCATGGGGTGGTATAAAAGGCTGGACAACACTGCATTCACCTTTTTCCTCATTAGATAAGTCAAATAGTGAAACTTGTACATCTGTTACTTGCTTAACGCAAAAAATGTTTTTTTCAACATCTTAGAAGGAAATAATACAAGCAAAACTGCAAAGGGAATCCAGCAAAGTTCAAATTAGTATTCTCCAGAGGTTTTCTTTAAGTACCGAAGCAGGATTTGTCACGCAGTGTGGGCCTGCTGCTGTGGGATTCTGTAAATGTGCTTTGAGTCTGAATGTGCAGCCAAGGCTGCTTCTCATGGTTATATTTATACTCCCTGCCTGTGATCCTCACTGTGACCTCACAGCGACCTGTAAAGGTTAAAGTGTGAACCAAGGCCGGGCCTGTCTCGTCACTTGTTATCATGAGACTGACACAGGTTCTTAATCGTATAGATTAAACTCTCTTGGCAAAGGCTTGTATCCTTACATCGTCTCTCTGTTAATTTAAATGTATTATCGTCTTATATTAACAGGGTTTGGCAAGTGACCTTTTCTGGGTGTGATCTTGTTCATCCTCAGATTGGAAGGATAGACAGAGGTATAGATGAATATATGGGATGACAGCTTTCATAATTGCAAGAGTTGCATTTTCTGATAGTGTCATTAACATAAAGTTGATGCCTGCATTTTACTTTGAAAATACAGAAAATAAACATCCTAGAAATCATCACCTTCCCAGAAACGTGTATTGTCTGTATCTATTTGGATTTTTCTATTTAAAAAATGCTGAATTTAATGCTGCCTTTATGTTGTGAAATCCATTGTTTTAATCCTTATTTATATCTTAACATTGAAATATTAGTTTTTCATTCATGCATAACATTTATCCTTTTAACTAAACAGTTAACAGTCGATATTAATGCAATAACTTTACATTGCTTGTATTTGTGAACATCAGTTTATGCATTTATTGGAAGTATTTATCACAGACTAGATTCAACCTGAGTTAAACCCTGTTTAGTGTTATAGGCATTTACAGTATAAGGGCTTTTTTTCAAGTCTTTAAATTTGTGGGTGTATAGCTTTTGTAGGACTACCTACCAGGGCTCCTGCTGCATAGCAGTTGGACACTAATTAGACCTGATATTTAAACTGGATCCAGGACGGGGGAGGGCTAAGCCTGAGAGTCAGTGCACACGTGCAGGATTCATGGTTGTTAATCTTGTCATGGCGTCCTTCTATCACCGGATCCAAAATGCATCCGCATCCGTAAAAACAACTGAAGGACTGCTAATTATATTTAATTCAAATTGATGCGGACTACAGGTTCTCGGTATGTGATTTATTTGTTGTGTTTAAACTGTTTAAGAGTGTTTCGTGTGGGAGGAGTTAGAATCACTCATCCGAGAAACATATGGAGCGCTTCCTTATGTGGGATAAAGAATCAGAAATTTAATGAAAAGATAAATCATATCTTCACAATGACTCCTTACAGAGCTGCTTCATGAAGCTTAGAACTGAGGGGAGGTGCCTTCCTCGCACAGGAAAGTGCACAGTCAAGATGACTAAACCGGGTTCTCTGCAGTTCTCCAGAGTCACTCACTCACTCACTCACTGTCATGACTCAGCAAGGGGGTCTTCTAGCTGTTTTCTCCCATGAGTCAGGACACAATAAATCTGCCCCACCTCGACCCATCAAGCTCCTTAAAACCAAAGACAGATGGCAGCACGAGAGCTTGCCCCGCTGTGCAGTATGTGTATGTGTGTAAGCTTTGTGGGAGTGGGTGCTCCTGTGATGAAGCACTTCTTGACACTCCCGGCATCACAGGGAGGGGTCGGCACACCGCCTGTGGACCTCTGATAAGGGTTACCCCTCACGTATTCTGTGGCAGTTCCTTTGTCCTTGAAAAGAGTGAGTTGACCCCCACTGGTATTTAGACGAGGAAAGTGCGCTCTCAAAAATAGATCCAGGCGCTTTAACCTTTTACATGTATGAAGTGAAACATGTAAACATATGATGAGATGATTTTGGCCCTCACAGATTTTCACATGTTCTGTCACAGCAGTCTGTCAGGACATTGCCAAACAGGCAGCTGGGTTCACGGAGGCCAATTAGCCTTCAGTTAAGATTACAGTGCCATGGAAAGACAATGGTAATTTAAATGACGCCGTTTGTCTTGATATGACCCTTGAGGCAGCTCTTCTCTTCTGTGATGATTACACAGCTCGACATTACTGGAGCTGGTGCAAATAGGGGAAATGGCATTTTAGCAGAATATCACTTAAAATATCCGATTGCTATTTTATTCAGGATACCAACTGAAGCACAAAAAGAAAGCAAACTGAAAGACAGGAATGCTTTTAACAGGAGGGAAGGTAACAATTCACCAACACAATCAGTTATCATCACTTGAAAGAGCTATTCTTCAATCCAAATTCATTTAACAATCTACAATACTAAAACACAATACATGCAGAGTGGTGGCTTGATATAAAATCACACACCTAAAAGCTGATTTTAAAAAGGTTGTGGAGTTTAGTTTTTTCTATTTTCCAATCGACCCAATTTTAAAGATAAACACAACATGTCAGGGTTTTCTGCTCTTCAAAAAAAGAGAAAGTCATTCTGGGAAATGAAAGACACCAAATATGGGACATAAAACCCAAAGCTGACGTTTTTTTTTTAATTCATTATAGGAATACAAATCCTTCCTTAATTAAAGGTATTAAGTTAGGCAAGGTTTACATTCAGATATGAATTATTGACCTTAAAAACTTCCCCAGTCTGTCTGAAGAATTATTCCTTCTAAATGATCTTTTAGGTTTATTATAAATGTTAAAGTCATTTACTGTGTCACTGTTGACAGATCCATTCAAATAAATAGTCAAGTTTTGTTCATATTTTGAATACTTTCTAATATCTTTTTAACAGGTATAACAAATAATCCAGTGGCTAATGTTACAGACAAATCATGTAAAAAAAAAAAGAAAAAAAAAGATCTGCATCCCTGTAAGGGTGACAGAGGGCAAAAGTTGGCAGATATAGACAGGAACATTATGCCCAGTCATTGTCACTGAGCCTTCAGCTGCTTTCTTAAGACGTGTTAAACTCCCTTTATGCAATGGTGAAGTCCAAGTCATGTGTCCAAAGCCTCAGCAGATTTCAGTCCAATCTCAGAGTGATTAGCAAGGCTTTTCATTCTATCCTTAGCGTCCCATAGATGTGATTAGCAGGTAGGCCCGCTTCTGGAGGGAGGCTTTTGAACTGGTTTCTTGTTCTCTCTGCGTGCATAAGCTCGGCTGTTTCCTTGGGGAGTTTACATCTTACCCGCTGCAGCTTTGGAAATATTTACGTTCAGTTTGGTCCTTTCAAGATGGTGGATCATGTGAGTATATACAACATGTATTTGAATTTTATATTTTGTCTGGAAATTCAGCAAATCTGCATTTAATGGTATAAGTGCAACAACATTAATACCTTCGAAAAATAAATAAAAGAATAAACCCAATGACTGTACATGCAAAGTGAAGTTAAAATTTAAGTCATGTTAGGTAGTACTTTGTTTGATTTCCACAAAGAACAAACATACTACTTCATGTTCAACTGGACGAACCCAGGCCGACCTGTATGCAGGATTTTTATTCTCCTTGTTGGAACTTTTTTAGGGACCTCAGTTTGCAAAAACGACACCTTAGGGATAAAAAGTATTATTCTAAGGATCAAAGGCCATATATGTTTCCTGGTCAGGTCGAATAAAGAAAAATACCTTTTTGCATTTGTAATCCATCAAGAACGAAATAGAATAATCTCTGCCATGTTACCAGTGATCAGCGACTGAGCAAACTAATGTAAAACACTGTATGTATGTTGTGTTATCACAACGTAAATCAGATAACTCACATGTACCTTTATCAATTATTATTACAATTTCTTATTGCACTCACAAACCAGTCTGTGTTACCTGCAATGTTAGCGCCCTGCAAATGCATTTTTAAACATTTTTTTTCCTATCAGGTCTGTTCTGATGTTATGTCCGGGCTTGTACTCAAAAGTCATGAAACATATGATTAACAATATCAGCATTCTTTACTATAGGACACAGATTATTTTGTAGATATTACAACAGCACCGTCTGTGGTAAAAATAAATCCAAAACAACCAACAGAAATAGAGTTGGCCTTCATAATCCTGGATTATAGAGGACAGACCAAAAAAAAATCTACTCAGCTTACATATGAAGAGGACCAAAATCTTTTTTTTGAGGAGCTGAAAATGAGAATATTGTAGGTTCAACCTCAAGACTGTGAAGCTAATGTTGGCAACAGGACATGCAAGATTATTTACAACAATTAATCACTTCTTCCTGCCAACATTTGCAGCCAGCAGAAACACTTGCTACTTTAGTCGGCATCTACAACATTGCTAATACAAGAACAAGGACAACGGCCAAACCTGTTCTTTCTATGTGCCAGTCAAGCTTAGCCTGTTTTCGAGTCACACAATCTGATTCATTTAAAAAAAAAAAAAAAAAAAATGCCTTTCCATCACGCAACAATGAATTATCTTTGCTTGTTGTGTTGTCACAGTATAAATACATTGTGCTTATTGCAGATATTGCTTTTTATATTTAATCCTTAGCATTTTTGAGAGCAGATCAAGGCGGCTGGGTTTGTATTGTTATTGCATATATTCTTCAATGATAATCACTGAGGTGATGTCCACTTTTACACTTCACAGAGACTTAAGCTTGTTATTTAAAGTCACTTGTGGGATTTATTTGTGGTTCCATCCTCATTATCCCTGTCTTCATTTACTCTTTGATCCTCTGAACAGTCTGTACATATAGTTTTTAACAACCGTGTCATGTGTATCCTACTTTAATATGTTGGGAGCTATTTGCAATGGTGAGAGATTTTCAACCGCTGCTACACTGTGAAGACAACTTTTCTTGGTCTTGATTTATTTGCATTTTTTGAGTAAAAATATATGACAGTATGACATGTAGAGGAAGTTTAGAAAGTAAAATCGTGTAGGAGAGCTTGTTAGTGTGTGACCATAAGTCAGCAATTGAACCATCCTCTGGATAAATGTCTACAAAGATTCCCAGAAGATGTAAGACAGCATTAGGCTGCTTACTCCCTCAGCCAAAAGTGTTTCTTTGCACGGATTTTCGGTTTCAGATGAGCCTGATGTAAACCCAGAGTAAACATGTTTACAAACTACTTTAGACTTTAAGACTTTAGCCACACTGGGTTACCAAGAAACACTAAAATTGGCACTTAAGTGCAAGAGCAAATTCACTGTTTGCACACAGGTTAGCACAAATGTAAAAGTTGCATGAAAAGGAAGAAGGGTTTTCCATTATGTATTTGCAGAATGCAGTAATGTCTTGTTTATCACCACCTATTTGAATTTCTCTTTCAGCCTGGGATGCGTGGGAGCCATGCAGACGTGCAGTGCAAGCATAAGAAACATGCTAACCCCTTTTAGCGGCTTGCCTGAGCCCACCTGCCATCTCCATCTGCTCACGTGACACCATCCTTCAGCCAGAGCAGAGGGACTTACCATCCAAAATGTCCTCCCACAAACGCAGCTTCCAGTGCTTCAATGCTTTAGGAAGCGAAGGCTCTCATATGTCTTCTCTTCCCTTTAAACATCACACCACCCGCCTGCCCAGGATCTCCCATCATGGCATGGTGGCCCGCCAAGACCCTCTGGAGGAATGCTACCTTTGCTCTGAGTATAGACACGCCCAGGCTCTGGAAGCGCTAGAGACTCAGGTCCCACCTTTTTGTCACACTCACCACCCCTATCAACACCATCATCCACACCAGTATGTTCTCAGGGGGCCCACCAGGCCAGAGGAGCACCCCATGGCACATTCAGGCCACGACCGCCACATTCATCACAGTCGACACCAGAGGGTGGTTCTGGTGAAGAACAGTGACCCTGCATTCAGGAAGACCATCATCCTGCACCGCAGGAGTATACGCAGCTTTGGGCTTTTCTTAGAGGAAGTTTCTGAGCTCATGCAGTACCACATCAGGAAGCTGTACACCCAAGAGGGTCGCAAGGTAAGGACATAAACACCTGAAACTCAAGATTTGGTTGATTAATTTCACTGTATTCTCTTGCACAACCTGCAGAGCATTATGGAGTTACTTGATAGTTTAAAATTGATTCAAATATGTTTTAGGAAAACTCTATTTCTAAGATGAAGCCTATTGCCCTATAGTGAAAACCTTCCCATGCTGGTTAAAGTATCAAAAAGGCTGGTTGAATCATGAATTGACAGAGGCACAAAGGTTTAGGCTGTTGTTGTTGTTGTTTTTGTATCAACCTGGCTTTTAAAAACTAAGTTGAAAAGTGAGTTGATTTGAATGCAGTTACATTGCTGTCATTCAGGCGTCAGATAAAAAAAGAGTGAAAGAGAGGCCTCTAGTGACAGGAATGACTTAGCTCTAAATCCCAGCTGAAAGCTCTATCATCTATCAGCCAGACTGCAAGTATTGGACTATATTTCTAACACCATGAATTGGGGCTGCACTGTAGCGTATCAAGCATTAAAAGTGGTGATATGGTTTGCAGAAAATCAATGGCAAAGGCAACTTCAATGTTGACTAAAAATGGTGAAGAATCCCCACACATCGAAAAACCAAACTAGATTAGTTTATTACTTCATCACATTATCACAAATCCCTTTACAGAAATTAACATCTCAGGTGAATTGTCATGCTAGATGGCATACAATTAAAATGATTTATGCAAATTGCTCTTCTGGTTTTATAATAAGAACAACCCTTAAATCAAACATTTTATCACTGTCATAATATATAGACCTTGGACAGTCAAATTCCTCTCATTATTCAAAGTTAGAGAGGATTCAAGCATCATTTGAAATCATATTTCATTATGTGTTAACATTGAATGTCTTTAAAAAAAAGTAAATATTTTTTTGTACTTTAAAACCTGGCTGAAATGGAAAGAAGCATTAAAAAGCAGATATTTGTCAGCATGCATTTCTGTTTATTTGTGACTGACTACTAAGTTTGCATTTACAGAATGGTAGTTTGCTATGTAAAATAATTCCTGCTATATATGTAGATTTATTGACATTTATAAAGCACGTATACCATATCAGTTTCATTTACTCTGCACTTAGTTTGTTATAATCTAGGTCTACTGGGACAAATTTTTTGAGTGTGTGCATAAAGGATGAAAAACAGGGATATTCCCTCACACATACAGTAACATTGTGGGTATCTCTCCAAACCCCATTAATCTTGATCATGTCAGAGCTATTTTTGAGAGAGGAAAAACAGGTCAATGTTGAAACTCCACTCCCGCCACTTTGATACCAGAGGTATCTCAGAAATGTGTCTTCCACAGGGGCAATAAATTATCTTCACTTTGGCTTCGTGTGACTGCAGAGGAAGCCATTCATCTGCTTTTACCAACAACAGATTTCAAATGGAAAACTGCAAACTCATCAAACTGAGTGTTCACAAGCAAATCAAATCAACAAAACCCTCAATATTAAAGTCTACCTGTTCTCTTTTGAAGATGTCAGGTGTAAACAGAAGTTAAAGCAGCTGCATGTGATTTGAAGGGTTTTGAAATTGTTACAGTGCAATTGCATTATTTCAAATATATATAGACATCACAGTATAGCATCAAATCTATAAGATGAGTGAAAAACTGCCAGTCAAAACCAATGGTTATTAGAAGTGACAGTGGCAGCTCAATAATTCAAGAACCCATCACATGTCATTTCCCAGAGATCATCCTGGCTTAAGATATTTGCCCAGTGCCTCACTGCTCAACTAAGAGCCTTCTGTTAACAGATTTGGATCAGTCAATGGCCCAAAGAGGGAACCAGTGGATTCAATTTAGTATTCTTCTCCTTACACGTGCTTCTCAAATGTATGCTCAAAAATGTTTTCTGACTTGCCATAGTATTATGTTTTTTGAAAAACAGAAAAATACAAAACCCTGAAAACTAACTAGCATAAACTCACATTTTAAGAAAATAAAACCCTGACTTGATACTTAAATAATAAAGAAGTAATACAGAAAGGGGCCTCAGAAGTGTCCTTCCTCATCTAACAAGAGCTATGTTTAACAGTTATATAGCTTAGTGGGTAGGATCGCTATTACATGCTATAACCTTCAACAATATAAGTTATTCTGAATTAATTACTTTCTGTTCTTCTATTTCAGATCGACACTGTTCAGAGTCTTATTCAGTGCCCTAGTATCATTGTCTGTGTAGGACGTGAGCCCTCTCACCCTTCCATCATAGACAACTTTCGGAAAACCTCGGATGACAAACTCCCAAAGCTGAGGACACGCATCAGTGGCTGCAATGACAGACGTCAGGGTATGAGGACAATTTATGTCACAGACTTCCTTTTTTGTATACTGACTTTGAAATAAATCTTCGACTACATTTGAAGCACTATGCCTTCGAAAAGAATGTGCTATTTACAATATGATTGTCTTGTGGACAGATCAAGTGAAAAATACAAATTTCATCCCTCTTTTTGTTTTCTGTCTTTTTCCGGTCATGATGGTAAACCAAGAATCGCCAACAAAGCAAAGTGTCATCAGTCCAAAACTGGAATCTGTCAACACACCTACCAGGCATTCAGAGTCATCTGACAAGTCCTTACCAGAGGGAACTGACTCAGGAGATAATGTGGATTCTGGCCAATTCACTGGTGAAGGAATAATGGAGGATGATATTGAGAAAAGGGTTCATGTGAATGAAGATGGCAGTTTGTCTATGGAAATGAAAGTACGCTTCCGTCTACAAAATGACGACACTTTACATTGGTCGACGCAAGTTAGAAAGACAACAGGCAGAACCTGTGATTACCTCCAAGGACATAATAGTCCTTATTTTGCACAAGTTAGTGATAGAAGCTGTTCAGAATCTGAAAACATCTCAGCTGATGAGCAAGAAGAGGCGTATATCCACAGACGCCATCAAAGACATATAGAGGAGCCACACTGTCCTCAGTGCTGCAGTCACTGTCAAGATTATGACATCTGGCAAAACATCAAAGGTACACAGGGAGCAAATCGCCACATTCAAACATCCAGCTCAAGTGCATCCTCACATACAGTGGTCTCTAGAAAGACAGTGGTCGAAAGACAAACTACGTCGAGGTCAAGTGAAGAAAATTCTGAACAATTTGTGGAGAGAGAAACTTGTGTGAAGCAGACTGTTGAGGAAGCTGAAACGTTTGAGTATTGCACTACCAGGAGTAAAACTTGCTCACCAAGATGCAAGGCTCAATCCCCTGAACTGGACAACTCAGAGATATGTGTTGACAGTTCTCCAAATGATCAGGCCAATGACCAAACTGCTCAAACATCAGAGCAAGATGAGCAAACAGAATCTGCTCTTTGTGCTTCTTCTGAAGTTTTATCTGGTATTGAGGAGGATGAAAATGATGATGTCCCACTTAGTGTTTCAAGAGCATCTTCTCAGAGAAGTAGACCTGGCAGGGAAGAGACAATCGGGAGTGCAGAGTTGGAAACAGGATCGCCATTGCATCATTCATCCCAGAGCTCGGCCAGTAAGGCATCAAATGCCTCAGGGAACTCCAGCAGGTCAAAAAGATCCAAGAAATCATACACTTGTACATGTGTAGTGTCTAGTGATCCTGAGGGTGATATTAAAAGAAATGACAATGCCCATGCTGAAGAAGAACATGAGATTCAAAGAGATCAATCAAGTGCCATGTCTGTCAAATCAAATGCCACTGGCAGATCAGATAAGTCTGACGTACAGATTACAAATTCTGAAGACCAAGAGGAGAAAAGACCCAAAAGTGCCATGTCAGTTCATTCAAATGCCTCCACAAAATGTAATTCTCATGTTGTGGATGTTGCAGCTGAAGAATTGCAAACATATGACGACGGTGAAACTCCTAAAAGGCCAAGAAGTAACTTGTCTGTTAAATCCTCCAAATCCTCCAAATCAATGAAGTCAGAAGTAGCAGCTGAACAACAAGAATCAGAGGAAAAAGTTGTTGAGGAAAGAGTCTTAAGCTCTATGTCTTCAAAATCCAAATCATCAATTAAGTCAAAGGGATCAAGAGTTCAGTCTCTCCTAGATAAAGAACAAGATGAGAAGGAAACAGAACAAAGGACACCCAGCTCAATGTCAGCTACATCAGTATCTGCACAGGAAAGCATTCTGAATCCAGCTCAAGAAACGGAGACGGAAGCCGAACAGAGAGCACAAAGCTCAATGTCTGTGAGGTCAAATGTTTCTGTAAAATCTAATAAGTCAACAACATCTGAATCTCCACCTCAAGAAACATCAGAGGAAAAATGTGCAGCATCAGAGTCACAAGTTGCTGATGAAAATGTTGAGCAAGAAGAAGCTGAGGAGTCTGGAGAAAATCCAAAAAGAGTGCCAAGTGTTATGTCAACTAAGTCCAATACCTCTGCAAGATCAAATCATTCAAATAAGTCTAATATTCAAGATGAAGAAAATGCTAAGGGCTCTACTCAAGTGAGAGCATCTACTGCCATGTCAGCAAAATCATCAAAGTCTAAAGCCTCTGAAATTGCATTGCAACAACATTCTGACGAAGTGCAAGATATCGACGCAAGAACACCCAGTGCTTTGTCAGAAGTGACATCAGATAAAGCTGACAGTGAAGAGGAGGAAGTGGAAACTGTTGAAAGAGCTGCAAGTACCAAGTCAGTAAAATCCATGAAGTCAGATACATCTGCAAGGTCCAGAAAATCAGAAAAAACTAATGCATCAGAAGAATCAATAGGCTCGGATCATTCAGCTGAGGACAAAGAGACTGAAAATGAAGAAAGTGGAAGAGCATCTAGTGCCATGTCATCAAGATCTATCAAATCAGATGCTTCTGCAACCTCTAGAAAGTCCAAATGCTGTGATGATATTAAAGTAAATGCAGATGAAGAACAAATGGAGAGAACAACAAGTGCTATGTCAGTTAAATCTAAAGCATCTACAAGATCAAGACAATCAAAGATGTCTGACCGTCATGCTAGAACAAGCTTTGACATTTCAGGTGATGGGAATGAAGGGGAAGGTGAAGTAAGACCACAAAGCAAAATGTCAATTAAGTCAGAAAAGTCAAATATTTCTGCAAAATCTAGCAAACCTAAATCATCCAAAATCCCAAATAAGGAAAGTCCTGAAGAGCAAACTGAAGACAATGCAGCAAGTTGCAAAGATGATGTTGAGGAAACAGTTAGCTCCTGTGATGTTTCAGCTGAGCAGAACCCTGTTGAACATGATGAAACTGAAGAGAGAGCATCTAGCGTGATTTCAGAAAAGTCATGTAAATCAAAATCCTCTGCAGTATCTGAAGAATCTAAAGGCAAGTCTGACGAAAACAGTGATGATGATGAGGAAATTACAGAAAGACCGCAAAGTGAAATGTCAGCACAAAGCGCAAAGTCAAAAGCCTCTGCAGTATCTACAAAATCTAAGGCTTCTGATATTCCTCCCCAACATGATGATGACATGTGTGATGAAGGAGATACTGAACAGAAAAACAGTGATCCCCAAAGGTCGCTGAGTTGCATGTCAGATAAATCCCACAAATCAACCGTTTCCGCAAGATCAAGTAGGTCAAAATGCTATAGCGTTTCAGACAGAGAAAATATTAATGAAAATGAGGAAGACAGGGTAACTAGTGCAATGTCAATAAAGTCAGCAAAGTCAGATGTGTCAGCCAAATCAACACATTCAATCAATTCTGCCAAATCTGATACTTCCAAACACAGTTGTGTTTTAGCTGAAGAAAATTCTGCTGCTCATACAGAAAATGGCGAAATACCTCCAAGCAATATGTCAACTGCCTCTGCAAAATCTATGAAGTCAAATGCTTCAGTATCTGGGAAATCAAGAAGTTCTGAAAAACCTTCTGACAACTGTAGTCAGGATTCTGAAGAAGATGCTGAAGGGAGATCGATGAGCTCAATGTCAATACGTTCAGTTCAGTCAAGCGTTTCTATAAGATCCAATAGGTCAAAATGTTCTGCTCGAGTCCTAGCTGAAGACAGCATTGAAAGCCCTGATGATGAAAATGACAAAGAGCAACCTGAAGGAAGAGCACCAAGCTGTATTTCTGCCAAGTCAGTCCTGTCACATGTTTCAGGAATATCTATAAAAACTGCAGAGAGAGCACCTAGTGCACTGTCAGCTAAATCAGGAAAGTCAAATGCGTCTATCAAATCAATTAAATCAGAAGCTTCAGAAATGTGTTCTGATAATAATACTAATATCCCTGATGGAGACGGTGAAGAGGAAACCCAAGAGAGAATACAGAGTGCAATGTCATCCAAAACTGCAAAGTCAAATATATCTTCAAAATCTTCTAAGTCAAAAGGGGTTGATGGTGCAGCTGAAGAAAATACAGCTGACAACAAGGAAGATGCAGAAAGGACTCCAAGTAATATGTCAGTCAGATCAAGCAAATCAGTTAAATCAAATGTTTCCCGGACATCTAAAAAATCCAAAGTTTCTGAAGGCCACTTGGAAGATTGTGTTGATAATCCTGAAGAAGAAATTGATGAAGGGGAGGTTGAAGGGAGAGCAGTGAGCTCAATGTCAGCCCGGTCAGTGCAGTCAAATGCTTCTGCAGTTTCAAATAAGTCAAAATGTTCTGCTAATGCTTCAGTAGGGAAAAGTTGTGATGACGAGCAAAATGAAGAAAGAGCACCAAGCTGCATGTCTGCCAAATCGGTCCAGTCACATGTTTCTGAAATTTCTATTAAGTCTAAAGAGAGAGCACCTAGTGCGTTTTCAGCTAAATCAGCAAAGTCTCAAGCTTCTACAAAATCTATCAGATCAGAAGCTCCTGAAGTTCATTGTGACAAAACTAGCGAAATTTCTGATGAAGATGCTGAAGAAGAAACTCCAGAGAGAACACAAAGTTCTTTTTCAGCTAGGTCAGCAAAGTCACATACATCAACAAAATCAATGAAATCAAATGCTTCTGATGTATGTTTAGGCAAAGCTAATCCTACTCCAGATATAGGAGATGATGAAGAGCAAACTCAGGAGAGGGTGCAAAGCGCACTGTCAGACAAAACTGAACGGTCAGCTATCTCTGTAAAATCCTGTAGATCAAAAGGGGTTGATGGTCCAGCTGAAGAAAATCAATCTGATCATGATGAAGATGCAGTGAGGACTCCCAGTAATTTGTCAGTCAGATCATGCAAATCGGTTAGATCAAACGTTTCAAAGGCATCGAAAAGATCCAAAGTTTCAAAAGTGAACTTGGAAGATTGTGTTGACAATCTTGAGGAAAGAATAGCTGAGGCTGAGGGTGATGGAAGAACCATGACCCCAATGTCAGCGCGATCAGTACAGTCGAATATTTCCGCAAGATCAAATAAGTCAAAATGTTCTGCTGGTCAGCCAGCAGAGGAGTATTTTGAGAGTCATGATGAAGTAAATGACCCAGAGCAAAATGAGGAAAGAGCAGCAAGTTGCATGTCATCCAAATCAAATCAGTCACATGTTTCTGAAATTTCTATTAAGTCTAGAGAGAGAGCACCTAGTGCTTTTTCAGCTAAATCAGCAAAGTCTCAAGCTTCTACAAAATCCATCAGATCAGAAGCTCCTGAAGTTCATTGTGACAAAACTAGCGAAATTTCTGATGAAGATGCTGAAGAAGAAACTCTAGAGAGAACACAAAGTTCTCTTTCAGCTAAGTCAGCAAAGTCACATACATCAACAAAATCAATGAAATCAAATGCTTCTGATGTATGTTCAAGCAAAGCTAATCCTACTCCAGATATAGGAGACGATGAAGAGCAAACTCAGGAGAGGGTGCAAAGCGCACTGTCAGACAAAACTGAACGGTCAGCTATCTCTGCAAAATCCTGTAGATCAAAAGGGGTTGATGGTCCAGCTGAAGAAAATCAATCTGATCATGATGAAGATGCAGTGAGGACTCCCAGTAATTTGTCAGTCAGATCATGCAAATCGGTTAGATCAAATGTTTCAAAGGCATCGAAAAGATCCAAAGTTTCAAAAGTGAACTTGGAAGATTGTGTTGACAATCCTGAGGAAAGAATAGTTGAGGCTGAGGGTGATGGAAGAACCATGACCCCAATGTCAGCGCGATCAGTACAGTCGAATATTTCCGCAAGATCAAATAAGTCAAAATGTTCTGCTGGTCAGCCAGCAGAAGAGTATTTTGAGAGTCACGATGAAATAAATGACCCAGAGCAAAATGAGGAAAGAGCAGCAAGTTGCATGTCATCCAAATCAAATCAGTCACATGTTTCTGAAATGTCTATTAGGTCTGGAGAGAGAGCATCAAGTGCTTTGTCCGGCAAATCAGTAAAGTCCCACGCTTCCACAAAACCAATAAAATTAGAAGCTTCTGAAGTGTCTTCAGACAAAACTGCTGGCAGCCCTGAGGAAGTAGATGTTGGAGAGGAAACTGAAGAGAGAGCACCTAGTGCTTTGTCAGCTAAATCGGCAAAGTCACATATATCCACAAAATCGATCAAATCAAATGGTTCTGAAGTTTGTTCTTGCAAAGCTGCATCCAATCCTGGTGAAGTAGATGATAAAGACCAAACTCAGGAGAGAGCACAGAGCACCATGTCAGCCAAAAGCAAAAAGTCAACTAGATCTTCAAAAGCGTCAACATCAAAAGGGATGGATGAGCCAGCTGAAGAAAATACAGCTGATGCTGAGAGGAGTCCAAGTAATATGTCAGTCAGATCAAGCAAATCAGTTAAGTCAAATGTTTCATCGGCATCTAAAAGATCCAAAGTTTCAGAGGCACCCTTGGAAGATTGTGTTGACAATCCTGAGGAAGAAATTGCTGAGGGGGAGGCTGAGGGGAGAGCAGCAAGCTCAATGTCAGTGAAATCAAATGTTTCTGAAGGATCAAAAAAGTCAGAATGTTTAGATGATGATTCAGCAGAAGTACATCTTGAAAGTCCAAATGAAAGAAATGGCAATGAGCAAAATGAAGAAAGAGCACCAAGCTGCATGTCAGCCAAATCAGTCCAATCACATGTTTCTGAAATTTCTATTAAGTCTAGAGAGAGAGCACCTAGTGCTTTGTCAGCTAAATCAGAAAAGTCACAGGCTTCTACAAAATCTATCAGATCAGAACCAGTAGAAGTAAGATTTAAGAAACCCACTGATGGTGAAGAAGAACCAGAAGAGAGAACAGCAAGTGCCATGTCATCCAAAACTGCAAAGTCAACTATTTCTAAAAAATCTACCAATTCAAAAGATATAGATTTTTCAGCCGAAGAAATCACAGCAGATCACGATAAGGATGCAGAGAGCAGCCAATCAACAGCCTCAAAAAGTTGTTCCCATCACACTGCTGATACCACTGCAAATGCAAATGAAGATGAGCAAAGCAGATCAGAAAGTTCACTGTCAGCCCACTCAGTCCAGTCAAATGGTTCTGCTTCTAAAGACCCTCCTAATATTAATATTCCTCATAGTAGAAATGATGATGAGGAAATCCATGATAGGGCAGGAAGTGCAATGTCTATGAAGTCAAATATATCTGCAAAAACAAACAAATCAAAATTATCAGTTTCCTTTTCTGAAGTGAATACCGTTGCAGAACATGAAGGGAGAGTGAGTTCAATGTCAGTTCAGTCTGTCAAGTCAGTTCTTTCTGTTAAATCAAAAAAGTCCAAACGCTCTGATGGTCCAGCTAAAGAAACCCTCAAGGACCCAAATGAACAGCAAATTGAAGAAAGACCACCAAGCTCCAAATCAGTCAAATCAACACAGTCTCATGTTTCTGAAAGATCTATTAAGTCACAAACCTCTGGTGCTTCAAATGTGGCTGAACATGAGGAAATCACAGGAAGAGCCCCTAGTGCACTGTCAGCAAAATCCAAAAAATCCAATGCTTGTGAAGTATGTTCTGTCAAATCTACTGACATTTCTGGTGAAGAAGAAACTCAAGAGAGAGCCAAATCCAACATGTCATTAAAATCAAATGAAGAAAGTCAAGAAAGAGCACCGAGTTGCATGTCCTCTAAATCAGTCAAATCAGATGTTTCTGTAAAATCTCTGACTTTGAAAGAAGAAACTGCAAATGCTGAAGAAACAGTTGAGCGAGTACCAAGTGCAATATCTGAGAAATCAAATTCTGAAAATGATCCAGAGGAACCTCCTGAGGCAGAAACTGAGGAGAGAGCCCCAAGTAACATGTCTGCCAAATCAGGCAAATCAGATATTTCTGTTTCATCAAAGAGTTCAAAAGCATGTGAAGTCCCTTCTGAAGAAAACACTGCAAATGACAGACAGGAACCCGAACAGAGACCACTAAGCACCCTTTCAGCTAAATCAGCTAGCTCTGCCAAATCAACACAATCAAATATTTCAGCAAAGTCTCATAATTCAAACACTTCTACTGCCCCCAAAGAAAATCATGAGGAGCATCGGGCATCAAGCTCTACTTCAGTCAGATCAGCCAGGTCCGATGCTTCAGCAGTATCAAAGAAATCAAAGGCTTCCGAGGTACCTGCAGAAGATGGTGCAAACACTACTAATGAAAACATAGAGGAAGATTCTGAGGCAACAGCAGGTAGCTCAGTGTCTGTGAAATCTGGGAAGTCAAATGTAACAGCTGCATCAACAAAATCTAAAGCATCTCAAAATTCTCATAATTTATTAAATGAGGATGATCATAGAAACGATGCTGAAAAGAGAGCACAAAGTGCTGTGTCCAATACATCATTGGTGTCCACTGGAAAGTCAAGTCAAAAAAACACTGACGTTTCAGCAGAAGATAGTGTAGTCGATTCTGAGAAGATCGATGATAGAGCACCGAGTACCATGTCAATTCAATCAGCAAAGTCAAAAACATCTAGGAAATCAGATAAGTCAAAGGTATCTGGGAAGGAGAAGAGAACACTGAGCCCTGTGTCAGCAAAATGTGATCATTGTGAAATGTTAGGCAGGTCTGCAGTCCCAGAAGTGACAGTTGAGGAAATCGAAGACCGAGCACCAACTGGGATGTCCTCAAAGTCTAAGGTTTCTGCACGTTCAAATAAGTCAGCAACTTCAATGGCTAAAGAAAAGAATAAAGAAGCACGGTCACAAAGTTCTTTATCCGTCAAGTCAAATCTGTCTATGAAATCTCGAAAATCAAAAGCCACAGACATTTTAATGAATGCAAATGAGGACACAGCTATTGATGTTCTGGCTACAATTGAAGCAGTGGACCATGAAGACGACAGTAAACCCACATCTAGTTTGCATGAAGAGGAGGAACAGCAAGATACAACCGATAGGAGGAGTTGTAATTCTAAAACAAGCAAGTCAAGCAGGAAAGAAATAAAAAATGCAATTGCAGAGGTTATTTCCAAGCCAAATTCTGGTGCAAATTCTTCTGTTTCAGAAACCTGTCAGAGTGCACAACAACCAAGAGGAAACAAAGAGCATGTGCTTAGTCACACTGAGTCACATGAAAGTGATATGTCACAAACGCTTTCCAGTTCAGATGTTGTCAAAGACATTTGTGAGACTTCAGCAAATGGAGGAAACAGTGTTTCTAAGAGGACAGCAAATGGTCCATTGAAAGCGGCAGAAATCAGTGAAAGTGTTACTGATAACAAAAGTGACAAAAGCAGCAAATGCATACACAAGGCCGCAAATGATGTGGAATTTGAACTGGTCCCCTCTAGCCTACCAAATGCATCTCCTACAGAGGTTGTGAATGAATGGCTGAAAACAATACCCGCAGATAGTAATATGTATGACATGGATGAATTTCCGGAAAACTGTGATGGACAAAATAATGACAAAACAACGGAGGATTTTATGAGAACCGAGGATACGGACAACAATGCTAAATCTGCAGCTGAAAATGTAAATGACACAAATGAAGGAGATGTGATGAACTGCACTGCTGATGATAACAGCCAACAAAGTAAAGATGTGACGAATGCAGATAATACCTGTCCTCAGAGAGATGACGCCTCGAAAATATTTTCCTCCTCTGTTCAAGTGATGAAAGTACTACTTAGTCCAAAGCTTGACAGATGTAACAGTTTACCAGAGATTTCTCAAGTGTATGGGCGTAAACTAAGCACTTCAGCCAGAGGTCTTCTGGATTGCTTAGTGAAGTTGCAGTTAATAGACCATAATCCTCAAAATGCAAATGAAAATGATGAAAGATACCAAGAGCTTATGAATATACTTAAGTCTCTTTGGCTTTGCGATCTTCCTGAACATAAACATGTGATAAAGAAGAATGATCATCAATCTGTGGACGGAGATTTCAATCACACATCATCCTCTGGTGTTGATGTCAACAGTGGCTCCACGGGCTCTGGGAAGAGTAGTGATGGTGTGAATGGGGATGTCTCCAAGCCACATACCACTGCAGATATGTTAAACAAAGTACAAGAAGTCTCTGAAGATGAAGCAAATGAAGATGCTCAATGTACATGTGAGAAAGAGGAAGAAATGTGCGAGGAACAACATGAAGACGGCCAAGCAACAGATGAAACCATCAGAAGCAATGATAGTCCAAGGGAACTACCTGAAACACCACCCTCCTCAAACAAGAGTTCAGGACAAGACAGCAATGGTCCAAAACTTGGAGAGGAGGTTGAAATCCAAGCGAACATAAAGTCTAACTCTCCTCCCCTTATTCAAAGAGCACAGTTAGCCAAAAGGATTTCGCAAGATCCGGATCCCGTCTGGGTCTTACACTTACTCACAAAAATTGAAAAGCAGTTCATGACTCATTATATCAATGCCATGAATGAGTTCAAAGGCAAATGGAACTTGGATGATAATGAACAGCTTGACATGATGATAAGTGAACTTAAAGTTGAGGTCCAAAAAAGAATCCAAACAAGCATAGACAGAGAACTGAGAAAAATTCAAGGTCGAGCAGGCCTACCGAGACCTCCTAAAGAAGCGATGACTCGTGCTTCAACAACGCAAACTGAAGAGAGAAGGATGAGGCTAAAGGTAATGGTCAAACAATCAATTGATCCCCAAGCAGATAAAAGTTATGACTCAGCAACAGGCACATCATTTAGTGACCAGCGCAGTGAAAATGATGATTACTGTCCGTGTGAAACATGTATACAGAAAAAAATGGCATCTCGGCCAGATCCAACACATACGAGTACTGCACCTGTTGTGATGGCCTTTGATCTGAAAAGGATTTTGCTGATGAAGCATGGAGACCCCTGCAATACACAGGGAAATGATAATGACACAAAGATAGCAGAAACCCTCGTAGAAAAAGTCCTCAGCAACGCCGTAAGAGAAGTGGAAGCGGATGAAGTATACTCTGAAACAGATTATGATCTTGAAGTTGCAGCAGATGAAAAAGAAGAGAATTTTGCTCATGCAGATGAGGAACAAAGCAAAACAGAACCCAAATGGGCAACAACTGATCATGCAGAAGCTACACTGGAGAATGATGCCACCACTATCACATGTAATGAGTGCCAGGAAAGTGAGGAAGAAATTTCAGCTGAGGATTCTGATGAGTTTAAGGAACAGACTGTTACCGCCATTACTGCTGAAGATATCAATGTGGCAGAAGAGAATTATGGGGAGACCACACTTGAAAACAAATCTGGTGAAAACGAGGCTGTGGAAACAGGGACAGTTGATGTGGAAGAAATGATTGCTACCACCAGTGAAGAAGAAACGAAAGAAGAGATTGCTGAAGAAGAAATTGCAACTGAAGATAATCCTGTGTCCACCCTAGCTAAGCATGAGTCAGACAAAGATGAAAGTGTACAAGAAGGGTCACTCTGTGATGAGGAGATTCCTGCAGATGATTCTGCAAATGAAGGCAACAACCTAGCTTCAGCTGATGAGTCATCAAAGGAGCAAGTTGAAGAAACAACAAATGAAGACAAGATGGATGTAGAAGAGACTGATGTCACGAATGAAGATGACTCAAAGGAAGATATAGCAGAGGAAGCAACAGCAGAGGCAGCTTTGGAAGCCATGACTGACCATGAATCTGACAAAGTTGAGGATGTGGAGACAGAGGCAGTTGAACAAGAAGACGAGATTGCTGCAACTAGTGAAAATGAAATAGAGGAAGAGCCCAGTGAAGCCACCACAGCCACATGTGACCTGGTATCCACTGCAAAACATGACACTGATACAGAAATGGCTGAAGACGTAGATGCAGTTGATGATGAAGAAGGGCTTGCTTCTACTGTTGCAGATGAATCTACCAATGAGGAAAATGAGACAACAGCTGAAGAATTGTTAAATGAAGAAACTGATAAGACAACTGAAGATGAGATTGCCGTAGAGAAGGAGATTAAATGTGAAGATGAAACAAAGGAAGACACTACTGAAGATGAAAATGCAGCAGAAATTGTGGCAGACACAACTGAACATGAATCCAAAGAAGAAGGAGAATCTGCAGACGAAGAAAAGGCACCTGAGGACCTTGGCGAGACTGCTCCAACCAGTGCTGTTGGTTCTGCTGATAGTCCATATGAAACCAGAATGGAAGAAGAAACAGCAGAGGAAAATGATGCCACGTCTGATAAATTGACATGGGAAGGTTCTGAAGAAGCATCCCTAGAAGATGACCTCGAAAAGGCAACTGCTGATACTAATGAGAATGAACTTGAGGAAAAGGCTGCTGAAAACACTACAGCTGAAGATGAAAATGCAGAGGAGACTATGATAGCAGTTACAAGTGAACATGAATCAGACAAAGAGGCTACTGAAGAAGAGATAAGCAATGACCAAGGAAAGCTTGCCTCTACCAGTGTAGATTTATGTGAGGATGATAATAATGATGAGGCCATAGCTGAAGAATCATTAGAACTGGAAGATGAAGAATCAAATGTAGAGAGTGCTGGGGAGGCTGATGTTGCAGCTACATCTGAACAAGAATCTGAAAAAGATACGTTGGAAAACACCAGTGCAGATGAGTCTGGCGCTAGTGAGATAGAAACAACTGAAAAAGCCACAACTGAAGATGAGGTTATTGAAGATAAAGAGATTGCTGCCACCAGCGAAGATGATGAAGCTGTCGAAGGCACAAGTGCAGATGAGGCCCTGGAAGCAGGGACAACTGAAGATGAGGCTGCTGGGGTCGAGGAGATTGCTGCCATGAGCGAAGAAGAAATGGAAGAAGGAGATGTTGAAGCCACCCAAGTCGCAGTGGGAAGTGAAGAAGTGGTAGCCACAACTGAAAATGAATCAGATGTAGAGGAAGCTGCAGAAGCAGGGATGGCTGACGATAATGAAGAGACAGCTGCCAGCAGTGATGATGATTCAACTGAAGCAGCAACAACAGAGGGTGAGACTGCTACAGAAAAAGAGATGGATGTCACAAGTGAAGATGACTTAAAAGAAGAAATGGCAGAAGCCACCAAAGTTAAAGAAGAAAACACTGCAGAGGAGTCTGATGTGGCAGCCAAAACTCAAGATGAATCAAGCAGTGATGAGGTTGTTGAAGAAGGGATTGGCGAGGATGCTGCCACTAATGATGAAAGTGAAACTGCTGATAATGATAATGCATCAACAGCAGAAGATGAAAGTGTTGTGGAAAAGGGTATTGGTGCTACCAGTGAAGATGAAACGGAAGATAATAGTGCTGCAGAGGAGGAGGCTGATGTTGGAGCTACATCGGAACAGGAATCTGAAAAAGATGCTGCTGTGGAAGGCACCAGTGCAGATGAGTCTGGGGCAGATGACATGGAAACATCTGAAAGAGCCACAACTGAAGATGAGGTTGCTGAATGTAAGGAGATTGCTGATGAAGCTGGAGAGAACAGTGGAGCAGAAGAGGCTGAAGTTGGAGCTACATCTGAACAGGAATCTGAAAAAGATGCTGCTGTGGAAGGCACCAGTGCAGATGAGTCTGGGACAGACGACATAGAAACATCTGAAAAAGCAACAACTGAAGATGACGTTACTGAAAGTAAAGAGATTGCCGCCACCAGTGAAGATGAAATTGCAGAAAATAGTGCAGAAGAGGAGGCTGATGTTGGAGCTACATCGGAACAAGAATCTGAAAAAGATGCCTCTATGGAAGACACCAGTGAAGATGAGTCTGGGGCAGACGACATAGAAACATCTGAAAAAGCCACAACTGAAGATGAGATTGCTGAAAGTAAAGAGATTGCTGCCACCGGTGAAAATGAAACCGGAGATAACAGTGGTGCAGAAGAGGAGGCTGATGTTGCAGCTACTTCTGAACAGGAATCTGAAAAAGATGCTGCTTTGGAAGGCACCAGTGCAGATGAGTCTGGGACAGACGACATAGAAACATTGGAAAAAGCCACAACTGAAGATGAGGTTACTGAAAGTAAAGAGATTGCCGCCACCAGTGAAGATGAAATTGGTGAAAACAGTGCAGAAGAGGAGGCTGATGTTAGAGTTACATCTGAAGATGATGCCACTGTGGATGGACCCAGTGCTGATGAGTCTGAGGAAAATGAGATGGAAACGTCTGAAAAAGCAACAACTGAAGAAGAAATTGCTGAATGTAAGGAGTATGCTGATGAAGCTGGAGAAAAAAGTGCAGCAGAGGAGGCTGATGTTGGAGCAACATCTGAACAAGAATCTGAAAAAGATGAGTTGGAAAACACCAGTGCAGATGACATAGAAACAACTGAAAAAGCCGCAACTGAAGATGAGGTTATTGAAGATAAGGAGATTGTTGCCACCAGCGAAGATGAAGCTGCTGTAGAAGGCACAAGTTCAGAAGATGCCCTGGAAGCAGGGACAACTGAAGATGAGACTGCTGGGGGCGAGGAGATTGCTGCCACGAGCGAAGGAGAAATGGAAGAAGATGTTGAAGCCACCCAAGCCAGAGCGGAAAGTGAAAAAGATATTGCAGAAACAACTGAACATCGATCTGATGAAGAGGAGGACCTGGAAGATGGGACGGTTGCAGATGATATTCTTAAAGATAAGGAGATTCCTGCCATAAGTGAAGAGGAAATGGACGAAGAAGATGGTGAAGCCACTGCAGCTGGAGTGGAAGATGAAGGAGAAGATTTGGCAGAAACAACTGACCAAGAATCGGAAAAGGCTGTGGAGGCAGGGATAACTGAAGATTTGGAAGAAACTGCTGCTAGCACAGATGATGACTCAGCAGAAGGCACTGATGCCACCACGAACTATGAAGAAACCACAGAGGAGAATGATCACACAGTCGAAGTTAACGATTCTTCAGAAGAACAATCTGTAGAGGCAGCAACTGGAGATGAGGTTTCTATGGAAAAAGCTGTTTCCTCTGACGAGGATGACACCAAGGAAGATACTGATGAAGTTAGTCCAGTTGCAGAAAAAGAAAATTCAGCTGAAGAGGAAATCAGTACGGCTGACAATGAAGCATGTGAAGAGGGCATAACCACAGATGGAGAAGAACTTGTGGAAAAGGGAGCTAATGTAGAAGCAGCTCCTGAATTAGCAAAAGAAGAAAGCTCCAAAGCTGCCACTGAAAATGAATCAGCAGATGCGAGTGATGAATCAGCAACAGATGAAAATGAATCTGAAAACAATGCGACAATAGACGCAAATGACACTGCAGGAGAAGTGGATTCTTCAAAAGTTATTAACGATGATGGGGGAGAGGAATTGGTGGACGCTGAAAACGATCAGGAGGAGTCTGCTGAAAATGAAAGTGACGAGGAGTCAGAAGATTGCACAGAGTCTGCAACAACAGGAGATGAGACTGAAGAGAGAGAAACAGCACAAGAAAACTCTTTAGGACCTGAAGTGACAATAAATGAGGTAACTGAAGGGGAAGACTCCACTGATAACCCAAGAGATGAATCTGCAGAAGATAGCAGACAGAACCTTTCCGATGGGGAGGATGAAGAGGTTGTTGAGAATGCTGTTAGTGAATCGGAGACTGATCCTGACCAAACTGAACAAAAATACGAAGAGAATGAAATGATTGACAAGCATCAAAAAGATGCTTTATCTGAGACAAACGATGAAACAGAAGGCCCTGATGATGTGGTGGAGCTTAAACCAGATAAAGAGGAGGAGGAAGAGGAGGAAGCATCAGAAAACAATGAACAAAAAAGTGATGACAAACCAACGGAAGATGAAGATGGAGATACTGGGGCAAATGTAACACAATGTGAATGTATTTCCATTCCAAATGGAACCCATGATAATGATGAAGATACTGAAGCCTCTAAAACTGAGGAGGATGCAAAGACATCCACTGAAGGCTGGCATGGAAACCAGGGAGAGTCAGCTGATGGAGAAGATGAGGCAGAGGAAGATTCGGAAGAACCTGAAGACGAAACGGATGAAGGAGAGAAAGAGTTTGTTCCAAGAAAGACTGACACTCAAGAGGCAGCTAAAAAAGCAGCTAAAAAGACAACATTGATCCCACTTGATTTGATACACAAAGTAAACGAGGAATCTGAGGAAGGTGCTTACGCTGATGTTGAAGACTCTGAGACTGACGTTAACAGCCAAGAAGAAGCTTCAAGCCTTGAGTCCAAAAGTTTGCAAAAGTATTCGTCATAAAACTGACTGACTCTGCAAAGGTTCTGGGAATCTTTTCAGGTTACAAGCAATATGCACACTGAAGTCACTCACAATGCCACAATGTCAAGTTTCCAAGAGGTGACAAAAGAAGAACTGTTAAGAAAGAAGAAATGTAGATTTTTCTCTTCTCATTTTAAGTTTGTGTTAACCTAGCACTACAGAAATGCAAGCACTTTCTCCTAGCATTTGTAATGCTAATACTGTACACAAGAACAAACAGTACTGTTCATACAGTTGTATGAAAAGAGAATCTTTAATACTTGAATGTATATATTTTATGTAGGTTTGAATTTGTTTATGATCAACTAAATGGGATTTATTTTTATGCAATATAAGTCATAGAGTATTGGTTACATGTTATCTAATCCATCTCTGTAGTACTGTAGTTTTTCCTCCAAATTACTTAAGTGTATTAACACCTTTTGTGCTGCTCAAAATTGTTTTTCAGAATTAAGCCAGTCTGTGAATGTTATTTATCTAATCAAAAGCATTATTTAACAACTTTTGGTTCTATGGGTAAAGTAAAGAATAATATATTTTTCTAGTTACTATTGTATTCTTTCTGGAAAGCCAGAAAATGCTGATATTATTGTGCAGAAACCATGTTGGTCATGACTGAATTCAAGTGCTGGATCTAAAGAGCGGAACAGGATGATGGTTAACATCATTGTATGCATGTTTATATTTCCATCAGGTTACTGAGCAATAGCTTGAATGGTTTCTATAGCAGATTACAAACATATCTGAAAGGCTTAAATCATTTGCGGAATGTACTGTACTTATTTTCTCTGTTATTAAATGAACTTTCAACCAATTCTAGTTTTGTTGGACAAATTATAAACGCAAACCAACACAGGTGCAGTATCAATATGAGCTACAGAGGTGACATTGAACACTACCACTGGAGTCTGACAGTGTCCTCCAGAAAGATTTTCTTCAGCCTAAATTACTTAAAATCAGAAGGTTTCTGGCCAATAATGGCTTCTCACATAGGCTACAGAGCATTTCAGCAGTTTTGAATATAAGTCATTGATATTTTCCATCCTATTCACAAACACAAGTTCGATGAGTTTCCGTGTAGAGTTATAGTGAATGAGTGTGCAAGTCTATTGAGAATTCATTCATTCTCTGTCTACTGTGAACCCCCTTACACAGAGCTGATGGATGTCCCTCTCTATGACTTTCCATTTGTGGTCTCTTGTGCTCATGTGACATACATAATTGGTGTCACTCTGATTGACTGCATTACACCAGTGTGAGGAGCAGTAGGTCTAGTACAACCATCTCAACTTCTGTCATTGAGCCATAAAGAAATCATACAACCTTTAATATAATGTTGACTATAATTGATGTAACATTATGTTGAGTAGGCTTCTTTTGGATAGCATGGTTATTTACACTGTTATGTTAAGTTTAGCTTCACACAAATGTGATGGGGGGAAGAAACTGACGACATTTTTCAAAGATTCAATTCTGTCTCCCACGTATGAGTATCACTCTTTAGCGAGATACCAATACAAATATGTAGCCTTTAAGTTCTTTTAGAGGCTAAAATGTTTTACATGGTTTAATCATATAAACAGTAGCAAACAGCTGTTTTATGCACCAAGTGGCTAACAGACAGATTTAGCCACAAACTACAAAAGAAAGTCAAATTATCTAGATTCAGCAATTTGATACACTCCCTGGTGGAGACTGAAAAGTAATGGATGCATGTTTCTCTTGTTCCAGAAACTCAGCTTTCCAGAAATTCAACTCCCAGTGGTTGATAATGTGGATCCTCCATGTCTGCTGGTTCATCAGTCACTATAAGCTAGCATTGCTAGCTTTAACAACTGTGCCAGCTAGCTAAAACGCATTAGGTCTAGCTCACAGCAAGTGCAAGAGTGTAAAGATTTGGGGGAATGGTTTTTGTTTTTAGTAATTCAGTTTGTTTCATTACTTTCAAGGGCAACACTTTCTCACAGGTGCTGTCAAATAACTGGATAATTAGACATTTGCTCTTGGTTGATGGTGAAGCGATTAAGGAATAAAATCAACATCCTTAAACTCTACTCGTGACATTAAAAAAAGACATCAACTGGGTATAACATTTTCAACAGCATATTGATGGAGGATGGATATTTAGAAGACTTCTTATCAGACAATATGACTGATGAGTCAGCAAGCTGCAAGATACTGGATAACCAGAATCACAAGACTTGTGCCAAAACCAAAATGCATCCGTTTTTTAAAATTAAATAAACACTACTCCTCTAATAAACACTTAGCACAACTTTTTAAATAATGCAGCATTGGTGTTTGATTTGGCGGAATCAAATCTATCCTTAAATCTTCTGGATAAGTCAAGAGTGTTGGAGGAAGCACCTGCCTGCTGGCACAGAGTTATTTCCACAGTAAACACTGGAGGAGTGAGGAACGTCATCCGGAGCACAATAATAAGGGGCTTTCCCGCAACCATGTTTACCTCATTGCAACTTGCCCCTGGAACAGCTGCATAACATTGCTCTGAGATACATTCCTTAACAACCAACTGCAGGTATCCTTTTTAATGGGTAAAAGTACCGTTTTTGTGACTTAACACAACACAGTTACGGATGAAAACTGTAATTGATTCATCATGGAATCTTCCATCTACGCTTGTACTAAAATACAATTAAATATCAGGAAATAAGGTCATTCCATAAAACAACAACACTACGTGCACATACAGTAATTAATTCCAAGGCTTGTTTGAAGTCTGCTGTGTAGAGGAAAAGAAGCTCATAAAATGTATGGGATGTGCTTGCTGAATGAATTGGAGAGTTCAATTGTTCCTTGTTTATTGACAATCACTTTGTCTTTTAAGGCTAATGCAGGAACAAGTCCTTCTCTCACTCCATGTGTGACAGAGGACAAAAATGGTTCCCACACGGACAGGAAGCTAAAGAGAGGCCTCTTGTGATGAAGGGGAGGGGTTGGGGAAATCAAAAATTAGGGAACGTGTGCGTCCGTGTGTTAATTTGTGCCTGTGCTACCTCATAAAATCAGAGATTTGATGTGTTTAACAGTACACTTTTATATTATATTTTTAATTTGATTTCAAATAATTGAATTCCCAGTTTTATAAAAAAACACATTATCACGTATTGTGACGAGTTGCTCACCCACATTGATGAAGAAAGTTCAAAGCGCTCATTGGCAGCATGTATGCTTTTGGCATAGTGGTGGTCAGGACTGTGTTTCTTAAGGAGACCCACGCTCCTGGTCTTTCCCACCGTTGTTCAGGTTATCCTGTGGGGCCACTTATGACCCTCATGCAGGCAGGATGCAATGTCTGGGGACCCCAACAGAGCTGTACACAAGCATCCGCCGAGGCCCTGGGAAGAAAACAAGAGGCTGATGGAAAACCAGGAGAAGGGCAGTATAAAGAGAAACAGCAGCTAGTAACCAGGACGCACTCAATAACACTCACTGTGCACCTGCAGCCTCTGTGTGTGTTTGTGTGTGTTTGTGTCTGTTGCTCGCTCAGAGAACTACAGCACAGTCCACACACAGCACAGGTGGTCCAAACAAAAACCTGTGAAGTGTTGCCCAGAGAGTAATATCCCCACGTTGCGTGTTGTATAAAGCCCCCCATAGGAAACAAACACTTCCGGTGCTGTAAGATTTATTGTTCACTGCCTACAACACACTCTGAATGATACCTTCCTTACAAGCTTCTTTGATTCCTCTTTAATAATGTTTAATCATAATTTATCATGCAGACCAGAAACAAAAGGGTGATAATAAATGCCAGGTAACTCAAGGACACATTGTTTTGTGTTTATGGTTCCCATTGCTGAAGAAGAGAGGTGAATTCCCTCTTCAGCGCATTGTGTGGTGAGAAAAGGAAAGAGCTGGTTAACTGTAATGCATGGTGTGAAAAACCAGAGCATTGTTACACTTTGATAGATTGACCGCACATCAGTTTGCAATTTTTTTTCCTTTCAATGTGACTGACTTTGCAACTGTATTCACATCCGCACAATGCCCCTCTGCACCAGTTAGAGATATACAAGCATTACGCAACAGAAATCCCCCAAAGTTCAACACACGTTTCTATATCAAAGGTCAATGTTAGGGTTATCTTAAATCATGTATTTAGAGAAAGGCTGACAAAGTATCTTCAAATGGACCCACTTTAAGGAGAAACAGGTTTAAAACATGCCTTTCTATGCCCTCTTGTGTTGACATTGTGGAAAACCTCAGCCATGAAAAACATTTTAAAACTCTGACACAATTTTAAAGTTAGTTTAACGAATATGTTTTATTTATTCATTTGAAGAGAAAAGCTAAAACACAAAAGAATAAATGTGTGTCAGAGGGTTAATAAGAGTGGTGCTCTAAAAGAAGGGGTCTCTAAAACAAAATATTCTAATTATTGGTTTATCAATGCATAAATATAAATCAGTTTCAACCAAATGACTAATGCTGCTTCATCATCCATGTTAAGTTAAATTATCAACCCATCATTTCAGACAATTATTTCATAATAACCGAGGTGCAATACTAGGCAGGGGTTAGTCACCATTACTATTCTGTTACGATTTTGTTAAATGTAAGATGACAATATGATCGTCGATTGTGTGATAAAAGCAAATACTGTATTATCCATTGCATCTACATAATAATGCACTCTGATTAAAGTTTCAGTTCATACGTTTGTCTAAATGGGATTTAGATTGATAGAGAAATGTATCCAATTCACAGTAAAGATATGTATTTTCTTTTGAAAAGGCTAAAAGGCTTGTGTGTCATAAAAGGGATTTTTACAATGTGAAAATAAGAGAGCACAAGAAGAAGAAGAAGAAGAAGAAGAAATATTTGAACCTAATCAAATTTGTTAAATGATAATAAAATATTATTCAGAAGGGCCCTAATGCCTTGATTATGGCTCTCCGTAATAGCCTAAAGCAAGCCTTAAGTAGCAGTGTTTTCCAGTAGTATATTTAAATGCCTGTAATAAAGGTAAAAGGATGGTTGAAAGGAGAGATTGTTGGGTAAGGAGGCCAAAGTTGAGAATCCAGGTACATTGTTTTTTACTCAAAAAAGTAACATGTTTACTTAATAACATATAGATCTATTTATATAGCCTATCTACCTGCCCCTGAACATTGTTTGTGGAGTCTTCATTTCTAAGTCTGAGTTACAACAAGCTCAGAGTTCCATCTTGTGGTAAGAATGAGTTCTGCAAACAGTAAATGTGTTCCACACTTGGTTGTGTTGCTTTGTTGAATTGTATACCCGGCCGTACTTCAATGTAGCTGTGTTTTACACCACAAGAGGAACTGAGAAGTATGTCATGGAAAGCACTAACCCTTCATGAGTAGCCAGCACTCAACCACTTAAACTGTACCCTAGAAAGAGAAGATACACTTCATTCATTTTAGAAGGGATATTAAATTTTTCACTCTGTTATGTAGACATACTACACACACACACACACGTGCGGACACACGTGTGCGCACACACATACACACACACACACACACACGGAAACGCACTAATGGAGAGTTGTCAGTCAGTGTGAGTGTCTGCAGGAAAGAATGCCCGAGCAGTCAGGGGGCCGGTACCTTGCTCAAGGGCACCTCTGTTGTGCTTAGAAAGTGAACTGGCAGCCCTCCAGCTACCAGTCCAATTTCCATACTTGGCCCACAACAGGACTTACACTTTTGACCCTCCAGTTCACAACCAGGTCCCAGAAGACAGAGCCACTGCAGCCTATTAGTCACACATACAGTACAACCTAACTTCTTTCACTATGGATCTCATTTGACATTAGACATTTCAGTAACAACACAGTAACATTTTAGCATAAACAATTTATTTATTTTTAATTTGAGCAATAAACCTGACCTCGTTTGGGATAAATCAATGATTGAACAGATTTAGAAAGAATTGTTCTTCTCACTTTAATCATCCATTGACTAAAGTTTACTTATTGAGGCTAACCATCATTTGTACTGTTTTGAGACAATCTGGCACAGAGGCAACAGGGGGACAGAAATAAACAGACAAACTGTTATCTGTTACAGTAAACTCTTTGTGGCCCCCCAAGGGAGGACGCGGTCTACACAGAGTGGAAAAAGAAAGCGAGAGAGAGAGAGAGAGAGAGAGAGCAGCTTTTAGAAACAGAAGGACGAGTGAGAGTGACACACTGACAAGCTGTTAGTTCTCAATGAGGAAATTGAAACACTTTGCATCTGGAGGACTTCTGAAGACACAAGCCTTGGAGACAAGTTCAAGGTATTATCTGCTGTTTATTTGACATAAAAATATGGTGGTTAAATTCACAATTGTAAAAATTAAGCGCAAATTTTACAAGTGATGACAATTAACTTTCATGCCAAGCCTTATATTGGCTTGTAGGGTTGCATAATTAGTGATACATTTTAACCTCAACTGTTTGGAAAACTAAAATCCTTGTCAGTTACTTATTTTATGTAAACAGACATGGGACATAAAGTTAAGCTTATAAGGGTTATCTAAAGATAGCAGCAAATATAATAATACAAACATTTGTTGCTGCTAGCAGCTTGGTGACTTTCACTTATGAGCGCCACAGCTTATAAAATACATCAATGGATATTTTGAAGTAAGCATTTTGTTTGATGATAAAATTAAATAGTTTTTATTCCTGTTAAACTACTGGCTCAGAACACATTAAATTAGGCACAAAAATAATCTGCAAAAATAAAAAGTATGAAATCTAAAAGCCTCCCATGCCTCAAGGCTTTTGTGTGTGAAGGACGATGTCAGTGTTAAGGATTTGGAATTTATCAACCATAAACTCAAGCTTTAGTGATACACATGGTTCATAAATTGTCTTTTATATAATTCATAATGTAAGTTGAACTTGCCTTTCTGCTGCTCTTACATCTATGGTCTCTTCATTTTTAAAAATCTATCCTGGAGTTTGAGCATACAGAGCTCGTAATGTTTTTTGGAAATACGCTCAGAAGCAGCAGTAAAAGGTGCAACATAAATGAAAACATGCTAAACAGGGGGAGCTCAGTGTGCATTTCTGCTCGTTCCCCTTATCAGTTTTTATAGCTTTTTATTTGGACACTACGGCTATATCTCAACTGTAAATGCAAATACTACGATAGAAGATGAAAATGTGTTTTACATTTCCACTTATGAGAACTAATTCATTTTAAGATCATTTGTAACCAAGAAGTAATACCGAAAAGACTTCTTAGTGATGGAAAGTACGAGGTTTTTTTTTGTTGTTGTTTTAGATTCAGGCATGAAGTCACAGAGAAGGCCGTGCAGCTGGGGGAGTGGAGACTGAGAGCAGCTTCAGTAAAGCTCATCTGCTTTATCAGGTAGGAATATAGAATGAACGTACCACTAACTGTAAGATGATTGGTGGTATTCTTCATTTAAGTGATCCTGTTAGTTACAAACAGTATGGCTGAAAGAGTTTTCACTTATTCCTGCAGGATGGGCTGTGCTTGCAGTGGCCAGAAACAAGTGAGTGAGGAGTTCTACAAAGGAAAGCAAAATGCTTACACCTCCCACCCGTCCAATCACGTAAGTACACCGCTGACAAGGAAAAGACTTGACCTTTAACTTACTATAGTAGTGTACTTTGAATCCTTAGCATGAATACTTTAAATTATAAGCCTTCAATGATGTACTATTATTTACAGATTGATGACTTATACATATATTGTTCCATCCTTTAGGGGCCAAGTGGAAACTCGGATAATGGTAATTACTGAATTCAACACATACATCAAACACTATTCAAAATAACCAGATGGTGTGCTTTCATGCAGCTTCGTGTAATATTTATCCGGTCATTTAATCTTGTCCCCTGTGGTTGAATCTCCGGAAGCTGCATAATGCACAAATGCAAAAAATTTTAATAATTCAATCTAATTGGATGAAAAATAATCTAAATTTTGGTCGCAATGTGCACAAAACTGTCACCACCTCAGTGTACGTTGGGTGTGTGTCCTCCATTGTGACATCAGTACTTACTTAATCTGTTTTTATACAAAAAACGTATGGTCTCACATGGTGACAGGGATTTGACTGAGGTGAAGAACATTTTTCCTTGGAATGAATCAGGAGACTGAGACTCTGAGCTTGCAGATGATGAGGAAATAGTGAAAAAGTGTGTAAAGTGTATTTTCAGATGGCTGGTTTCTATAAAGGTATTTTTGGAGCAAAACTCCAAGAGCACCTGTGACAGTGGAAATTGTACTTGTAGAAAATAGTCACACATGTGAATCAGTAGATTTTAAGTCACAGAGAAAAAGGCTTTAGTAGTTACAAACTTGTCGAATGTTTTGTCTCTCACAAACACAACTTAACAGTTACACACGGCGGTTCATTTGTGAGCGGAAAAACCAGCATTTGAGACTCGTAGCGGTAGAATCCAGCAGTTGTAGTTATTGACTTGTGTTTGTGCTGGAAAAATATCCAAGAAAAAAATAATATTTGTGAGAACTGTGTGCTGATGTGTTTTGCACCATATTCAACTGCAACAACTGCAGCAAAAAATATGAGCGTATAAGTTTCCTAATTGGCGATTTGTAAAATATGATTTGTGCACCTGCAATGATGAACCTGAGAAGGTGTTACTGTTGTGTTGTGTTTGTGGGAGAGACCAAAAGTTCTACAAGTTTGCAAATCCTAATGCATTTTTCTCTGTGACTTTATCTACAAGTATACTAATTCCACTGTCACAGGTGCTCAGGGGTTTTGCTCTAAAAATACCTTCGTAGGTTTCTTGAGAAGCGTTACGTAAACTAGTGGGGATTAATTCTTAGTGGTATTCTGTTAGATAGGCTGTCTCCTACACCCGGAGAGATTCTTAAACTTTGGCAACAGAAGTCTTGGACTGACTGACACAAGATGTGATCTAGTGTGGCCTAAAACAACTGTGAGCATTGTGATACCTGGATTACAGTACTTTTCTTTTATTAAAGTGAGCGTAGCCTTATGATAACGTTATTCCTTATTATTTATTGCTGCAAAGGAAACTGCGCTCCTGTTTTTGCTGATGTTGTATCTGCAACAAATTGTGCACCAAATTGTCAGAAAACTGCCAGAAAGATTAACATTGTTGAGGTTAACTCACTTTTTATTTGAATTACTTTCGGTGATTGTTTCAGTTAGTGCTGATGGTGCAGCAGGGTTTTGCTCTAATGCTCCATAAAATACAAAGAAAAGTAATGAATAAATATTATCACAGAGGCAGTTATTTTTTCATACCTTTAGACTTAAGACTGGTGGAATTTATCTTGATTTGACTGAAATTCTCAAACTTTCAATTTCTCACGGTCTAAGGAGGATATACTCACTTGAAAGGCCGGAGTAGAGAAATGTCACCTGCTGAACATTTTTAATCACTGATTCTAACCGTTACCATGGGTGATCGATCCATTTGGACTAACTCTTCGTTGTACATGTCTTTAGATGAAGCTGTGTTTGTGGCACTGCATGACTTCAAAGGGACCAATGACAGCGATCTACCTTTCAAAAAGGGCGACAAATTGAAGGTTTTACAGGCGTAAGTGTGGCATCGTCCTTATCCTCAAGTAAACAGCATGTATTCAACAAATGACCCAGGGGTTCTAACCTGAGAAATGATCTGGCATGTTTTGTAGAAATGGAGAATGGTGGGTGGCTCAGTCGTTGACAACTGGCGACGAGGGCTTCATACCGTGTAACTATGTAGCCCGAGTAGATACACTGGAGGTGGAGAAGTGAGAGACAATTTCATACATATTGTCAGAATACAAACTACATTGTTAAAGGTCTGCTGAATGAACGTGTGTATGTTATTATTAAAAGCAGTGACTTTTGTTTTCTTCAGGTGGTTTTTCAAGGACTTGAGTAGGAGGGAGACTGAACGGATGCTTTTAGCCCCCGGAAATAAAGCGGGTGCCTTTCTTGTCCGAGAGAGCGAGACGAGTAAAGGTGACCACTGCAATCACAGGCTCTCTTTAATGATCCCCTTAATAAAAATCATAGTTTGCTTTGTGGTGTTTATCAGGAAGCACATCAAGAAATGTATTATTAAATCTAATTTTAAAACAGTTCTAAAGGTCGTTGTAATTTGTTTTTCCTTTCAGGGTCTTTCTCGTTGTCAATCAGGGATTATGTACCAGAACAGGGAGATGTGGTAAAACACTATAAGATCCGCTGTCTGGACAAAGGAGGCTACTACATCTCCCCCTCCAACACATTCCCGTCTCTACATGACCTGGTTAAACACTACAGCCGTAAGTTCAACACTGCACACATTTTATACATTCAGTAACCTACAACATTCTATTGATCTTATTTTCCTTGAACAGCTTTATCATTTAAAAAAGTTACGACTTTGTGAGGGTCTTCAAACTTTTCATAACTCTGAAAGATTTTTATTTTGCTACCTGCTCTATAGTCCATTTGCACTGAAGTCGACTGAGAGGAAGACTTCAAACCCTCTGTGGTGCATTATGCATTTCCTGTTTGAGAAGAGTGATAGTCTTTCCTCTCTGGTGACTAAACCACAAGATAAACAGCTAAATCCCTAACATGCTACAAACGCACAGAAACCAATAAGACACACGTTTAAACATACAAGCATACACAGACAAGCTTTCGAAGAGATTTAGGGGAACAAAACGCTTCAACCCTGCTCTGTTTTAGTAAGTACGCTTAAAAAACAGCTACACAATTTGGTTTATTATGTTTGTCTGTGTGACGTTTGGGTGCAGGGACATCAGACGGCTTGTGTCAGCAGCTCGTCGCTCCCTGTAAGCCCAAAGCCCCGCAGCAGCCATGGGCACAGGATGAGTGGGAGATTCCCAGAGAGACCCTGAAAATGGTGAAGAAACTTGGGGCCGGGCAGTTTGGAGAAGTGTGGATGGGTAAGAGAAAGATAATCCCATTATTGGCCACATTTGTACATGCAAGAGTGCGGTAAATGAGGCCCTCATTTGAATACATAGGTTTCTACAAGAACACACAGAAAGTTGCTATCAAGACGATGAAGGAGGGAACGATGGAGCCCGAGGCCTTCCTCCAGGAGGCGAACCTGATGAAGAAGCTGCAGCATGAGCGACTCGTGCGCCTCCACGCCGTGGTCACGATGGAGCCCATTCTTATCGTCACTGAGTTCATGATCAATGGTGAGACACAAAGCAAGAGTGATGGACGGAGATTGTTGGTGATTAAAGATTCTCTAGTAAGAGACAATGATTAGTTCTATACATGGCTGTGAGAAAGGAATATATGGATGACTGTTGAATATGGCAGAGATTTTTATTTTTTAGCCTTCAGTTTTAAACAATGGTCAGAAATTTAAAAAAGGACACAATCAGATTTGGTCAAAAATATTTTTTTGGTCCGATCAACAATCAAAATTCTTAATCCTGCAAATAATATTTACAGTTGTATTAAGAACAGAGGGAAGCTGACCACATCCAATGATTTGAGGAGCTGGAATCAGAGCATGATTGTCATGTTTGGTGAAAATAAATGATGAATTTGTCATCATTTCAGGTCAATCACAAATGGTTATTGTTTTTTTTTTTGGTTTTAAACAAAATCATGACTTCTCTTTTCATAAAAAATGTAAAAAGTTGGTTTAGAATTTGGTTGCCTTTAGAAACAGCTGCCTCAGTCTTTCATTTTTGTGCGACTTCTTTAAGTTTCTAAGGAACTACTACGTGAAAACGTTATCTTCGGTTTCTGGCGATGACACAGTTGTACTTCTTATTTACAGGATGTCTTCTGGACTTTCTAAAAACAGATGAAGGGAAAAAGCAGAAGCTACATAAACTGATCGACATGTCAGCCCAGGTAAAAAAAGGAAGTTTAATTCTAATCGAATATTTTACAGAATGAACCTCTTTGCATGTCCTGAAGCCAAAGCTCTTTGTGACTTTTTCATTTCATCATTTTCTAAACTCTCACATCTCAGCGGAATAATGAAATAATGTTTTTCTTTGAAATAAGTTAAATATAGATGCAGCGCTGATTTCCTGGTGGTTAGGTCGCGCCCCGTGTACTGAGACTGTAGTCCTCCAAAATGGCGGGCCGGGTTCAAGTCTGACCTGCGGCTCCTTTCCCGCATGTCATTCCCCACTCTCTCCTGATATCCTACTCTATCCATTGTCCTATTTCAAATGAAGGCAAAGGCCCAAAAACAAATCTTTAAAAAAAAAAAAAAAAAAAAAAAAAGGAATAAAGGCCCTTCTTTTCACTTTTCTTCCATAAAGCACTGTGCACTTTAAAAAACAATTTGTGTTTATGGATTATTTCACCCTCTGCTACAAATAGACACACTAGCCTTCAAACTGGCCTCAGGGACTATTTATACACACTAGCTGCTCCTCAGTTGCACTTTGTGCTTTAACACCAGGCTTGATGAAGATGCGAAGACACATGGAAACTGTCAGCACACTGTCAGTGTGGTTTCTGTGGCGGAGCTTTTGCTCATCTGGCATGAAAACCTCACCCTACGTCAATTATTAACATCCGGACAGGAAGTAGTGTTATTTTCCATCCACAGAAAGCCCCCCCCCCACCCCCACCACCACCCACAATTTCTTTACCCGCCTAAAGAAGCTTTTTCACTTCCTGATAGTTTGGCACTTAACTGCTGATATCATACACGGAAACACAAGTTTACACACTTACTGCAGCTGCACATTTGCATATGTTCCGACCAAAACAACTGTACCCATAAACAAAGGAAACAAACCCATACTGTCTGTCTGCAACATTTCAGTTCATTCTATAGATTCACTTTAACACGATTCAGCGTATTTCTCCTATAACTTAAGACAACGTAATGAACTCGTAGCTTCTGATTCAGTTTCCAATATTTCTCTTTCCCTTTTTATACGACAGATTGCTGAAGGCATGGCGTACATCGAAAGGAACAACTACATCCACAGAGACCTGCGTGCGGCCAACATCCTGGTCAATGAGACGCTGCACTGTAAAATAGCAGACTTTGGCCTGGCAAGGATCATCGAGACAGAATACATAGCTCAAGAAGGTGCAGTATGAGCAGTGTTTGCCCATACCAGAGAATAAATGCACTCAGGGCAGCAGCCAGGACTAAGATCATTAGTTTGCCTCATCTAATGACCCATAATTTCTTCTAAATGTTTGCAGACTTCAAAGAGAAGGCCTTATAACTCTTAATCTTGTGTATATATATATATGATATATTTTTACTTAATGTGTTAAGTCAAAATGTACTTTTCCATAAAATGGTTCCTCTCCAGCAACCTGGAAGTCAACGTACTTTTAAAAAAGCGCATTTAAATGAAAGGGTACAAGAGATTTATGCCTGAAGTGCAACCGATCTACTGCTTTTAAAAAAAAAGAAATAAAGCATTATCCAAGGCGAAGTAAATCATTTTATATGTCTTAAAATATGGCAACCAACCAATGAAAGAAATATTTTATTTACTCAGCAAATATGTTGTAAAAAGGGACAAAAAGAAAACAGAAAATTGACTTCAGTGCAGGAGGCTGTGGCCCTGAACGCATCGTTTCTATTCTAAAGTTAGAGGCGCATTATCTCAAACATTACTCTGACAGACCGCTGCAGTGGATCTCATGCAAACATGTTTCCACAGCAAACATTAGACAGGAACAATCGAGAGCCCATTTTAAAATGCATCTCTTTTTAAATGCAATATTTGAATTGTCTGTTTTAGATAAAGCAGCGCACTAATAAAGAAGGTACTTGTTGTATTTTTAGAACAGTTACTGGGAAAGTGACAAATACGAGAGAAACAAATGCAGAGTTGCTAGGTATACGCCTATCTGCCAATCAAATCTCTCTCATCTCTGGGTTCACACTATCATATCACGCAGCAATAAGAGGAATTAGCAAACACACAAAGCAACACACGGACAAATTCTCAGCAGCCACCACCCATCAGAATGCACAGCTCAAGAACATAATCTCTCTCTCGGTGCTTTTTCTCACCCGTTCTTTGAAAACTAGGTGCAAAATTCCCCATTAAATGGACAGCTCCAGAGGCCATTAACTTTGGCACCTTCAGCATCAAATCAGATGTGTGGTCCTTTGGGATCCTGCTCACAGAGATATGCACTTATGGAAGAATCCCCTACCCAGGTATGAGGAGTGAGAAATAAATAAAAAAAGAGCCACATACTTAAACACACTCTGCAGCTTGCAGAGAAATACAGCTCACAAATGCTCTTTTCTTTTCTCTAAACAGGGATGACTAATCCAGAGGTGATCAGGTGTCTGGACAGGTTGTACAGGATGCCATGTCCTGATGGATGCCCTGAGGAACTCTATGACATGATGATGGTGTGCTGGAAGGAAAGGCCTGAGGACCGGCCGACTTTTGAATTCCTTCAGAACACTCTCAATGACTTCTTTATTGCCACGGAGGGACAATATGAGATGCAGCTGTGAATAAAGAAAACATTTCCTGTCGATAACACGATATGTGAATTGGACGCAAGAAACGCAAGACCAACACGATATCCTCTTTTAAATGATTTAACTCCTTTTTTTTGTATAAATATATAGATTTTAAATGGACACTTTTTTTTACACCTATCTGGAATGTAGAAGATATTTATGACTTCCTTCGTCACATCTGCTAAGAGTCTTTTTTACTGACTAACTACAGCAGCCATGGCGTATGAGCAGACATCATGAGGACTATTAAGACTGACATATGATGTTGAAAAGGAAAAAGGAAATATAATAACAGCACATGCATGATGTTTAAAAAGCCTTTGGACCTATAGGGAAGACTACACAGGTAAAGTAACATTTTTAATGGTACAGAAACAAGCAGCCTGAGATTTCATGCACAACATTTTGCACTAATACAAATACACCGGATGAATAGAAGCGCTTCCTAAAGAGAATTTTCAAATGCACAAATGTTTTTCTGTAAATAAATATTCACATTACTGAAAACTTTGTTTTGTGCCTGTGCGTCACTAAAGTTAGTTTGAGAGCATCACTTTTACTACTATTCATTTGAAGTCAGAGATTAGGGGCTACAACCTGTTTCAATAGTTTCTTGTTTAAATTAGTGATTGTATGATTGGTTGTAAAAACAGTGGTTTTCAGATGGTCAAACCTCAGAATCAGGTGCCACCTCCATAATGAAAAACCTTGACACAATTTTGGTCATTTTCAACCATTCAAATTAGTTTAATAAAAAATGGTGCTGTTTACACCTGAGGCGGAAAAGACAAAACATCACAAAAGACAAAAGTACACCAATCATTTAAGTATTCCACAGGTTTGTCTTTAAAAGCAGAGTGTTTCAATCATTCATTTTTTATCCTGTTTCAGCTTTATGGCTTACGGTGCCAGCACTTTGCTGTACAAAACACACTGAGGGTTTTCAACAATTAATCCTTGATGTATGAAAACCATTTTTTTTTTTTGTATTCCATGTCAAATTTGCATTTCATGGCAATAGCGTTAAAGATAATTACTCATAAACTACCCCAAAGATGCACGTGCACTGAATCATAGGATACATTTCAAAATCCTTCAAAAGCACAGCATAGACCTATTGCCACAGACTTTTTCCCAAGGCACACATCTGTGGCCCATTGAACACATTTCTGCGACCCACTTGTAGGTCCCTACCCACCAGTTGAGAACCATGGTTGTAAAGAGTTACTGAAATATGGGATTACTTCATTATAAGCAAGCTTTACATAAAGCTGAATGTGTAGAGGCCTCTTGCTCAACAGCTTTTTTGATGTGTTGAATGAGACATTAAAATGCAGATGGCACTCAGGTTGAAAGAATAATGAGAGTTTGTATTTAAACAGGATGTCCAATACAAACCTAGTTTAAGTCATGTTTAAAATGAGTAAGTGAAGGAAAATAGGATATTGACCCAACCCTAAAAGACAAACTTTATATAGTGAAAGTTTCCCCCACTGTGTGATTCTGAGAGACAACAGTAGCCTACAGGAAGCCTTTAAAGACACAGACTGAACTAAATTACTCTGGTTTTGATCCTTCAACTAAATGGCTCCTGGGGGGGGCCAGACAGTATCAGGAAGATAAGAGTGAAATGGCCGCGACAGCCAGGGGTTAAACCCTGCCACTTCCTGAGTGTACAGGAAAAAGGAAGTGTGAGTCAGCATTCCGCAAATGCCACACAGCTAGAACAACCTCACAGGACGATTTGGATATGTTTTTCTGCTTATAAATGTGTTTGGTTTTGGGTGGTTAAGAAAAACTTCCTGAGAAGGTTTTTTTTCATTACACTGATTGTTTTCTGCCATAAGTCTCACAGTAATGATCAAGTTCTTATGTACCACTGGCCAGCTATATCCTGTTGTGTCATCAAAACAGCCAGTAACAGCGATTGATTGGATGTTATATCAGTGAGCTCAGTGCTTTCTCTACAAACAGAGGCTGACATCAATTTTCAATCAATTTTGGCAGGTTTCCAAGTGGCACAAAACTGAGAGACCAGAAACAACAGCATCTTCAATTTTCCCCAAAATAATTCACATATTCCATTAAATGTAATCAAATCAATATTTGTATGCATACAAGCGTTCATTGGCTGCCAAAACTAGGGTGATATCCATCTTTTTATAATCGCAAGCAAAGGCAGTTTCACGTCAGTTTAATGCCCGTGGTGTCTTAGATGTTTACTTCTAATGTGAAAATGAAAAATCATCCGAAGTCAGATGGGCCTTTGCTGACAATACAAATCAAATGTAAATTATGCAATGTTAGTTAAAAAAAAAAAGACATTGAAAGTACTTTCAAATGGGGAGAACTGAAAAGGTGAAAAAAGCTCATTTGAAGCAGTTACCATACTCTTGTCATCCTACAGGGGTCAGTGTCACACAATTTACTTTGCTGTCCTGTTTTAAACTGCCACCAATAATAACAGTATAATACTAGAGCTTTACATCAAATTAGACCAGACAAGACCATTTAGATTCAATTCAGAGAGGGGACTTGAGAAACGTTCTTAATCCATCCCCATTTGTGAAATCCACCATAACGTCTCATAAAGGGAAAAAAAATACACTTGGCCAGGATAAGGTAAAAGAAAGATGATGATTGAAACCGAACCGACCCTAAGAATTTGATAAACAATTAGCTTGGATTTAATATTCACATTGACAGCAGATAATTGCATCCTCTGAAGATGCTGTAAATGCGTGGACATACTCTGGACGCTATGTTTGAAAATTCCTCATTAATCCTATTTTAGACCTATCATAAAACCTGCAGCTATGTGGAAAGCTTCCAACAGTGTAAAACCTCATATATTCTTTCCTGTACCATGGTCAGAGTCACAACAGCTCTAACCATAGGGCCATCCTGCCACACAACAACCATATCACACTTTTCTGTTTTAGTTGGCTTTTACCTGTTTAATTGTCTTGGAGGTTTAATTTTACTGGTAGACATAAAAGATTAGAAAATAATGTTTGATTTAAGTTTCTGTTATCCTGTATGACTCAAAAAGAATAATAATTCTAAAATTAAGCCTTATTCTTGCAGGGTAACAACTACATTACTCTGCTTTTGCTCGGTTTGGCAAATGTGAGAAGAAACCATCTGTTGATAGGGATTGTATTTTTCTTTCAGAGCAACTCTCTGTGAATGTTGTTCTTCATACTAACACAGCAATCTGTTGTTTTCTGTTGTTTTCTGTTGTTACAGTCAGGGGGAAGCTCAAATGATGTGAAACAGGGCCGGATCAAAGACATGATCCAGGGGTTGGCCAGCGATAGCAATGGCCACCCTCAGAAGCCACCCCAAAATTCTTAATGATTGACTATTTGCCTTGCCAGAGGGTGGGAATTATGTTACCATCAACTATTTTATTTTATTTTATTTATTTTTTTTTTTGCAGGTTGCTAGTAGCTTTCTTTACATTTCTGTGTATTACATTTCTTTGATTAGTATTTTAGGTTTTGACTTTGGACAAAAAAAGTATTAAGTTAAGAACATTTAAATGACTCTACTCTGTTGCATTACTTTAAAGAAAAAAGAACACAATTAATACTATCTTCATGATACTGTAATGTTAGTAGATAAAGTAGAGGTGATAAAAAGAGATAGAAAAGGTAAATAAATACTTTCATTCAAATGTGTGTGTTCACAAACTTCATGCCACTCCTTCATAAATCAGTGCCCCAGTTTAGCAACCCTGGATAGTCTGGCTGTCTACTGCCTTTTTAAAATGTAGTAATGCTGGGTCAAACAAATGGCTACCATTCTGCTGCTTCCCAGTAGTTCAGCTACTAAATACAATGGATAGTGAATTCTAGACAGACACAGGAATTTCAAAGTAGCCTAAAATACTTTTATGGCCAACTATTAGCTGTTAGACAAAAGCTAACATTAACATAAACTACTTCCTAACTGCTATTTTTTTCTATTAATGGGTACTAGCCTTATGTAAATTAGGTGACAACGGTAACCGCCAACAATAATGTTAGCTAGCTAGACGACTTAAATGTTAGCTAAAAGTAATGTAAGCTTGGTAACTCTGTTTGCTAACTGTAGCCTATTGTGAGCTGGTAACATTATTTTTTTCCTACAAAAATATGATCAAGTAAAATAAATGTTAGCCATGTTTTAGCTTTGTAAAGGGGAAGTTAGTCAGGCTAAATAAACTTAAGCCAAAAGCTATGTGAGCTTGAACTGTAATGTTAGCTAACAGTAATGTTGGATATGGATCTATTTAAAACTAATGCGTTTTGACTGTGCTGTCAGTGCTGAGTCATTTGCAATTCAATATTTTCAGATTCCCTTACTTTAAAAGATTCACAACACCGTAAAATAGCAGTACAACATTAAAACAACATTTGAGCTTACCATCTCAAGCAGCAAGGGGAAAATGGCCGCTGTGCAAATATGTCGGGTAGAAGCGGCTTTCTCACTTTTAAAAAAGCTATCTCACAGCACAAATCCTGATAACATCAATCTTTCATCTGATGAAGCAAGTGAACTACCATAAATAAATCTGACACCGAAGTATGATTGATAAGCGGCCTCACCTTGGAGTGAGCCATGATGTTAACACAAGTTGACAAGACATGTGGGATAAAGGTTGGGAGGCCTAATCACCCTCTCCCCTCCTCCTGTTCATCACTGCTGCCTTTCAGGAATAATGACAGGAAACAGCGGCTTGGACACAGATTGATGACTGATCTCTCCAGAAAGTAACACGTCATTAGCATCTTTTAGTATAACCCTGCTCTGTCCTGTGGGATGATAAAACAAAGAGCATCACCACAGATGAAAAGAGATGTGCTTTCATCTTACAATAATCTTGCTGTTGTCAATGGTATTCAATTTGGATTACGCTCCTCATAAACATGCTTTCTCTCCTGGGCTTTGATGTCATTAAATTAATGGTGTCCATCAATCAAGAGTGTTTGGTCCATTGGTTCTGAGGGCTCTTGAAACAATGACAGAAGAGGTGTACAGAACATTTTGCAAAATGAGCATTTGGACAGTTGAACAGAAAAAAGAAGGACGAGTCTGGAGAGTGAAACTATACTGTAATGTTCATGTAGCATACATAATCAATTGATTTTTTTTAAACATTCTTCCAATACTTTTTTGGGCCCTTTATCTCCTTATATTTTGGTTTCCTTATTGCTTGAAAAGAATACATCCATCCCAGCACTCTTTCAAGGCAAAGCACCAAACAGCTAGCAGAGTTAGCTAGGCCCACTAACCAGGGAACACATTGCTAAATAATTCAGCATCTAAATTGACAGAAGTTGGTGGAGACCAAAAAAACTAAAAGGAGAGTGAATGTTGTAGTTATATTAACAAGTTAGCCAGAAAAACAACCCTTTAAAAAAGGCATTGCAAATATTCCTTTCTAAAGTAAATTATTATCATATCACGTTGGTCACAAGGTCAGACTTCAGCACTTTACTTGAAATCTACTTGAAATCTGTGAGGCTGTTGCTGCCCTGATATCTGCTGGAAAATGTTTCTAATTTGTCTGAATGAGACTCAAGATATGGTACGTTTTTCTTCTTCAAGTACAGGTACCTAAATGTCCCTGCTCTATAAGATAACCATCACACAGTTGCATATAGATATAGATAGAATGCTAGCGCATTCTTAGCCCCAACATAAAACTACAAAACCCTCATTTTCCAGGTTGTGATCAATAATGTAGACATCTATCTATCTTAAGGAAGAACTGATACATAGAAAAAAAAAAGAAAGAAAGCACTTCCTTCTTGGCATAAGTTATAGATCTATACAGTAGGCAGATTATACTCGCTTTTTTCTGACCAAAATTAAGTCTTATTCAGGCGCCTTTCTTGCTAATGGAATTTTCTTTGATGAAGCCAATACAAAAGAAATGTGCATACGAGGCACATTTTACAGAAGCCTGCTTCCTTTGCTCGGGTTGATTGGGTAGGATTTGAGAAACCATCTGCTAGATTGATATTTCCTCTTGATATATGAGTCTATATCCATTCACTTACCGAAGGAGGCCTTTAAAGACATGAGGTAGCAGGAACCCCCTGCCTCCACACACACCCACAGACACACACACACTCACCCGACCCCCAACAAATGTATCTGGTGATTGAACACCTCGGTTGTGCACAATGATGAGTCAAGGGCACCGGTAACTACAGGGACATGTAATTATATGTGCACTAGCGCAGTTAAAAGTACTGATGACCTATATGCAATGTTGGCTCAGAAGTGACCATATAATATAAGGTATCTATTTTCCCAACAATGACGCATTGAGCGACTATGATATGTGTTTTAAACGAATAATGAAGAATCTGACTAATTATTGAATTGTAGTTTTAGAGCTAGCATCCGTCTCTCAGCTAAATGGACAGTAAAACACAAGGCTACAGCTGCAGACTTACCTAACACCTGATATCTGGTGTCATGGAGTCTTTTGATAGCTCACAAACAAGACAGCTGATCATTCCTGATCAGTATGCAGTACCGCATCTGCATGTTTTAAGAGCCCTGCTGTCCTCATCTCCCTTCACCTAGTGGTTTCTGGAGTAAATGTCAACGTACATATTCATGTGTGTGGCTTTGACCTTGGATGGACATCCGCTCAACTATATATTGTAGTAGGCTATATGCTTTCTTTCTTCCTTTTTTCTTCATATTCAATGTCAATAAGATGGAAAACAAGAAAAGTTGAAGGGGAGGCTTTGTTTGGACAGAAATGTACCTAAAACCAAATAACTGATTATTGATTTAGAATTGCTTTTTTGTTTTTTTTCAATTTTCATTTTTAATTGAATCTTATATAAATCCATGAGGGTAATTCTGCTTTTACACCCTGTTATTGAAAGACATGTTTCTCACACACATAGGCCTGAATCAGACAGATGTGACTTTGTCAGGACTGTTTATCGTATAGTGTTATCTCGTTTGTTTACTAATCCTTATATCCATATTAACTTAACTACTTTGTTGCCTGTAGTTATGTGTTTTTATGCTTTTATACACAAGCTGCTCCAGCAAATTGCCCTTGGTTGGATTAATGAAGTTGTTGATCGATTGATTGATTTATATGATTGATTGACTTTCAGTGTATCATCTAGAGAGAAACACAGAAAGAACTTCACGTTTACGCAATTTGTGTAACTTGTAAGGACACTTTCTGTGATAAAATCAAAGCTAGTAAACAATGGGAGATACATATACAATGCTTCATCATTCCATTTTACTGAACAGTGACTGACACATCTGTGAGCCGAAACACTCCTCCAGCTTATTGTTTCCGACTTCACACCGTTAAGTACCTGAGAGTCATCAGGAGGATCGACAATAATGAACCGTAAAACAGTCTGCAGTCACTTATTAAATCACTGCCATCCTCCTTCCTTCTCATTTCTTCAAAAGTTCCTTTACTGGGCACTGAACACCAAGCAATTAACATTTTGAGTCTGTCCTCCAGCCAGAGGAAGTTTCTTTTAGGCTCTTGAGATCCGGTTAGAAAGTTTGCGAAGTGATGACGAAGCATTACAGAGGAGACTGAGAAGTAAAGCAAGGTATTTGGGATAAATGGCGTTCAAAACCCGGAAGAGGTTTGAAGGTGATCCTCTGCCTTTTAGGGGTCTTTTGCACTTTTACTTCCTTAATTTATTCATTAAAAACAAGCTCTTTATGACACCACCTGCATGCGTTCAATTACCCGCCATATAAGCGTGCTTGACATTAATTCAACAGGCAACTAATGTGAAGGTGACACCGTTTAAACACTATCACAGCATCATATATGTTTAAAGCATTAAAGTACTTAATATCTCCTTTCATGTAATTAATTAAACCAATAAATAAATGACATGTATTGGCCATGAATGGATTCTTTACATGTATAAAGAGCTACACCATTTCTTTGGCAGTCTGTTCAAAGTGTTTGATTCAGTTCCCAAATTCTGCAGAGGTGTGCGCATAATAGCTCTGACAGAGCGTCCCACAATTCATCAGTCATAAGTGGAGCTCCTACACTGAGAGCAATAATTCAATCCATTATGGTGAACTGTGTATTTTTGAAAAGAGCTTGACTTTATTAAGACCCCAAAACACACAAAACAAATCTGCCACTGCAAATGCATCCGCAGCTGAGCAACAGGGGCTTCTTTTGCAATCAAGCAATTATGTTCAAAACAAACAACTCGGCCGACAAACAGGACAGAGTGGAATCGAAGAGAAGAACATGTTTCTGGGCAAAGTTAAGAGGCCAAAACCTTGGGTGCTGCTGCTACGTTCCCCTATGTACACACCAATGGTACACACATACATTAGTCCCTGCTAATCTTCCATCATTACACAGATCATCATATGATGTCAAATGATTTATTACCTCTAAGGCTCGAATACTCTCCACTGGACACAAGAACTAGTGATTATAGTCATTTATAATGAAGGGACAAAGTTGCATACATTTTGGCTACAGCGCTACATCCCTCTGCTGATTCTTTTTCAGGGCTGGACAGACTCACCCAGGGGGTTTTTAAAGCCAAGAATATAAATCAAAGCGTAGTAAAGTTATTATCTGTATTGCTATATATGTGCCAATACAGCCACACTTCAAAGAATGGTTCAAACTAAGCACCTTGTTAATAAATCACACATCACTGTTAAATATCTGAGTCTCATGCTGACACAATCTCATAATTTATCTTTACTTTAACAACATGATATGAAAAAAGTATCTAAAACCTTCAAACTGCTTTGACATTTACAGCTAGAAACTTTATTTGATTTTGTTGTGCTCAATAAATAACTGCAAGCTGAGAAGAAAAGGAGTAGTCTCTACATATAGTCTCCTAAAAACCACATAGGCTATCACAAAAGAGTTGAGTTAATACAGTGCTTACTGCAATAGACGTTTCGGTAAAAAAAAGCTCTGATTGAGTTAAATGCCACATAAATGTCAGCTACAAATAGACAGCTGTCATGGAAACTCCAACATCTCATATCTTGCTTAAACAACGTGTATATACAAAAGCCCCCCCCCACACCCCCACCCCTTGCTCTGTCTCCCTGCTTCAGCTCACTAAAGGACCACATGAGCTCATAGAAACCATGGCAACACCTGAGACGGAACAATTTCGGAGCACTAAAAGGTTTCAAGAGGTTAATTTTAGTCGACAAAGATCTGGAAATAAAGTTTTAATGGGAACACAGGCACATCTGTATTTGGAGTTATTTTTCTTATTTGAAAATCTGAATTGAAATTTGGTTTGATCTGATTTCCCCCATAAGATGTGATAACCCCTGCCAACAACCACACACGCACACACACACACACACACACACACACACACACACACACACACACGAATGTCTTTTTCTGTTCCGTCATAATAAAGACTGGCCTGCATGTGCTGGTAGCAGATTCTCTATAGCCTAGACGAGCGTCTGACGTGAAACGTGTGTCCCATGAGGCAATGCACTCATCTCATCAACGTGATCTATCTCTTTTGATAACGTGCCGTGCGTCTACACGGGGTGGTGCGCGCGCGGTGTATACTGAATGGGAAGCATATGTCGACCTGCTGCTATTGCTGGGTTTAACAGCACGAGGGACTCATAAAATAAGCCTACAATACTTCAGGCTTATTAAGTTTCTCACAAAGTTCAGTGAAGGAAAACAAAGTTGGCTACTGCGGCGTCTTTTTTTTTTTATGTTACAGGTTATATCATAGGCTGCTTCTTCCAGGAATAAACATAAACAAGCTCTAATAATAGCCCCTCATAGGTTAATATTAGATTTTAGCATTGCTACTGAAATATTTAAACTGTAGAAGTATGCTGCAGTGTGAGTGGCAGCTGTATCAAAGGTAGGCGTATTTCTACCTGCTGCTCACTTCTCTCGTGGCACGCGGATGATTAATGATGTTGTGCTGCGCGTGCACTTGAGTTGAAGCGCTAAGTGCTCTGGACCTGGGCTGTAGAGGACTGCAGGGATGACCTACACCGCGTCCGTGAATAATAAAGCATCATATTAGGTCCGAGCCGTAGTCGGTGAGCTGCGGACTGAGCTGCGGGGGACATTCCGAAAACTTACAGGCGCTGCCCATGGCGTCTCCTCTGTGCCGACTGTGAGCGTCATCTTTCCTCCTTTCACCACGACCTGTTCATACCTGAGCGCTTGTGCGAGCCTAGGAATGATGGAAGATTCGCTGGGACGTCAGGTTGGCTCAGTCTGCCCGAGGACATGGATGAAGGACTTGTGGATTTAAAAAGGCTAAATGAAAAAAAGCCGCTCGGCAAAAATGTTTCTGAAGACAAACATTTGATGCGTGCTTTCGCTGGTTATCGATTTATTGACCAGCTTGAGACCGACTGAAGCAATAGAATACAATTCATTCATTCATGAGAGGAATTCCAACATGTTGTGAAAATAACCCAAAATGAACCGCTGTGATTTAGTTACCCTTCAAGCATTGGAGATCTGCGTTTAAAGCGTGAGAAGAGCATCGATACCCGCTGAGACATGGCTCGTCTGATGGTTTTGGTCAACTCCGTCGTCCTGTTGCTTTTGGGCAGCGACATGTTCCTAGTAGGGGCAAGTAAGTATAAACCTCTACAGCAAAGGAGTCAAATCAATTAGGCTATACTGTGCACAAGTAGCCTTGTAAAATGCACCATTACATGCACCTTACAAAGTCCTACAAATCGTCAACTTTAACGATGCTCTTGTGTTTTCATCTGTACCTGATTTTGCACATAATCCCACATTATAATCAGGTTTACTAAATGTTTATTTTTTGTGTGCATGATAAAAAATAAAAAAAAACACCCTGCAACACCTGTTTGACAAGACATAGAACATTTTGCAACCATGTTTTAGGTATAAGAAGGTTGTTATACGCTCTTCACCATTTTGAATCATCTTATAAAGTCATGCAAGTGTTTAATTTGGGTTTTACATTCACAGATTCACAACAATATATTCACTGTGAGAATATCCTGTGACATAAATCAGTGTTTGCATTTATTGTGAAGATGTTTTAGGAATTAACCTGCAGGTGTCTTCCAAAAGAGAAGAGGATTGTGAATCTGCTGCCCACATTCAGCTTTCCCCATTGAGCATGCTACTTGGTATTTCTAAAGAATTTTATGACTTCAGTAGACCAATCATTCTTAAATCATAGCATTACAAAATAACCAGGGGAGTTTGAGAGTCTATATTGGTTTCAATGAAGACTAAAGGTTCTATTTAAGATGGTGCATTTACAGCTCGTATTTATTATGCATTCGTTCCATTGCAAGCTCAGCTTCTGATACGTATATATTCTATTTCTGTGACGTGTGCATCTACAGTATCTCTCTCTCCATCTACCTGTCGCCCTCCATCACTTCCTCCCTTGCCTCTCAAGGGGACTGAGTCCTACATGCGGCAGCGCCTTGAGACAATCAGATTGGCACCACGGTGTTTCCGTGTGTGTCTGCCTGATACAAATATTCAGAGCTTTAGCCGTGCTCTGCACTGACATGTGGAGCGCAGGAGCTGCTCAGATCTCAGTGGAGTTCTGAAGGGTCTCTCAGGAGCAGGAAAACCTTCGATTAAAATTAGGAATGCAGCGCTCAGAAATACAAACTCGGCTCTTGCAGACGAGCTTCAAAGTGAATGAAAATAAAAGTTGAATTCATTACTGACTGCCCTTTGCATGCCATGAGACTGTGGGAATTTCGGTGGCACGTCATCCTGAGGACGTTTTAAATTAATTGTGAGCCTCTTTGCTCCACACTGAGATTGCCATTAAAATATAAACTATACACCCACGTAGGAAAGGGAGCATTTCAGGTTTTACAAGGAGTAAAATCTAGAACCACAGAGTGACGCAATCTCCCAAGGCTAAAATGAATTATTCGTCTTGACTGACAAAAAAAAACCAACTAGTATCCACATTTACACAGTCTGAAAAACAAGACAGCTACAAAATGAATCCTACATGAGGCCCAGCTGGAGCTGTAAGCACTGAGCAAATGTGAATTAAAATGAATGGGATTTATTTGGAGCACCAGACTCATATCATTCCTCAAATTGGCAATCTGCTGTTCATAAACCTGGTGACACATTCTTGACAAATGTATTAGAGCTGAGTCCATCACAGTGAAGGCCGAGGTTTGCTTATTTTGTCATAATTCCATCTGCTGTCGGATAGTGAACGTTTAACAAGTATATCCTGTATTTCACATTCGTTCCCATGCTTATAGTGAAGCCAGGAAACCTAGCGGCATGTCAAATGAAGCCACCAACTAAGATTTTGTTCCTAAATCTGCTTTTAAACACCACAGCATGCTAGCCTTTACAGTTTTTAGAGGATGAAGTAATGTTTACTACCAGCTTAAAGATTCAGAGGTCAGGCAGTGATCACATTTACCTTAGACTGGCACCTGCTCCCATACGGTCCTATACTGTCTGTCACAGGCTCAAAGGATGAGTGTACCTAAAAGGAGGAGACAGTAAGTTTCTGCAAGGCGGTGAAATGTGTAGGAAATGCTGAGGACTGAGACATGCCTGGCCTGACAAGTCGTCCCATCTCTTAACATCTAAACCCCTTTATGATGTGGAGAGATTTAAGCAAACATCACAAACAGCCACTCACTCCTCCCACATGGCATCAAATGTGAAAGAAAGGCCCGATATCAGGAGGGAATAGAAGATTGGAAATGAAACAAGAAAATGGTCTTGAATGGTTATACAAGTATGTAGGCTGGCCGAGACTCCGGCTTAAGAGCTCAACTAGCAGCTGATTTGCAACACGAGCTGTGTAATAAACTCTCGGGGTGCATAGAAGTACATTTAGACTCCCAAGACACATCCAGATGAAGCTGTTTGAGGATTGACTGGGCAATGCATCAAAATTCAAGGCACCTGTTATGAGCCATTTCCTTTATTTATGAGATGTTGGTGATTCTATCATCTCACCGGGGGAACAAGGCTTTATTAGAATTATAACAGGATTACATTTTAAGCAGCACTTCATCCTGTCACTTGCTCCGAGGCAAAAATATGATTGATAACACAATGAGTCGATAACCATAGTAAACCACAGTGTTTGCTTTGTGAATGCGGTCAAAGATTTATGAATTTTGTAACTTTGGGTGTTTGATGTAGTTAGTGCATCGATCAGTCCATCTGAAGGTTTAAGACTCTCTTTCATGTTCGACTCGATAGTGTTTGTGAAACCGACTAATAGCAGCTTTTTAGTATTTGGGACATTTAGATGTTTTTCTGAGTTCTTTTGAACGTAATGCTTCGTTCTGTGTTTCTGTTTCAACAAACCCTGAAGAGAGAACAGAGTTCGAAGAGGTTATAAAACTACAGTGGTCTTTTAGAAGAGGTTACTGTGCTTTCACACATTTCAAAATAAATTAGAAGAATTCAGTGTGTGCTTGACCTCAAGATACATTAACTTCCATAAATAGTGGTAAAATATAAAGGCCTTCAATCAGTTGCTTCAATTAGAATTACACCATGAGGCTCACTCATTGCTTATCTTCATGGGGATCAACTAAACACAGAATTTGCTCCTAAAAACAGCTATATGAAAATGCCATGTCACCTGTCAAATTATGTTCCCAGGCAATCCGACAGGAATTGCAATCTCCAATTTTCCATTCTGGTCTCATTTTTCCCATTGCATTTTAATGAATGTGTCATGGTTAGCCAAGATGATCGCTTGTCATAAATCTCTACGTTCTTATTGTATGACCATATGAAACCTCCACAATAAATCTCTGCTGTGATGCTGTACAGTATGAACAATCATAAAAAAACAACCAGGTGTAAATCAAGAGAAGTCACGCTAATGTGCTTTGCAAGCAAATATAGAGGACAAAACTTAAGATGCCGTGTCCGTCCCTCGCTCTAACAAATTCAAACTGGGCTCCTTTCCACGTGGCTCGTCAGCCATTCAGCCATCCGGCCTCATTTTCACTATCTCTGTGTGCACTCAGGTTTGATGGGGAGTAGCTAATGTGCTGGGCTTTGGCTTTACGCTATGATTCACCCTGGCAGTGGGCCCACATCCCAAGAGGGTCTTACCATTTGTTTGCACTGACACACGCCTCGGACATTGTGACCTATTGCTGTTTGATTTTACGTAACCCGTTAGGTGGAGTGGGGCTTGCACAGGACACGTAGTAGCCGACAACAAATATTGAAGTGTCCACAATGACACCTACTGCTGTAGAGGGGAAAGTCAAACAATCCCAATGTGCACATTTGGAAGGAGATTGGACCATCAGACTTACGTTTGTAGTAGAAAATCACGCCGTCTGTTATCTGCTCATGAGCCAACAGTGGTTCCAAACATTTGGAACTTGTCGTCTTATTCATTAAAATGGATAAATACAACAGTGGTAGTGTGCGGTACAGAAGCATATTGCTGCCAGAAGAAAAGCAGTAAATAATGGATCAGTACCATGTCATAAAAGAGTGTTGTTCCCTCAAGCATGAAGTTGATGTTAGGCGAATTGATACACATTAATCAGTTTTCCTTTTCTCAGCGTACCAAGTTTTCCATTATATGAATATAAGCTATCACATTATAAGTTCAATAGTTTTAAGCTATAGAAAACAGACTGAAAATATAGTGAAACAATGAGAAAATGTCTTGCAGTAACATGACAGTGTCTAGAATTGACATGCAGATAACTTATGAATATATCTATATAATTGTGTTTAAAATGTCTTGATATAAAAAGAAAATCCTGTTACATGACAACATTTTGTGAAGATGTGGAAAATATCTTGGATCAATCAACTGTTTGCATAATAAGTGATACTGATGAAGTTTTTTTTTTTTTTCTGAAATGGCAGCAGCAGTCCCTTCATATTAAAAATGAACTTGTCCTGTTAGACCTGCTAGAATGGAAACAACATATAGAAAGAGAGCACTTAAACATTGCTGATGATTCATGGCCTGCTTCAACCAAAGTGTCACTTGCTCCATCGCCAGCAAATGACCCGCAGACGATGCATCATGGTTACTGGCTGCTTTTCTGCCCATGCGTGTCTGCCTGTAACCCCCATTACCTAAAGGACAATGAGCTGCAAGAGAAATGAAGGTGTCCCCTTTTAGATAAATGTTGCAAATGCTTCAGCAGCGTGTCTATTAGAGCTGTACAACACAGGCTGACAGCAATGTAGCCCTGATGGATTTGCTTGCTAACTAATCAGATTCATCCTATCCAAGCAATTAAATATGCCTGTTGTTTTTGCCAAAGGGTTTTATTTATTTATACTTTTTTTGAGGGGCTGCAGCTGTAAGAATATAATCTTCTGTGTAGCTTTTTGAATTTTAATTTTGAAAGATTATGAGATGATATGAAACTAGAAGAATCATTCTCTCGTCTTCAACGTCTGAGGGTTTGTCATGAGCATTGTCCCAGCATGTTGTGATACTGATAATACATCCAATTACAAGCTCATTAGCATAATTATAAAAATGTTGGTGACATGAAATTAGGAGTCATTTAGACATGGCTGAGGCAGAAGGACTCAGAAACCATTATTGTAAATATATGTATGACTCATACGCTGCAGCTCTCCAAAGATCAAGGACAAAATATACGATATGTAACTTGCCCTCGCTCTTAACCTACTGTACGTCTATCTTTACACATTACGGCACCCGCGTCCATAAAAAGATCCTCATTAAATGGATAAAATGACATAGCGGAGCCTCTTAACCTCTTGATACCAACGTGATCAACAGCAGAGCCCACTTTTTCCTCTCTGCTCTCTCCACAGTTCCATCAATATCCGTTAGTGAAGGCCGAGCATTAGCCTGCGCTCTTGTTCATCTCATCCGCTCTCCTCTATAAAACCAATCTTTTAGCAAACAATTGCACGCCATGCCTGTGTTCGACCTCGACCCTCCCGTGGTTTATAATGCCACCAGGGCTCAAAGGAAGTGACCGATAGCCTAGTGTGACCCGAGGGTCTTGGGATCCACCTCAATGTCATCCTTCGCTCCCAACACGAAGGCCATCGTTGATTGTCTGAAAGATAAAACGGAGAGAAGTGCACAAGGAGAGAGAGAACAGGAGAGAGAGACAGAGTGAGGGATGGAGCGATAAAAGGGGAGATCTGGGCAAATGATAGAAGAGGGGATGTGAGAGGGACAGATATAGAAAAACAGCAAATCATTTGAAATCGCTCCCAATTGCATCATTTTGTCTTACATCTTTCTCTCTCAAGAGCAATTTTTGGATGAAATATCGTCCTTGTGTGGCACAAGGCCTTTGGCTGTCATCTCAAGAAAACTGTGTTATGGCTTATTAGATCCGTGCCCTGTGAGTTAATAAAATGTTTTAGATACAAATGGACCGTACAACTGTCAATTAGTACCTTATAGCTTTCAAATGAAGTGCTACAGAAAGCTTTAAGTAGAAATCCTTGATAAGAGATAGAATTGCTATCTCTAGTGCATGTTTTCCATCTACCTATACATATACATGTATATTATCTTCTTAGTTGTAACACACATAAGAAACTTTTCTTTTAATGATTACCTTCCTTTTTTTCCTCTGTTGAACACTTTATCCTCATTGGTCAGTTAGGTCACTTTAAATCTGCTATTTCTCCATAGAAGTTGTGAAGCTCTAATCACAGACTCTGGAGGGTAAACTTTATTTATATCAGTCTGCAGAAAGTTCATTTGAGGTAGGTCTGTTTGTAATGTGAAAAAAAGAATAGAAAGTGGAATTAGAAGAAGGTAAAAAGGCCAAAAGAAAATAACAACAAACTTTGACAGTAACAAGAAAGATAACCTGAGTTTCTGCTGTACACTGACTTTAAGGAGGCTCTAGTGTTGACCTTTGCCATGGAAGCAGTTTGAACAGTAGAAAGTAAAGAGGGTAAAGGGACTACTTTTTAAAAATCGAATACTTAAACATCATTTTAAAAGTATTTTCAGTAATTTCCAAGTTAAATGTTCTGTCAAATGATTGTTTTTTTTTTTCAGTATGTCGCTGTGTAATAACCATAGACTGTGAATATTAATGGACAAAGCCTGAGTGACGTCAGCCATCTATTACAGCAGGGGGCTCCGCAGGCTCATTGGCAGCAGCCGCCATGCTGGAAATGCTGTCTCAACCCTTACTTTCAGTCAACCTAACGACAGGCTTAGAGCCGGAGCTGAGGCGGGTTTTAAGCCCCTTGACAAACCGTTACATTGCGCCCACCTGTCAATCATGTCAGCTACGCGCCTAACTATGGATAAAAAAAATAATAAAAAATTCCCCCCACCCGTACAGTGTTTGCCAGTGATGACAATAGCTAATCAGACCTATTTCGTTTTTTTGTACCAAGCAGTAAAAATGTTTATTTATGCTGAAAAAGCAGCTTTTTCGCCTGTTGTGTGTATGTGACTTCCAATGATCCTGGAGCCAGCCTCAAGTTGACACTTGACAAACTGCAGGATTTTGCACTTCTGCTTCATTTTTTCAAGACCAGAGGTTGCTGCTTGGTTATTACCTTCATTCACCTTTACATTATCCCTCACATATCATAAAGCTGAAGAAAATGTCCACTCTCTTTACCCATCCGACATTGCATCTGTGACTGTCTGTAACAACACAAAAGTCCATTAGACCCATGTTAACGACAAAATCCCCGAAGATGGCCTCCCGGTCCCCTTCTGCCCAGACAATCCCATCTTACCTTTCATCTGGACAGAGCGATTGCTTCAGTCTGACGGTGAAGCCGTTCAGGACCCTCTATTAGATCTGTCGCCTTCTTTTTATTTCTCCTGGCTTTTGCCTCCCAAGATTTTGTCTCCACTTTGCAATCAATGTGTCCACCAGCAACAGAATCATGATAGATGGCTGCAAAGATACAGGGTGATGAGATGTAACCCTGTCAGAGTGAGGAGGACAAGCGATAGACAGTGTGGCTATTTTAAAAGGACAGACTGTCAGGTTGACGAGACTGTTTGAGTGAAGGAGGGAACATCTAAAACATACATAGTCGAAAGAAAAACATGTTTTTTTAATACAGTTGCTAAGTAGATGAGTTGACTGGTCAATACAGTAACATGGCCACATCTCAAAAACACACATTGTACATGTTGCATTAATTTTACAAGTTCTAATAATCAGCCTTCTTTCAGACTGACCATCTGTCTTTGTCATCCCTTGGGACACCAAACCTACATCCCTGTTTAGACAAGAATTGTTTAAACCTTGACTAAGGTTTGACTAAGGTTTAAGCACTGACTTTAATTAATCCTGTAGTTATGAGTGATGGAAAGTATTAAACAACACTGCTGTAGTTGTGTTATATGTTGAGATGGCAGGCTGATGTTTTATTTGACTGAGTAAAGTAGATCAGAAAACAGTCGTGAACGAAAGTAATTAAGTTTATTTCCTGATGTCTAATTCAAACTGTGAAAGAAATCAGAGAGGAAATCAGAGAGTAAACCAAAGCAAACACTTGTGGTGTGTTCAAGGTTCCATCACAAAGCTCGGACCTTTCCAGGTGGATACAGATGATGTAGTTAATTTAAAATCTAGAGACGCAATTAGATTAAAAAAAAAAACTTTCCTCTCTCTTCCAGACCGGCCACCAGCCCCTGTCAACGTGTCCGTCATGCACCTGCGTGCCGACTCGGCTACTGTATCCTGGGAGGTTCCTGAGGGAGATATAATTATTGGCTTCTCCATCTCGCAACAGGTAAGTCCTGAACTTCAGATGTAAAGCAGGGAGACTATGGGAAGGTGTAAGAGTTCATTAAACCCTGACAATCAGGAGGTGAACCAGCAGTTCTGGGAGGTTTGGAAAAGCAAAAGCATTACAAAGTCTAGGAACTTAAATTCACTTAAACTTAAATTGTTGTCTGTTTTACACACATTTTAAGTAAAAAAGCTGTCAATACGAATCAAATAGTAAACTTACCTAAAAGAGTGATCCAAAGACAACTGACAAAAGGCTGTGAGGACAAAATAATTGTTTCCTACACTTCCTGCAAAAAATACATTTCTAAAAGCAAAGGTAAAATCTAACAGACTCTAAAGGATGCAAGAAATAACTTCAATCTTTTCATTCAGGCGTTAAAATGTACAATAACCCTTTACAGTTAACACTCAATACAGTTAATTTTACTATGGTAAGTTTTAAAGGAAAGGAAGCCCCCCCCCCTGCAAACATCCCCCATGGTACAGTCCACCTTCCTATTACCTAGTGGAGAAAGGGGCATTCAGGTGTGTGTGTGTGTTAATGAGCGCACCAACCTTAACCAGGAAATGAATATCACATTAGAAGACAATGATAAGAACATGTATAACCCACTTAAAGAGGAGAAAATTTAATTTTGGCTGATAAACACATCAGTTTAACACAACAAAACAGTCCACTTGGTAATAAATGTTAAGAGTTTATCACCCCGCTAAGAGATAATGATCACAGCAACAAAAGCAGAACTTTATGTCTAGCATTTATAGTTTGGCAGCGAGCCTCCAGAATGACCTGTAAAAAATCTGTTGGAACACCATTCAGCTAGTTGTCAGGATGAAGAAATGCCCCAGCAATCCATTTTCTACCACTTAACTGTGCTTGACCTTTGAACAGAATGGGATAACATATAGTGTATATATATTTGTCCAACACTGTAATGATAACCTCTTCCCTAACAGGAGTCCATACAGTACATTTTGTGCATCAAGCTAAAATGTTAGATGTATATTCTTCAGAACCCCTCCTGGAAGCTTTGCTTAGCATGCGGGAGGCTGACTAAGTCCTTTCTTCAAGCCTGAAGTCAGAATTAAACCTGGCATGGATTATTTATATCAAGAGAAAACAAGGATACAACATGAATTGGCTCCACATGAGTGCGTGAAAAGCTGCCAAACAGCATTTCTGTGGATGAAACGATTTCAAAGACTTAAAAATAGGCAAACCATTGAATGTTAAAATGAACTGACAAGAGTGCCATATGCTGCTGTAATCATGTTTATGCTTTCTGCAAATCCAAATGTTACGCAACCATTTAACTTTGCTTTTCACTCTGAGTGGCTGAATGGCTGGAAAACGCCTGAAGGCCTCTCCTCAGGGCTCTTCATCATGTTTTGCTACTAAATTTAAACACGAATGGTAATTAACTTGAGTGTATATGGCTGTTTAATCACTACATTATTCATTGTTTACAAAGAGTCACAAGCTGATTTATATCAACTCCATCAGTCAAGCAGGGCCATGAAAACACAGAAGACAGCATGTGGCCTAAAAGCCGCTTCATACTGTATGTAGACAGACTAGAGAGCATGCTAAGAGAAAAGCTCTGCATGAAAGTACAATGGATAAATCCCACGATCGTTTGGGTCTTGAGTTCTCCAATAACATTCCATAATGTCAAAAACAAGACTTTGAAAGCTCGCACCTCAACACTCTTGGTCTAAATTAAGCAGACTTTAACAACTTTTCAATTTTCAGACAAGACTCCATATGGTGAAAATTAAGTGCCAACTGTTCACATAATAAAGTCCTCAGCATGTCGCTTCCAACCACCTTGAATATTTTCTGGTTGGTCACCGAAACAAGTCTGTTGTAGAAGGAAGTGTCTTCCTTAGGGACACATTTGCAGGTGTTGGTATTACTGTTCTGTCACCATGATCACCTCTGTGTCCACCGTATTGATTGTTGCGTTATTTATCGACTTGTTTATCTAACTCAAAGATCCATTCTGTTGTTTTCTGTCCCTCCCAGAGGCAGGAGGGACACATGCAGCGATTCATACGGGAGGTCAACACCACCAGCCGCTCATGTGTCCTTTGGGACCTTGAGGAGGAGACAGACTACATCATCCAGGTCCAGTCGATTGGCCTCTATGGGGAAAGCCAAGCCAGTAAGAAGGTCCATTTTCGCACCCTTAAGAAGACTGACCGCTTTCCCTCCAACAGCTCCAATCAAGGTAAGCGGCTCTGAGATCTTATTAGCATAGAATTAACTGTGTTACCACAATTTAAATCACCCTGTTCTCAGAGATGAAGCATTTACCAATATTAAGGCTGCTATAAAAGTTTTGTAGTATCCATATAAGTATTGCTACAAAGGTCAGCATATGTGCATGTTTCAAAATGGCAATGCTAACAGGCCAGTGTTAAGAAGGTACTGCAGGTCAGGCTGATGGAATTTTTTTTTTTTTTTTTTATGAAACATACTTTCAATGCTTTAAATTAGCCTTTTCCTGTGAAAATGGCACTACATGGAAAGTCAGGAAACCACCAAGGTCATTAGGATTTATCTAATAACTATTGTATCCAATGTCATGACAATCCATCCATTAGTTGTTGAGATATTTTAATCTGGTCCTAAATGGTGGACCAACTAAAGAGAGCCCAATATGTCATACATAGTGTGGCCCAATTAGCAAAGCAGAGAGAACAAAGAATTCATCATGGTAATTAATGTTCGACCAGTCTGGATTTGTAATTAGAAAAATTAAAATGTGTTTTCAAAGTTGTGTTAAAATGAACAGTCCTTGTAATGAAGAAAAATAGCGTCCCGTTATGTGCTTTGAATGTTTTTGGAATGATAAATCAGCTCTATGGCGCAGAGCTTTCGGGGGTTCGCAAACAAAGAAGACGGCTTCATTGGACAGATCAGTGTTTGTTTTGGTGTTATCATGGGAGCTGGTAAAATTCACAACATGATCACTTACTTAACTGTTAGGTATTGCGTTAATTCAAAATCTCTCCTCAAGTCTACAAGATGCTATATTGTTTGTCAAAATGCAGTAGGCCTATAGATGATTAGGTCATCATCGGTCATGGCAACAGTTTTAAGTCTTTCATCTCACTCTGTTACATAACCTCAAGTTCTGCTTTAAATTCTACAGTATAGGATCCGCCACAGGCCTTTTTCCCAAGGCACGGACAAGAGCAAACCCATTATAGATGCTTTTCCTGTTGTTGCTATAAAGCCTCCTCTGGCTGTTGAATGCTTTTAAGCACCCTGACTTTAAAAATGAGGTATAGAGTAAAGGCCAGAGCCGACATAAGTGCAAGTAACCTGAAGCCTCGTCCTGGAGCGTCTCTCTGGGGGGGGGCAAAATGCTCGCTCTTCTTACGGGATTTATTTTCTCCCAGAAACCAATTCATTATTGACAGACACTTCAAGCATGGCCGCAGGCAAGCTCCTCTAAATTTATGCAACTCTATATCACTCCGGGTGCCTAATCAGGATTCTGACATGCACTCTGAAACACATTGGATTCACTGTCTGGGCTCAGCTCATGGGCTGGAGGAATTATGAAGAGCGTGACCAACAAAGAATGGGTTCAGTAGCTCTCCATTTCCTACAGCACAGATGAAGAAAACCTATCTGGTTTATATAACAAGCCGAGTCTGCGTTTTGGAGGTAACCATTCTGCTAATCTTTTTTACATTAGTTCTGCTTTGCTTATGGAAGGAGGCAATACGGTAACTCTTAAAATAAAGTCACCTTGCATTTGACATTGGTCTAAGACACAGGCCTCATACCTCAAATTAATTTCCTCTCTTATCTCATGGTCTGGTTGAGGTTGTTAGTGCTGGAAGTGCTGATGCAAGTGAATCGTAGACATTTCTCTTTAGCTGACTCAGTTTTGCTACCATAATTCAAGGTGGGAAGATCAGTGAAAGAGAAGAAATAACCAGGCTCAAGTTCAGCACAAGAGCCCCTGTGATGTCCGTTCAGTCAATTTAGGACGTGCCATTAAACTCGTTGCATGTTTCTGAACATTAAAGCCCCAGGAAACCACTTTATGTGCTTATTTTCAAAGTTTAAAGCAATGGATTTAAGAGAGTTAGCCTAACATTATACAAGCAAAGCGCTGAGCATGACAAGACCTAAAGCCGGTGATGCGCTACTTTTTCAAGACTCATGGAAAAGATTCACTGTGCAACATTAATTCGCTTTAAGTCATCCAAGTGGGTCAGAAAAAAGAGCCCATTCAGTGGATGGGCTTCATTTGAGAGAGTTTGTTTTTCGTAAGTGTAGAGCCAATCAGTGTCAGCTCTCTGTAAATCTATTGCTGCCTAATGCTGACTTCTCCTGCCCCAGTTTCAGAGTCCAATCACTTCCTTTTAGTCCACTACTCAGCTTGTCTTTTTGTGTGTTTGACCCTGTTGTATTGTATATTTGAACTCTGATGTTGTTAACAATTTATTGTGGACTTCACCCTGTTCACATTGGACAATGACACACAACCTAAATTAGCTGGAAAAAAAAAAAAAAACATTCATAGCTATATTGGCTAATACTGACAGTTTAGAAAAAATACTTAAGCTGAAAGGATTCATAACAAAAACTGAAACCTTATTAGCTTTGCTTGTGTAATATAAAAAAAGTAAAACACTGATTCAAACAGTAAAACAACTCAAATGAGTCACATTTGGCTTCAAAGTAGAATTACATAACAACTTTATCTTAAAAAGAGCAGCTTCAAAATGATGATGATGTAGTAGGGAAAAATGTGGCTTTTTCCCTTCCACTTCTCTTAATCGTATTATTTTTGAGCCATGTAACTTTTTTGATCTCTCGAGAAGGGGGTTAACGGTTTACAACTTTGCGTTCTGGCCCAAAGTCTTGACAGTAAACTTTCATGTCTTAGCTCATAACTCATATAGACATTCTTGCCAAGGCTAGAAAAAGAGAAAAAGAGTGAGTGACTGAGTGAAGAATGTGGACACGAATTTAACCCTGACTGGGACTGATCATTGTCACCAATTAGAATCAAGGGCTGTTGTGGTCATCAGCACAAGATCTCCCTAGAAATATACTATCCTCAGAAATTCACATAACTCCTAAAACATCAATTTCTAAATGTCATCTCTTTTGTAGCTTTATCTCTTAAAAATCCAGAGCCCACTCTGAAAGGATGTCTACAACACTTCCTCCTTAAAATAACAACTATGTATCCTTCATAAACCTTAATGCACCTTAATCTAATGTGACGTTTTTTGTTCAGGATCTTGTGGCTGACCATTGTTTCCTAAAAGCCTTTTTAATCTACCTGACTCCCTCCCCTCACAGAGCCATTTCAGAGATCTTTTGTCACAGCCAAGTGCCTCCTATTGAAACTAAATCGATTTGTGGTTTATACCAGGCTTTTTCTGAAAGCAGGAGCTTTGATACCCATGAATCAATAATGCATTTTTTTTTCTTCAATGTAATTCCCTTTGATAATGTAATTACATATTAGTGCATATGCTACTGAATGTACACCTGGTCTAGCCTGATTTAGATTCCATCTATTTCATATAAAGCATTTCCTGGCAGTATACATGCCACGTGATGCAGATGAATTTGAATTTGAATAGGCTTTAGTGGATTCTTTCTTCCTGGGATCAATATGCCTTACCAAAGCCTATTTCAATTCCATTAGTTCCATGGAAAGCTTTCAATCAGAGTTTATATTTATGTGCTTTGCCTGCCATTTAAAAGTGATGCATGTGTTGTGATAAGGTTGTCAGTTTAAAATTGTTGTATGGGCTGTTTTTTGAGTATTACCTTAAATGTAGGGGAAGATAATTCCTCCATCATAATACATAATACTGACAACAAGAGATTCAAATGTGAGATATACCACTCTGTAGGTGATTCTCTTCAGTCATACATTTTTGTGTTTGTTACCATGCACAGAGATGCTCAATTCATTAAGAAAAAAAAAAATCTAATTATGTCATCAAAATCATTTCCAGACAAATTAACACACTGACAGTGTTACCTGAGCCACTTAGCTGTCAAAGTGTTTCACACGCGGGAGAAACAAAAGAATGATTTCAAAGGATAAACGCTTGAGCAGCGAAACCTAACGAGGTAGGAGGTCCCCTTAGACACAATTACTGCATGATACTTCAAAGAGATGTCAAGCTGTCTTTGCTGAGTCAGAAAACACACCTCGACTCTCTCATTAACAGAGTGAGACGAAGAGATACCACACACTGTTTGATGTCCGTTATATATCCTTCTGACTTTATCACATCTGCATGCTTCATAAACTTTGTTTAAGGTTTTGAGTACATTCAACTGATATCATGTTGGTTTGCTGATAATCTAATATTTGTTGTATATCTGATGGAGATTTTTTTTAAATATATACAACTATAAGGTCATTTATGGTCAGTCTATGGTCCCCCGCCCACACACACACACACACACACACACACACACACACACACACGCACACACACGCACACACACGCACACACGCACACACACACGCACACACACACACACACACACACACACTCTTAATGTTAGAATGTAATGTACTCAAGTCCAAGGGCGTAGCCTTGTATTTTTTGTTTTTTTGGTGCACAAGTTGTGATGACAGCTGTCATTTCTTTGATTGAATTGAAGAACTAACTTCTCGAAAAATATATGAAAACACATCAGAGATGTAAACGTTTGTAATTGTGACTGAACAGTTGAATGTAAACTCAAGTTCAGTAAATTTGCAATGACTCATGGGAAGTCTTGAGGAATCTAGTAATTTAAAGATATATCTTCGATGTAAAAATAATCTTCAAATGTTTCCAACAATGGTCCAACTTATAGAAACGTTTTATTCCTTAAAGGGTTTTTTTGGCCGATTTGACATATTGAATTAATGTCGGTGGCCGTTGAGCGGAATCAATGCCAGTGCCATTTTCAACTTTTCATAACAACGGACAACCGCCGCCTGCTGGCGTGGAGAGTTATATCCTCTCACGCATGCGCAGAACATACGTGGTGGTTGGCCGTCGGCTGTAGTCTTTATTTATTTTTTTATTTTTTTATTGTATTTTATATTTTATTGTCTTTATTTTGTAGTCTGCAATTTGTTCTAGTGCAACTTTTTGGCCAAAACAAGAGTCGACGTGAGGCAACGCCACAGACGGCCTTCGAAGCCACTGGCTCTTTGCCGTCTGCTTGGTGTGTCAGAACCTTAAGTCATTGGAAAAACTTACTCACCGAATATATATCAATGGAAAAACTAACTGCCTCACTCAGAAATCAAACTGCCGAATTTGAATCTGTCTGGAACCCAATAATCAACAACCTCAACTCATAACTACCCCCACAACATCCCACCCATCAACTCTTACTTCCTGTGCACCAATCACACCCAACACACACACAAACAAACACACACACACACACACACAATTCATAAGTGACTGCATTTTCATACACTTTTATTTTTTCTCAAACCAACCCCAAAACCCCGGCTACAGTCAACTTCCGCTAAAACATAATCATTACACTAACTCTCACCTCTCACACCACAACATTGTTTAACATCAACATATTCAACACATACCACTGCTCAACTCTTCAACTCTCTTCCACCTCTCAAGTACCCCTTACTAAGCACCTTCTCTCGCTCCCCTTCTCTTTCTCTCTCTCTCTCTATTGCTTCTTTCACTTTTTGTATCCTTTCTTAGGTATTTCAGATATTTTGGAGTTTTTTTGTGTGTCTATTGATGTCTTATTTTGCTGTCTTTATTTGTCTTATTTTTTATTTTACTGTATTTTGGAGCCGTTGTCCTGACCTTGTCTGTTTGTTTGTTTTTTGGCTCATTTGTATATCACCAGTTTGTCACTTTATTGCACCTAATAAAAAAAAGAAAAAAATGTGAAAAAAAAAAGAAAAAAAAGAACCTTAAGCCATATAATGCTAACAACAGCTAACGACATCTGAAGCTATTTCATCATATTTATGATCAATGCAAGATACATGAAATTCACTGAACAAATCATGAATCAAATGTATTTAAAGCCACATAAATTGTCAACAGAAAAAAATCTACAATGAACACAACAACTCCCATGATGCCTTGTTCCTGGACAAAGTCAACAAATTGTCTTTTTTGTGTGTTACGATTCAGAGATCCCTTATGGCAGATATCACATCTTCACTTGTTTGATATGCAGCAGGGATAATACGTTGATTCAGTTGAAACTGTTTTACAGTGTAATGAAACCTAAAACCAACACAATTTGTCAGTCTCAAGGAGACATGAAGCAGGAATGAATCACATGAGGCATCTTTGTGGCATCAGCACAGCTACCCTTGTGAGTTGTTAAACAGTTTCCCGACACGGTTCACAGTCACAAACAACAACATGGGATTTGTGGAGAGAAGAGGGAAGGTGGACTAATTATCTCAACCCTTAACTGTTGTGTGCCGTAAAGCACCACAATCTGCTCATTCTCCTCCAGCAGAGACCCACAAAGCATATTGGAGTGGGTTAACATCATGAAATATGTATGAAACAGAATAGCAGGACATATATTCAGGTCAGCATGCGCACTCGCTCTGTGCTATGAAATCAATGCGTCAAATATAAACATATACATCTTGTTTATCAGCACACTGCACAGTCGGCATGAACACAAAGCATTTTTTACAAGTTATAAGATTCAGTATATCAAAACGTGAAAACTGTAAACAAGACGATACGTTCTGTTTGTAAGTCAAAGAAACTAGGAGACAAAGGCCTCAAAGAATGTATTCATAACTGACAGGTCCTTTCATGTGCTGTCATCATTCCAACACTTCTATCTTCAGTTTTTCAATACCTAGAGATAACTTAGAAAACAAAAAGTAAAACAACTATTCCTCAAAGATGAAAAGTGAAAAGTTTGTTGCAGGAGCAGTAACACACAAAGAGGGAATAAGGCTCGGCTTTCTAGGAAGACCAAAAAAAGCATCCAGTCTGTTTTTCATATATGCAGTAGAGGAAAGTTTATTATTGAGTGGGTTGGGTTCAGATAGAAAACTGCAGCTGTGGGATTAATAAACTGGAGGAGAACTCACTGCAGCTCTGACCAGACTCCTGACCTGAGTGATGATAAAGGCATATCTCATTTTACTGAAAGGGTTTGCTGGGTTATATTCCACTCTGTCTGTATAGAACAATAAAATATATGTTTAAGTTGAGAGTTGTAATCATTTCTGGTCTTAAAACCTAAACCACTACAGGTCAATAGCTTCTTCCTTGTCTGTTGAGAGTGAAACTACATGCTTCAAGTATCCCTTCTTTGTGCCCAAGCAAGATAACTATCTATAACAATATCTATAAGCTATTGTGAGCTCTGAGTTAATACAGTTACGTTTCTTAACAATGCACAAAAAGTAGAAGATTTGGCAAGTTTTTATGGGCTCATCCCACATACTCAGCTCTGCTGCTTATCTCACAAATGCATTTTCCTGATTTGTTACAAGAAATGAATAATCTACAAAAAAAACACAAATGGGATGTTAAGTCGTTTCAACCATATAATAACCACATAATTACACTTTTAATTATGTAAATCTACAAGTGTGTCCGCCACATATTAGTCTTTATGTATAGAAGAGAATTATGTCAAAACCTGGCTATGAGTTGCTGAATCTGAATTAACTTAGCTGTACATTAATCTTAAATTTAAGTTCCATTATTATGTGCATACTGTATTTAAAAATATGAAAATTTGATTCAAATACTATGATCAAATTGGCTGCTTCTTTCTAGAATAAACCGTGTTCACACATTTGTGACTGGTATCTGCCAAAGTTTAGAATGCTGTTTTATACATCATTCAACATTGGGGATGATTCGTTAGTAGGACTCACTTCATGAGTGAGTTCATGAGTTGGATCCCATTAAAAATGTAATGGCTATAATCAAGTAAGAGTGTTATAATATGTGTAGGACATAGCAGAGAACGTCTAACTCAAGAACGTGGAGGGAACTGTTGAAGGAATATTGTTAGATTTTTCATCACACCAAACTTTCACTCGTCCCACATCGTTGTTGGAGACTGTGTGCGGAACATAATGTTGACAACGCTCATCAGTAATGCGGTGAAGTATGGAAAGGAATTAAATCAAATTTCAGCTATGAACATCCTAAGACCTGTGAGAAGATATATCTGGGAAATTCAACACAGGGAAACATACAAGGCAAAGACAGATGCCTGGCGGAAATACTTCTGGCGGCATCAAAGAAAGCTGTAAGCAGGACCGGATGTAACCTCATAATGAAAAGGACATAAAACAGAAGTTAAACAAAAATGTTTGTGGCTTCCTCCTTGGCCAATGTTTCACTCTTTCACCAAGTTTCATTTATCAGGACAACAGCTTTTATTTTATCTTGCTGACAGACAATACTGAAAATGTATCCTCCTTACCAGGCTTAAAAATAAATTCATTTTAACTTCCACGTTTCTTATCTTCCACATTTTTTATTCTGTTACCACTTCCTTCTCTCCCCCTGACATGCTCTGAAAACATCCCTCTCATGACTAAAAACAGTGACATTATAGTTGACTGTCCCCACCCACAGCTATCATGTAAAGAGAGCTGACAGTCTGGTGTTAGGGGCCAGTTTCTTGACAACTTGATTCACTAAAAGAGGCAATTGGGATGAGTGGTGCTCTGGAAGAGTTCCATCTATGCGGGTAAAGAGATAGTTTGAAGAGTGGAAATCAGCGCAAATATTCAATCCACTTAAAGGAGGATTAATGCTACAGGGTCAGACGGGAATGCCCACCACATTTTCTTTCCACTACAGTTTTTGTTTAATGGCAAAAAAAAGTCATGAGAGATAAATATTGAAAATCTGAAGTTATAGAAAAAAACTCACTACTTTCTTTGTAGTTTGTAAGTTCAGGTTTTACAGAGACTTTTAATGTTTTTTTTCTACTCCATGCAAATGATTTAGTGCTCTGTTTGTGATGTAATTCTATTGAATTTCATCTTAATGTTTTATGTTCTGATATTTTCTGCATGTTATGTTGGCTAAATAAGAAGGGAAGGCAATAATATCCAGGATTTTGTCCTCAGTATTTTATGTTCCAGAGTTTGTATTTACAGCATGATAACCGTCCTTTGTGTTCTCTGTTCTAGATGATCCCACTGTGCAGGGCCTGGATAAATCACGGCACCTACAAACAGGAGAGATGATCATAATTGTGGTGGTCCTGGTAATGTGGGCAGGTAGGTTTGTAAAACTTTGTGTGGACTGGATGTGGTAAAGAAGATTAGAAAAGCAGCAGAGAACCAGAGAATAGGACAAATATCACATAGGCTCTTGACATATTTTTCAATCACAGTCTTACTCTTGAGCATTGACATTGTACATGAACACAGTGTTTTCAGCCTATATTCAGACAATTTGAATATCTATGACAGATTTCTGGGTTCTTTTTTATGTCCTTGCTTTTCTGACTGGTCAGTTGAAGTTTTAATTTTGTGAGCTTGTGTTGAAGAGCCGCTGTTATAGAAATATGAGTCATGAGTGTCAGAAACAAAGAGGAGGATACACATTCAGAAAAATATTATAAAATACACAAATACAAAATATTGAATTAAACGAAAAGGCAAAAACAAGGCCTACTTCTTGAAAGTCTGCCAAAAGTCTCAAAACCAAATCAAAAGCAAAACAACAAGGAGCCAGGAGAAAAAGACTGGACTCACTGGGAGATTCCAGTTAAGTCATATGAACTGGCAAAAAGAGGGAAGGAAAACTGAAACTGAATAGACACTGAGGCAATCAGACACAGGTGAGACTAATGAAACAGGTGAAGACAATCAGGGCAATCAACACGGAGGGAAACCAGACAAAGGGAGGAAGTAAGACAAGACAACAAAGACTGGGGACAAGAACTACAAAATAAAACATGAAACACTAAAGACACACAGAGAACTCAAGAATGAACGAGGATAAGAAATTACAAAATAAAACATGAAACACTAACGACACACAGAGAACTCAAGAATGAACGAGGATAAGAAATTACAAAATAAAACAGGAAACACACTAAGTAAATATTGATACACAAGAAGCTTTAAGCACAGAACTGTTTAGTTTGTAAAAAAAAAAAAGGGTGATACTATCTAAATAACAACCACAACATCCTGGTCATTCAGGGTGACACAGTCTAATCCTTTAGAGGTTACTAATAGGCAAACTGTAAATCCAGTAAATACGTATATCTATATAAATCCAATGCCAAGTGTCAGATGCTATTGAGTAGTTGTTGCCATTAGTGAAATTACATTAAAATCCTGCCTAACAAGCTGAATGACAGTTGGACTCATCCCATGGTTCTGCAAAATGTTCAAGATTTACTGTCATTCTCAATGATGCAGACTAATGGTGCACATCTAAGAGGTTTTTCACACCTTACATTGTCTTGCAGCTGTACGATCAATACATCGACACACCAATCCATATTCCACTAATCAATAAACCATCATCCAGCAAAGGCCCTGCAGGTATAGGATCCCTATGAAGGTGATGTTAAGAGTCTATAAAACTAAGTAACACTCACAATAAATCAATGCCTGACATCCCGTCAAAGGCTTTTTCAAAACATCACGCTCCTCTGAGTTATTCTCTGCAAGGAAGCCCCTCTACTTAAAGAAGCCTGAGTTTCCTTTTGAAGAAGTGTGCTGATTAATGAAGTGTTGAGGCACAATGAGAGGTGGCACATCTGACGGGCTGCCAAGAGCAGGGCTTCCCTCCCACGAGCACCAGAGTGAGATGTTAAATAATACTAATGAGAGAAACTAAAGTAACACGGAGGCTGCACGGAGTGGGAGTGAAAGACTAAAAATACCTCATGTTGCTTTTCCACAATGAACTATTCAATTAAGGCCAACCTAGTTTTGTGCGTCAAACACCTCCACAAGTGAATAATCTGCATGACATTGTTTTCTTGTTGAAGATATATTGTATATTTACCACTACAAACATATAAAAGCAACACTTGGTTTTCTGTTTAACTGTAGTTCATATATTTAACCTTTCAACTGCTGCATCTCTAGAAATAAATTACAAAATAACAACCACATACAATGTAATTTAGCCAAACCATTTTGTTAAAAACTCTCTGAAAACACATCAATTTTCTTTCTTCCTTTAATTAATGTAATGTAGGCCTATATGACTTCTAGAGCATGACATCTGGTTCTGTCAGTTTCTTCCACAGGGCCAAAATAAGGGATGTTATTTATAGAGTAACTCCCATTACCAAATCTGCAAAGCTGAAGTTTTTACTGACCACCTGAGGAAAGTTGAACTGTATTTCATTTCATTGAAACTGTGAAAGTCCTGCCATGAATGTGTTTCTGCTAGAATGCAGAGCACAAGCACCATGCACGGATAATAATTTGTAAATTAAATGAATGTATGCCATGTATCTGAGTAGTTCTCTCCCAGCGCTCTGCCTGTCATTACCAGGACAGTTTTTGAATATTTAATGATATCATTCTCATAGAAATTCATAACGTCAGTGAAGCAGGGAAGTTAATTGTAAGCTCAGAGCATTCATGCAAACTTGAAGCAGTATACTGATTCTGGCAAATTGCAAATGCTAACAAAGCAAATCCCGCAGAGAATTACTGTCTTCAGGCTTCCAGATGAAGGCTCAGCCACCACACTCTCCTGGGAGCAGAATTCCATTATCCACATGGCCTTTCAACGTGCACTCTGAGAGGAAGCCGTGACATGTCTGAGAGTGACACTGACTGAATTCCTTTCCTCTCTTGTGTGTGTGTGTGTATGTGTGTGTGTGTCACCTCCTGCCAGCTGTTATTGCCCTGTTCTGTCGGCAGTATGATATCATCAAGGACAACGACTCGAGCAACAACAAGGAGAAGGCCAAGCCGTCGTCGGAGAGGAGCACGCCGGAGCACCACAGCGGAGGGCTGCTGAGGAGCAAGGTGAATGAATACACACAGGCTGATCTCCATCTCCATCACTTTGAATGGATGATCCTCCTGCATGCTGAAAAAAACATCGTCGCTGACTGTGTGACTCAAGATTGGCTCCTGTGCTTCTTTGCATCCACCTCAAAGAATCCTTTCAGCAGCTGTTTGTGTCACCATCCATTTCAATCACTTTGCTGTGTTGTTCTCACCACACAGCAGGCATCTAACATAGGAGAAAAACAGGTGCATTAACAATGTATCTATCCCAGAAATCCATCACAGTGTGCGAGCGAGCAACACGACAACACTGAAACTCATCTCATGCTTACAGTGGATTTAATGTTGAACAAAGCTTCATGACTAACTAAAAAAAAAAAAAAAAAAGACAATTGATGTTGGCCTTAGGCTTAGCCTCAGGAGACACTACATGAATTTTCTCTCCCCTGCTTTTTGTCTCATTTAAAATAGATTATCAACAAGTAACTGTCTGCAAGAATTAAAATGCAAAACGTTAATTTGACATTTATTTTAAAAGGGAATATAAATTGTGACACAGAGAAAGAGCGTCTATACTAGACGGTATACAATATATAATATATCTGAAGGTATCAAATATGTCAATGATAGTCACATAGATGTATTCCAAGCCATGCTTTATGTAAATACTCATTTTTTCACATCACATTGTCTATTTTTTTTGTTTGTGTTGTGGTTGATTTTATTTTCACTCTCAGCATCGTTGCTCTATGTTCCGTCAAGCTTTGCCTTCCTCACTGCATGCCTCTTCACATTGCCCTTTAAAGAAATGTGACATAATTCCTGATCTTAAATGTTACCGTTATTTGTAGGAAAAGAAATGTTGCATGTACTATGAGAATACAAAGTATGTTTGAGGTTGAATCTCGGGGATGTTCAGTGAAAAGTGAAGGAATTAAATGTTTTCATTACATTTGAATTAGTGTCGCTGACAAAGCGTACAGTCACAGCTCAGTAACAGAGGCCATGACTAATCTATGATTCAGTTCATTTACAATGAGTTTTAACCTCTGGCTACCATTTCACACAGCGACACATTAAGTTCTTTTGTTTAAATGTGTCGAGATTATGAGGAGGCTGGATGTTGATATTAAGTATCTTCTAGTATCCTTCAGTAGCATCAGCTCTGGTGTTTGTTGATAAAAAGTATGTCTTTAATCCTGATCTGATCTTCACACATCTTGTTGCAGTTTCATCCCTCTGTGCCGTCCATCAACATCATTGAAGTTTGACAGGATGGAAGCTGAAGTCTAACCCCCGCCCCCCCTCCCCCCCTCGGTCTTCTACCATCAATGCCACCTGACCTTTCTCCCCGATGAAGAAAAGAGATGAGAGGATTTAAAGTTTCTGTGGGTCATCATCAGAGAATAAGGTCGACTGATGCTGTCTTTTATAAGACACACATGCATGCACACAGTGTTCGAAGGGAAACATTGAACTTCAGTATGAACCCAGAGAGAATTAGCTTAGTGTTGGACTCAGTCAGCTGTGATTGTAAATCAAACCTAGAAGTTTAATCAGTTGCACCATCTGGGTTTAAGCCTTGTTCATGCGAAAACTTGACACCCCTAATCAGGATCAGGTCAAGTTGTTGAATTCTACAAAACATTCGTCTTTGAATTGAGAAGTCTTTTCTCTTTTTGTGTCCAACATCTCCAAGTAAGGCGACTGGATTGTGAAGAATCATACAGTATATGGCCTAACATTTTTCTCAACAAGTTGACTGCTTCTTCCTATTTGATTTGACGTTTGACTTCTTGGTAGGCAGTGTTTCAATGTGCTGGCTGTACAGGTCGGTTTATTGTCTTTCTTGGTCTTTAAACACCCGCGAGAATGCCAAAAATAAAAGATTACCTACAGATAAGCAACACAGCAAAGGATTAAACACTGCATTCTAGCATCATAGCAGGCAGGTAAAAGCTAAAGTTGTGTGTGAGTTCACACAACTGAGTGAAGTGTAGTTTAAATTAAGGTTGCACAATAAATCTCAGTTTTATGACTGCTGCAGTTTTGAACTGATGCAAGGCACGCACTGCTTCAAACTGCATGAATCACCATTAATAGCAGAATAAACATTTTGATCTGCAAGTGTCAGCATGTGAAAGTTTGGCCAATCAAATGAAACCTGCTAGCTATTCTCTAGCCTCAGATTAGTTAATATCAATTTTGTTAGGCTTCCGGCAAGATAACTGAGAAAGCAGAAAAAGGTGAGAGAATGTGATGTGTGAAGACCTTGTGGTGAAGCACTTCTGGTACTTGAAATTATTTTGGATGCAGGTTTGAACAGCAGAAAAGTTCCAGCTGATATTTATGGTTCAATGCTTCTTATCTTCTAACTTCTTATGGCCATGATGTGCAGCCTTAGTTAGGACTAGGCTTAAGTTTGGTTGGTGCAATTGAAGGCATGTCTAGTCTAAAGGCTGGTCTTAACCCACACTGACGACTGAGTTACGGCCAGGCTTGGACCAGGTTGAGCGTCTCAGTGGAGATCCATGAGTCTTTACACACCCTGATCCCCCACAATCCCCCCTTACAGTACAGTAGCTCCTGCAGGTTCAATAGAACATGAGTTTGTGTTAACATGTGGTGCAGTTAACATTGAGGTGTTTGCCAGGTGCTTGGTATGTTATTGCAATACAGAAAACACACAATACAACGTATCATCTCTGGGAGGCCTGTCTTCATGGCTTTAAATATAGGCAGTGTATTTTTGATATCAGCATGTGCAGTAAGACACTCACGTTCACCTTGTTGTAGAAAACTCGGCTTTAAAATGAATCTACATCTCTTCACTGCAAATAGGGTTCATCTATTGTCTCGCCATCATTGTATTATTATGTGACAGCTGCAGGCAGATTGTTAATAAACAGAAAAGAGAATACGTGAAAAACACAACATGTCTTTTTCCTATAGTTACTGATATTAAAATGCCATTTTCTGCCTAACTTAGCATTGTATTTTTTCACATTTCATACATCAAAAAAAACATGTGTGTACATATTTCATGCATTTGCTAAATGAAGTTGCATGCAGGTCATTTGCCTGTAGAATAACATTTGATGTGCAATCAAAGTTAGATGCCAAAAATAGAGAAAATAAAGATATTTGAAGTACTGTGAAGATGTTTTTTTCTGCTGTTTTACCTGCTTTAGATCAGGACACTTCATATTATCCTCTAAATATTGTATATTTCCTGATGATTGTACCTCCTGCCATGTAAAATAAACCTTCTTTTGAATGTCCCAACTTAGTTACAAATGTGATGGGTGTTTTCTCACTGAAAGATTTCCATTTTCTTCACCGTACATCAACTGTCACTCAGGTGCATTTGTTCATTCAATCTGGCTGGGTCTTACGGTATGATAGAAAACTGCACTTCATGCACAAAATGTTTGCCAAGGCGCATCACACAAACTGTTTTAATCCCAGTAACACATTCCAAGGGCTACATATTTACCGGAAAGTGATAAAGTGGTTGAATTAGTGTGAAATCACTGCCTTCATTTAGAGATACTAAATGCATAGTGCATATGAGTGGTTCATTAAACCCTGACGTCAACAGTATTTTCTGCATGACTACCGCTTTTATATAGACTGTATTTTGTACATGTGACACTTTCCTTAAAGAAGAACATTTTTCTAATATTCCCACTGTGGTGAACACGTCAGCATAAATTAAAATCTCAAACAATAAAACCACAACATGCATTTAAGAAATCTTAATATCTACTCCTTTCATTTCATGTTTCTGTCTTCTTCAAAATGTAGGACAAAAATTATGCTTTTAATATTTGACTTTTTTTAACCAGGACTGACTTTAAATGGTAATGATCTGAAGGTTGTGGTCCATATTTCTTTTTTGCTTCCTACATTAAGATTCAAAGTTTTAGATTGACAAACAAGGCTGATTTTCTAAGTCATTCCTTAAGGAACAAGATGGGCAGCTACTTGATAAGAAACTCTGAATTGTGATGTAAAGAATGACCAGACAGCCATTTGGAGGAGATAAGCTCATGTCTTGTTGAAGCACTTGTGGAGTGAATGGCTTTCCTGATGTGTGGCTGCTTGGATGCTTTGAGTAATAATGTTATGACAGACTATTCGAGCAGGAGAAAGCTCAGTAGAAAACCTTGAGAGATACTGAAACAACTACTAGAAAGTATATCCTACAGTATACACTTAGTAAAGAAAAAAACCTCTCTGATAATAGCTATCGCCTGTACTGTCTGCAGAACTTTTCAGGGCACTTTCACTTGGCCTTTAAAAGTTCCCACAATCAAGTGTAATCACTCTAAAGTATCTAAGAATGAAGCTCATCTCAGAATAGAAAGTGATTACAGCGTCCCAGTGATTAATAATTAATATCATGTTTCTATCTCGCCCTCAGCAGCACTGCAGACCTTTTCCCATTAGTAGTGCGGCTGATTTATTGGCTGTTGTTATGGCTGAGATAAGCTTTGGTTTGATCTAAGATGTGATTCAGAGATCCAAGTGTATATTGCATCCATAAATAAATAAATAAATAGAATGTTATATATAGTTTTGGCATGGGGAGCCTGCTTTCATTATTGTAGCCCTTGGTCCCTTGTTTCCATGTGCAGGAATATATTAGCAGCCTCTGTTTTCCATCTGATTGAATGTACGTCTATTTGAAAATGGAGCAGAACCACATGGAAAAGAAGACCAGACATTTCAATTAAAGTAAAAATATTCAATTAAAGTAAAAATACACTCACACAAAAATTATTGAAAGGCTTCCTAAAACGCTAAATAGACTTTTGTTATTTTAATCATCTGTTAATAGTATCTACACAGTTTTTAACATTGTCCTTTTCACCGTTTGTTCAGCGATCTTTAGTTTTAAACTTGTGAGTTATGGGTTACTCCTGAATTTCCCCCAGGGGATGAATAAAGTATCTATCTATCTATCTATATAAAAGTGTTTTTTTTACAAGGCTTCTTTGGTTTGTTTTTTAAGAGATGAATGGGAGGCTGAATTTGAAAAAAGATGCTTCAGAAATCCTTTTTTTGTAAATGTACTATTTCTGTAAATGCAACCATTCATGATAAACCTGTAGAACATAGAGCATGTTTAATATTAGTTTGACCCTGCACATATAACTTAACACGGCAGAAATTGAACATGCCATGCTTCACTGCTCAATAAAAAAAAGGGCCTGCACAGTCATTACTTCTGACTACACTTTGAAACATTGGATGAGATGTCCATTATCTTCTTTTATAAGCAACGTTCTATGTGCACTAGTTCAAACTAATCTGTCATCCCCTTACCCTGTCTCAATACATCCTCAATATCAAACTGTACAGCCATTACTTACACAACATTAAGCCATCAGAGCAATGTGAAACATTTTATCAGCAGCTAATTAGCTGTTCCTGAATTACATCAAATAGCCTGTTAGCAATTAATGACACGCTGATGAATACAGAAAGAGCTTCATTAGCTGATCCCAGGACAGCATGGAGAGAATAGACATTTTATAATTATAATTATGAAATATGATATAGTGACAAATTAGTCCTTCTACTTGTGTGGGGTTTTTTTTAATCTAACTTATCAAACCTAAATGTAATGTCTCAAGCCAGAGGTGGTTTATGTCCCTGCTCAGGATGCCACACAGTAAATCAGTAGAGGGCTGTACAAGTAAGCATGTGCAATTATACCATCCACTAACAGTCACAAAACATATAAATACTATCATATAATACTTATAAATTGAAACACAATATGTTCTAAAAAACAGGATTAACTGAACTCAAGCTTTATTTATATAGCATCTTTCATACATTCAAACATGCAGCCCAAAGTGCTTCACAAAGAACAGACACAGAAAGAAAGAGATTAAAACAATAAAGGAAGGTGATCCAATTATTAAAAAGGATCAAATTAATAAAAATAAAAAAAATGTAAACAACAGGGAGAAAAATCAGTAAATTAATAACACATGGTAAAAAGGTTGACTGAGATGGAATAAAAACAAGAGATCAAAGAACTGTGAAAACAATGATAAAGAAAAGTTAAAGTTGTAGAATCTCTCCTAATTAAAGGCAGATTAAAAAGGTAGGTCTTCAGTTTAATTTGAAAAAGGCCCAGAGAGGTCACCGGTCTGATTGAGTTCCACAATTTAGGAACATTAAAAAACAGAAAGCTCTCTCCCCGATTCTTCTGCGGGTCACATGAGGGACATTTAAAAGGTATTAGGATGCAGGGTTTTGCTTTGACAACATAACATCCAGGTAGTATGTTTTCAGTGAGTGCACTGTATGGGGGGGACAATCAGACTGTCTTTAATCTTTGACTCAATAGTTCTAGTGTGGGTCTCCTAAATATAATTCTGAATAAAGAAATTGTTCATACTTATGTTTGTACATAAGAAAACTTGTTGAGCAGTGATGTTCTTAAAATTGTACAAGTTTGAAAGGAAATGATGTCACTTTGAAGGCATGTTAAGTAACAACAGCTTACTGTGGTGTTGATCATTTTAAAGCACTTTAATCCAGAATTGTCATCACACTAAAGTAAAGCCAGAAGAAGAGTAGCAACAAGGCCATAAATGTGAATGAACACTGAGGAGCCTCTAGGTCTCCAGTGAGTTCTCTGAGAATATCAAAGTGCTACTTTCTTGCAGCATTTCTTTGATGCTCCCTGCAGACTGATCCCCTTCCTGAACACAGAGCCTTGCTGCTCCACAGTCTTTGATACGAGACAGGACGGTCACATAGAGTTTTTCTGGACAGTCCTCCAGGATTAGAGACCAAACTTCTGAGGGCAGGAGTGCTGCTGAGGCTGCAGCTCACCTCCCCCTCCTCCCCTCTGGCTGCTTAAAGTGCAAGGGATGATTATAAAAAAGTAAAACACTGTATTATAAAACTTTCTATTTGAATAGTTATTTGATTCGTTATTCTGACACCCACTCTGCAGAATCCCTGGACGTGATCTTACAAATGCAGTGTTTTGTTTTTCTCCTCTGTTGGTGCTGCACCATCTAATGAGTTTGGAGACACCCTGCAGCGATGCACCCACCCACATCTTCAGAAATTAAAATGATATTTGCATAGCTCCTCAAACAGTCATCACACTGAACAAACACTCACATATGGCATTGCCAACTCACAGATCTGTGCACAGTTATGTTATCAGATCAGATTCAAGCTAGCAAAAACTGGAGGAAAGACCCTTATCCGAACCAAAAATCTAAATAATGAAGTGATCCAGGAGCACTTGCACCAGAAACCTTCATTCTCAAAGCACTTTAAAAGAAATAGTTCTTCCTTAAAATGCCATTCTGCTTTCGCTTTTTGAAAATTCGTTATCCTTGTCTCAGTCCCGTCCCTCTTTGGGCCATGCTCATTGTCTACAGATTAAAGATTTATTAGGCTCACACTGATAAATATTTCAAACAAGTAGCAGGTGCAGCTATACAAACATTCTTCCTATAAGCCTCCCTCAGTTTGCAAATGTTTGCTTGCTTGTATAAATAAAACGATTTAATTGGTGTTTAAATAATGTACTGGATTCTGGAATGAAAATGTTCAAGGACTTTTCAAAACAACAAGAACAGATATGCTTTTGTTTCCTGCACTTGGTACACCACTCTGTGAGGTTTTACATCACGAGCAGAGGGTTGGGATGAATAGACATCAATGTGATTGTGTCAATTAGAGAGACGAACAACAGAGTGACCTTGCTTTGCATCGACAACAGAGAGTTGCAAAATGTTGGAGAGAAAAACAGTATGGATTAGATTCAGCTGGAATGTCTGAAAGGACCACGATAGATCAAATACAGGCTCAGTAAAGTGTTTGATTTTTTTGTCTGCACTCAGAGTTGAGGTTGTGTTTGCTCAAAATCTTTTTAATCAAATTGTGGAGCAATTTTGGATTGAAATGGATTTTCAACAAAAAGATACATTGCATTTTATTGTCTCACACTTCTGAATGCCAAACTGTATATCTAGAATTAAACTCTATGAAAAAGATACTTCCTTGGAGTTTAACAAAACCAGGTCACAACCACTATCTACACAGATGGACATCAATCCAGTGTGAGTGCAGTGAAAGTTTTGTACAAACTCTTTTATTTTGCATAAATACATTACAAACCAGAACGGTTTACAAATTCTGTACACTTTTTACTCAGCTAATGACGATCACTTGAGGTTTCTACACCAATTGCTTTCATTATAACATCACAACACTGTTGGAAACCCACTGATTGCATAGATAAAACAAATAAGCACCTTGATTGGAAAGGAAACAGTGTAAACGTTAGTGGGTTAGCTCATCTGACAATTCTTCACTTTTTCCAGTTGAATTTGCGCCCCCGAATATTTTCTGGCCTCAAACCTCCGCACAGACTCATTTGTATTCAGTGCACTCCAGACTCCAATTGGCATGTTGTACCTCGGAGTGCAGGTCTGACACCCTCTCCCAGAAGGAAAACTGTAAGCTGGGCCACAAGAGCTGCAACTACTGGAGATATGCCGGGAATCTAAAAGAGCTGCATACCGTAAGGTGAGCAGAAACTGTAAGGAGTCTGTGTCGTCCTGAAGATTGAAAAGTGCCATAATATTATTAAAAGAGGGATTGAGCGTTCTAAATTGAGACCTAGAAAGGTTCGACTGCAGAATCAAATTATACATTGACAATTTTGTTTGCTTGAAAAGCAGCTGAAAATGGAAAATTCTGGGTGAAGACTTAATTCAATAGTATAAACCATTAGTGCCAATGCATTTACATGGCGCTACATCTGATACAAATCCAGCTTTTGCTATCAAGACATTAAAGCATTAATCTTATGACTAAATGCATTAAGAAAATGTATATTCTTGTTGCATTACTTAAACCAAACTTGCTTTCGAGCTCCTGGGCAGCTGCCCGCCTCCTAATACCACTCAATATCTCTGATTCAGCAGATGCTTCTGTATCTTCACATGAATCAAAATGCTCGGTCAATGATGGAGGAAAAAATGTGAGAAAGTTTTAGTGGGGGGGGGGGTGGGGGGGTGGGGGGGACACATCAAGATGCTGAGAGAGAAAATGAAGGCAGAAAAAATAGACTAAAGTTTGACCTTGAACTACACAGTCAATGTTAAAAAACAAAAACCAGCTAACAAGACAAACTGGGGGGCTGTCTATGAGATCCTAAGAGAGGACATAGAGCTGTCTTTAATATATGCAACAGAGCTGGTATTTCTGCCAAGCAGAGATTAAACAATGCAATTAAGCTTCATGGCGTAACCTGATAAGCCTACCAATTATTTGCCAGTGGGTGTCATGACAACACAGACCCCACTCCAGCCCGGCGTTCTCAGTCTCAGTCATGACGCTGTGACTGCAAAGAGAAGAACCCTTCAGACAGATGGGTGGGACAATATTATATCCTCTTGACTATGAATGTTATCATAGTATGGGATAAAATCATTTGCAGTAGTAGTTCTACACATTACAGTGAAGAGAGGAAAAGACGAGCTGTGTCAGTCCGTGTCAAGTCAAATACATTTGTCCTATTCTCTGTGCATGGGCTGATAATTAGTCAAAAATAATATGCAGTAATATAAAACATACAATTACATCTGTACAAACTGTCTAACCCTAATGCAAAACATACAAGCATCTACACAGTCACATCTCAAAAAGAGTCCTAGTTATCTTAACCAGTGTGAAGCCCTGATCTACTCATCCTACTTCATTTATAATGATACAATATACACACACACAGATGGCACAGCTTTGACATTGAAAAAATAATGCATATGGAAATATCTTTCTTTACTCTTATAGTGTGGCCTCGCTTTACAGTCATGGTTATAAGCTCACATCATTGTTATTCTTTCAACATCACCTCTATGTACAGGGACAGCTTGCTGCACGAGGAGGTGACTGAATGGAGAGTAGTCGTGTATGTGTTGCTTACATAAGATACGTTCAAGTTCAAGACAGTGATGAAACTGATTGTTACAGACATATCAGGATGGTTCTGGAAGAGAAAGGTTATTGTTGTTGTGTACGGGGAGGAAGGTTGCGTTTTCCTTTATATTACAAACACAATGTTGCATACAAAATTGACCTATTCACAAAAAGCAAGCGAGTACAGGGTACTCAATTTATTCACATTTTGAAAACTGATTCTTAGTTCCTCTTGTTTTGAAATATGTTTTGTGTTGCCATTTTATAGATTATATTGCTATTTTGTATTTGTCTATTTTGTTGTGCGTTGTGTTTCATAAAAAAAATATTACATATAACCTTGATGATGTCGTAGTGATTTCAATGAGCTTCTTTTTCTTTTTTTACTTAAATCATGTTTAACACAAAGCCTGACTTAGAATCTAAGGGGGTGGAGCTTGATATACAGATCTGTTTGATGAGGTCAGTCAGTGTCCACAAGAAAGAGTACAAAAGACACTATCAAGTTGCATAATGGGAAATGTAGGAACCAGTGGATTCGTTTTGGGGTTGCTTTTTTTTTGCAGGTGAACATGCTTCGCCTTCAATCTATTGCATTTTTAAATCTGTCTTATTAGAGTTTCTCCAGTCTATTAAAGGTCACACATTATGCTAAATACATTATACCATGTTTTTCTAACACTAATATGTGTTTCCAGTCTGTCTACAAACCCACCTAATTAGGAGAAAAGTCAATCCTCTCTGTTTTTCGCCAGCTCCACTTTTCAGAAAGTGTGCTCAAACAGGCTGTTTGGAGATTTTCCCTCATCTTCATTCTCGTCATTCTCACTAAACTATTTGGCATGGTGCGAGAAAGCCCGAGCCGCCCAAGCCCTTCCAGAGAGGGGCGCGGTCAGAGACAGCTCATTTGCATTTAAAGCAACAGACACAAAAACAGCGTGTTCTGAGCAGGGCTGAAATAAAGCAGTAAATAGGCCTGATAAAATACAGGATCAGAGTGGATTTTTAACAAGAAACTTCACACACATGTTTTGGGGAGCTCTGAGACTTATTTAAACTGGTTGAAAAGGAGAATAATATGTGACCTTTAAAGTGTATGATTAACTCAGTGCAGTACTTCCATTAACATCAATATGTAGTTCTAGCAAAGGTTTTGAATTTTAGTTACAGCTTGATGGTATTATTTAGTCGATTTTTTTATCACTTGATCAAATTGATCACCTAACATATAACAAAGTAAAGCGATTTATTGATAGATGAGCAAAATCTGAAGTAGACAAAGGCCAAATATGGTCATTTCGAGTCTTTGATTCAAAAAGAAAGCAGTCCTTCTGGTTATATTTTCTTGGCTACAAAAAAAAACCAGGCGTATGTATGCTTTCTTGTGTGATACATGATATATGCCATCATCGTTTAGACATATCTCTTTAGGGTTGATTCCTGCCTCGTCTGTGACACAGTTATGGTTCAGTCAAAAAAAAAAAAAAGGAAGACAAATACATGCAATATGACTGTAGGCCTTCATTTCTTATCACCATATCACATTCCTTTTCGACAGTTAAATCAGCACAACAAAGTAAACACCATGGTTGATAAATGGTACCAATTTCCAGATGATTTTAAAGACTGGACTCTCCAGTGACTGGATGGCAGCTATTTCACCATCAAACAACAAAATTAGACAACTCTTATGATTTCAGAATGAGATGACAGACTTATTTACACACAAATTGATATCCTGATGTACAGAAACTCACAATCAGGACAATTTCTGTACACATTTGGATTAAAGATGGGTATTCTAAAGTTGGCATCCATCCTGGTCTTTACATCTGAGTTGAAATATGTATTTTTTCTTGTCTTGGAGTGTTGCTGTCACACATGATTCATCATCTTTCATCTGGCAGTTGTTGGGGATGTGAAAATGGCAGGAGACGGCCGTTTAAACTGAATGGAGAGTGTGCGTGTTGACAAGAAGGCATTCACAGAGAAAGCGGTTTATAATATCAGGGTTTCCATTCAGGCTTCTCTGCAGCAGCCACAGAATATCAAACAGCATCTCTGGTTCAGGTTTGTGCACAGGGGAGTGTGATGTGTTTTTCCTCTCTGTTCAAGTGTTGAATGTTTTTTCAGTTTTTTGTTTTTTTTCAGGTTTATTCTGTTGATCTTGGGACCTGTGCTAGATTTCTGTCTCATTTCAGTGGTGCTGGAAGTTGGGCAGTCATTGCTGGCTTCTGTTATTCCAACTCTTTGCTGTGGATGTACAAAGGACTGTGATTGGAGAGCTCCTGAGGGGCTCATAGCTGCATTGTCAGAGACGGGTTCGGCGCAGGACTCGGCCAGTCTTAGACAAAGAGAAAGAGAGAGAGAAAAGTCACTTTGCTACAGAGGTCAAAGGCGGTAAATATTGAGTTGTTGAACAGTTAAAAACTGGAATAAAAAAAACGACAAAATGAAGCATGAGCATGTGAGTATTACATTTATTTTATTTCCTGAAATGACTGGGGACATGTTTAAGGGTAATGTGAAGAGCGAGCCGGTGGAAACACAAACTTCCAAATGTAGGCAAGATTTAAAAATCTGTTTTTCCTAGAAGAAAAACAACAACATTTTGGCACATTTAATTTTAATCTATATATTCTTTCATTTAAAGTCTGTCTTTTATTTCCTTAAGAATATTTTTTTAGATAACAAGAGAATAAGAGTCCTAACCCAAATATCACATCTCAACCTTCCTGTGCATTTAAAGCATCTGGCCTGTTTTATTGATATTCCAGTTGGATTTGAAAGGTTCAATAACTTGCATGTGATTTTCACAGGGTGCTTTGGCTTTGGAATGGGAGGCTGGGAATTAATAGCTGTAGATGTGGGGAGGGGCACCTAGAAAACACCTACATACAGGTTTGAGAATATGTGCTACATCACAGTTTAATAAACTAGATGTAGTTATTCAAATGGAAAAGGTTTCCTGGGGGTTCCAAGGATGTGAAACATTTATCAAGACAATTTGCTTTTTCTAATCTGTCAGTTTCATTGTAAAATACAGAGATGGGACTGTACAGGACTGAGTGTTGTTTTTTTAAAATTAGGTCATAGGCAACATGCAGCAAAGTATGAAAAATAAGACTTTGATTGTTTAAACTTACCGGTGTCCATCTCTTCTACCTCCATGTTGCTGCATTCAGATAAAGAAAGAGGACATCATAAATATAGAAACATGGTTAAACTGTAAATGTGTGATTATTTTATTACTCAGTTCTTTGAGTATCTTCTCATTCGTAAATAGAATCTGTCAGAGCACACAGTCTGTGTCTCTTCAGTCTGAGAAGCACTCAGAGAAGGTTCAAATGACACAAAAGAAAGAACTCATAACATTTACATGAGGTTAAATTATTTAAACACCTCAGCACCGAGCTGTCACTTACATAATAGTCCTCTTTCCTCTAAGGTCTCCTTTCATTTAGCAATCCATAATACAAAATCAAGCGTTTAATTAAATCCAGGTGTAAAGGTTGAATTTACGGAGCTTCTGTTTGAATCATTTTCTACTTCTCTTTCAATTAGATTCCTCACAAAGGCCTAAACCCTGACCCATGCTCAAAGTCCTCATTAAAAAATGAGTCTACTGATGTGACTGCTTTTGTTCGAGCTCAATTTAGGGAACAATATAAAGCAGTGCTAGCGCCAAATCAGAAGCTGTAGTGTTTTAAGAGAAATGAAGTTAACCAGCAATGCAAGGACATCAAAACTGGCCAATGAGGGAACTTTAAATTCAGACACTCTTAAATTGAAGATGAAACAAAGAAGGAGAGAGAAACAGCAAATTAAGGTTTGACAATGTACATGAAATAAGCAAATTTGCATTTCATCTACAGAAATAGAAGACAGTAAATGTCAGGTAGTGTTTTTGGATGAGACAAGAATCTGAAGAGCTGATCTATGCAGGTCACTTTGCTTTATTTTTGCTTATTTATTATTACAGACCAAAGTTGCAGAACAGTAATGCTCTCCGTTTTTTTGCAGAACGTTTTTTATGTTTTGTTTTTTTACTTAGCATTGTAGCTTTTGCTTTGAATTTGTTATCAAGCTGTCAAAGATGTTTCCATCTGAGCACTGGAAAAGGTTTCAAGGGACGAAGACAACAAGCCACTGCTGCTGAACTAAAAGCACTCCCAAATGTATTATGCAACACCAAAGGAGTGTCACAGGAAGCCATGACAACTCAATGTCATCCTGAGTCTTTGTAGTTTCAGGACAGATCTTCTTCTCCAACATTTGCGCATCTTCACAGCTGAGCTCCTCATCATGCTAATCTCTGCAGAGCAAGTCCGACCTAATACTCTACAAGTCGTTCAGCTATTCCTCTAGCATTTCCGAATCTGACTCTTCCCTAAGTGTTCCGCAAATCCACAACCATGAGCCACACTCCTGACTGGAGGTCAGCATCTCATCCCCCCTGCTGACAACATCGTGGGTGATGATTTGCTTTCCTTGTTTGATCTCTCTTCAACCTGAGCAAGCTTCCACATTCTGTGTTTTTAATCTCTGCCTCTCATTTATTCATTTGCTTTAACTGAAGTGTTTTATCCTCCCGGCTAACACACCGATCTGTGAGCCGCAGGCAAGACAAGCTAATGAGCAGCTTTCTGTTAAATGTGAGGCGCTCCATCCCACTGCTGCTCTCTCTTTTTCTGATGGGATAATACTGCTCTGCAGGAGACACACACACCCACATGCACACACATCAGATGGTTCTATAAGACACTGCAGGGCTGTGCAGAGGGCTCGCACACTCTCTGGACCTCAGAGCCGCCAGTTTGTTGTGAATAAAAGGGCGTTATTCAGAGCTTGGATGGGTTTTGAGGGTATAAGTATCATGTTTGTTTTGTGTACAAAAACAACAACACAAAACACTACAACACAAAACACTTCCTCTATGTGTCCATGTGTGTGCATGAGCAGTTATAATGCAAAAAGACTTATTGTCATCACACCTTCATGAGCCGAGTCTCACACTGTCGCCTCTCTCTGCAGGAATCTCACAGTCATGAAATGACAATTTCACACACTGTCACACTTGGAAAGAAAATGGAAATTGTTGTGCTGTAATCTCAGTTCTGTGATCAAGTGTTGATGCAGTGTGGACGAGAGGGCTTCCTGGCTTCTCTGTCAGGAATGGTGGCCATCATGTCGGCATGGAAGGAAGTGAGCATGTCTATTTCCTTCACTGGTTCAAAGTGGCAGAGTGAGTTCACAAGAGTCCAGAATCTTCTACAGTATATTACATTAGCTTAGTCCTTGCGATAGCTTGTGTTTATTGTTTTGTAATGTAGAAAAATGTAACAACTGAGATATGATTATCATAATCATAATCCAATAAATAAGACTAGTAAATAAAAGAGGCAAGTCGAGAGCAAGTTCGAACAAGTTCAAACCAGGAAATGCTACAGAAAGAGGCATTGAAATGATTAATGATTATGTGACATAAAAGAATGTGTTAAAAATACAAAAAAAGAACTTAAGGAATTAAATTTTGGCCTTGCAGAATGATGATCTTTGCCACATGATTCTGTTCTCAGTTTTTTTTAAACAACATTTTCTAATCTATTTTTTTTTAACTTCCTTTGTATGTATCTATTCAATTATATTTCATATTATTTTGAACTACTCATCAGTCCCTGATTAATTAAACAGGACGTTTTTCAATCACGAAATTAAGTTACCAAATCAATAGTGTTCACTAATCTGAAACCTTCAGACAGTTGTTTCATGGATCACTCTGAGAAAAGGAGCCTGCTGCATGTCACTGTGTGTGTCTGTTTCTCAGTGTGAATTTCAATAAAAAATACTGTCAGTCACCGTGCCCAATGTAGGTTTTGTTATTTAAAGTAGTGTGAAAGGTTTCTGACAGCTGACCATCACCCTCAGTGTGACCGACAGACAATAAAAGTACTTGACAGGATAAAAACGGGGGATCAATCCTCTTTTTGAGTCAGTTTCAACATAACATTTGTTTCAAAAATGTGTTTGTTTGTTTGTTTTGTTGGGAATATTTGAGAATTTCGTGCACAATAAAAATCGTGTTTCCTGTTGTACATTAAAGAGAGTACTCCCAAAGTTCAGCAGACATGCAGTCACTCAGTCAAGGTTACCTCGAGAAGGCATCATCCAGTCCATCATCCACGTCCTGTTGGCACATAAACAGAAATCAATGCATGCATCAATTATTTCATATTACAGATTGGACTATTTCATTTGGCTGAGTCAGCTGTTTCTCATAACTAATTTCATCCAAGTGGCACACAGATTCATTAATAAACTGAAGGGTCAGACATTGAAAAATGCATTTGTGATGTTTATGTGGGTAAGAGACTTCAACGAGATGGGAGGAGTTTGGAAAAAATTAAGATAAGGATAATTTTTTTTTGCATTACAGTAAGCTAGGTCGTCAATCCAATTTAAATCTTTGTGCATTGTTCTAATGTATAACTTCAATATGTCCAGTGTATACTTAAACTACTATGTCATTTATGTAATGTTATTCAGCCCTCTGTAAGGCTAACATGAAAAACTACTCTAAGTCAGAGAGGTGAGCATTTAGAATCAAGACGGACAAGCAAATAACATCTGATTTAAATAAGCAGAATTTCCCCCCATTATTAGAATCAGGAAAACTATGTAAAAAAGGTAGATGAACGTGTGTGAGCTCATTCTTTAGGAAAGGTATTCTTAATGATATGGCGACCTCTAGTGTTAGGAATCCTTTAAATGCACACCAGGATGGAGATTGATAAGACTCAGCAGTACAAACATTTAAAATTCCTACAACAATAGAATGAAACTGCTCCGATTACTGAAAAATGAAACTGAAATAAAAAGAGCCCTCCAGCATATCTGCAAGAGTTATTTTTTATTATTCACGGTAAACCCCATCTGAACATTTTTAAATTATGAATTAAATTAAGTAAATGTCATTGTTATAGGATCATGCTGAGGGTATAGCTAACAGTACTTCAGTCTGATTCATGACTTTGACAAAATAAATACTCTGCAGTGACTTCTTTCATCACTGTAAGACATCTGTCAACACAATAGTTATCTACATCTTGTTTTGGTAAATATTGACTCAAAGTGAGAAATGACATCCAGATTACATATAATGTCCTAAATTCCCCAAATGATGAGATGTCCGGGTTTCATTTAGATTACAACTTCACTTACAGTTTTTTATTATTATTGAAGATAATGTGACAGTACTATCTTCATAGAAAACATAAATTTTAAGCATTAAGACTTTTCCATACAAAAGGAGAAAGACACTGATATTGTGATTTAAAAAAATTCATACAAAAACATCTCAAAAGCTACAAATAGCTTACAAGCTAGCACCAATACTGACCTATGAGGATAATGGAAAAATGTTGACGACCTCATAAACAGCTTGTGCTCTAAATACATTAGCAGTTATTTGCGTTTATATATCCTTTTTTTTTTAGATTGAGGACAGTGGCAGCACTAACACACAACATGTAACCTGAGGTGCTGCAGCAGAAATTGGATCAGAGGTATCATAAGTAAACTGTCATCTAATCATAAAACAGGTTTAAAAACATCATTTTGAATCCAATCAGCAGTTTTGGATGCGGATGGTGTGACCTACCCAGGAGTCGTGTTTGATTGGTCTCCTTCGTGTCGGGTTACTTCGAGGTGAGGGCGAGCTGAGTGAGGCGGAGAAGAAGGGCCTCCGCAGCTTCTCCTCCATCCTGACAGGCTTATGTGTTTCTGGATCTGACAGAGTCGCCAGGTTGCAGGCGAGTTGACGGAGGAAGTGAAGTAACGCAGAAGAGAGAAGAGAAAAGGGGAGACTTGTAAGTTTTCAGTCTGCAGCACAACCATTACTCTTCAGCCTGTGGCACTCCCTGCTCTCTGAATTTAAATCTTTTCATCCATCTCTCAGTGCAGGATTACTCCTGAAGTCCTCCAGGCTTTCACATCACACATCTTTCTGGCCCTACGACTCTACTGCAGGAAGTGGAACACGTTTTAATGGAGAGAATTAGGAAAAGCAAGCTATTAACTAAAATCAACCTGAATGGTTGATTAAGTCTCTTTTTTTGAAACCCTTTGACACCAAAAAGGAGCAGAAAAACATTTTGACCTATAAAAATGTCAGGCCATTGGAGGGTGCTTAGAAAATCTCCGGCTCCCCTGAATGACTAATGAGTGGCTTATAATTGGCCGATTTGTCCCTCGACGTGATTGGCGGCCGTTTAATTGGTGTGTCAGAGGGTTCAGTGCTAAACTATGAAATTACTAGTCTGGCTGTTGAGTGCACGCAAGAACCAGAAAGGTCATTTAAATTATTATCATAATGGAGATGAACACAGAAGCTTTAATTCAGCATGTTTATGTGAAACTGTTTGTGAGGATGATTACATCTGGAAGAATTTACTCCAATGTATCTGCAACTACGTACTCTGAATGTGCAGCTGATTACCTTTCACATTTTTAAAACAAAAAACTGTGATCATTGTGTCTTTACTGATGACATCACATCATGTTTTATTCATCATTTAAAGTTTAAACATCAAGTGAAAAAGAAACGAAGACCTGCCAATAAATATAAAACCTCTAAACAAAATGATTTTTCCAGCAACCAGCGCAGATAAATTAGCACTGGAAATAAAATTACATTACGTAAGCTGACAAGAATAAAAGTTTTAGAAATGTTAGGATGAACTTATGGAATCAGTTTTAAAAAGCAGTTTAACTTGAATTCTTTATTTCTTAGTATTTAATTAATCCTTTTAGAAACTATTGTGGTCATGAGCGTTTAGTCACAGAATTGATTGTTTGTTACCAAGACAACCATGTATCTAGCGACAGTTACACAGGATTAGCTGGGGAATGTCAGACTTTGATCTTGAACCCATCCAGCACAATAAGCTTCATGTCATTGTGTATATAAAACATACTGTGGATAAACACAATCAGACCTACACACCTCCTGGAACACACTGAGTGTCGGTCGCCTCCGTCTGCCCGTTGTTTGTAGCACAGGAACAGCAGGTCCGAGCCTTCTTACTTTTGTCTGCAGATATGAAGAAACACAAAAGAAAACCAAAATGAATCCTCCAGTAAGAATAGGTCTCATCTTTGTGATCCATCGCCTTCCCTTTGTTCAGTTGACTCACCTTCCTGAGCAATCTCCCACAGATCGAGGGCTACTTTAAATGCCTGAGCTACAGTTAATGTCACAGCCTGGGCCTGCAGGGGAAAAGGGAAAATGAACACAGTTTCCAAACACACAGGGCACAATTTAAAACATAATCAACAGTTGTGATGACATTGGGTGAAGAATGTTTGCTTTAACATCTTTACAAAGATTTTTTTTACAATTTGCTGTGATAATGAGATAACAGTTTCATTCTTATAGATTACTTAAAAAGGTTTCACTAACACAGAACAATCTTGTGAGCTGTGGGGTAATCAGCCACAAGATGGCGCCACACACCATCTACATTCAAGCTTTTTTTTGCTGGTGCCATTCATTGTATTGAATGTTCAGCACATAGTCCAGACAAACTAGCTTTTACTGCACACATCAAGAAAATACAAACATAAAATACACCCATTTCAAAGTGTCTGATCACATACGATCTTCTTCTTCTGGCAGAGGAACGCATGGCACTCCAGGGTCTCGTTGAACTGACTCTGGGAGACGTAGGCGAAGACCTTATCCTGAGTTTTATCTGCTGTGCAGTAAGAGATTCTAGGAAAAGAGAACGCAGAAAAACAAAAGAAGCATTATTGAATTTACCAACTCTATAAATCCCACTGACATGACTGCATTTATGATGACAAATGAGACACTGCAGCAGAAAGGAATCAATGTATGACATGAACGTCTCAAGGCAAACATCCTATTTATTTATATGACATGCATGCAAACAAAGAGAAATCCTGTTCTGTGCATTAGCTGGCTGCCTGCACTCTCCATCACACCTCATATATCAAAGGAAGCAACACAAGCATATATGTCAATACAGGGCCATAACTTTTCAACCCTCAACCTCTTGCATATGCATAAGCTAACTAATCATGGCTGGATGAAAGCAGTTGTTCTGAGTATTATGCTGATGAAGTCCCACAGCTGGGGATGGAGGAGAAAGAGACTGGAGAGCGGCGGTGACATCCACGAGAGATGCTACAAGCTTTCACTGGACTTTTCAGTGCCCTATATTTTCACATAAAGTGTATTTGATGCTACATTTTGTCCCAAATGTAAACACAATATTTCTTTGTGGATTGAATTGTTCAACAGTCACCTGAGCTAATAAACGTTCAGGCAAGTGTAAGAATATTGGAGGACAATGCGAAAGAACTAAAGATGCTAACTGGTATTTTTCCTTTAAATGCTCCGTCGCCATCAAATAATGAAATAAATGAACATAAACATATTTGTGATTGGGCTAGGCTAACTTTTGTTAAATTCTCTACATTCAAGTTTTATTTTTTTCACTTGAGACAACTACATAAAGTCCTGTGACACTGCTGGAAATCAGATGTCTGAAGTAAACTTCCTGACAGTCACGTAATGTATTGCTACTCCTGTTGAAATGTCAGCATTTCTTGTGTCGGCGGGGAAATGGGAAAAAAAATCTCGAGTTACGAATCGATCTCCGCTGTGACTGCAAAGCACTTCAGACCTCATTCCCAGCAGTCACACTGAATCTCACCTGGATCTTATTTCTAGCTTCAAGACATCTGAATGACTTGCCTTCCATGTCCTATTACATTCAACAGTTATCTAAAACCAATCTCGAACAAATCCACCACCATCCAAAAAAAGCCTGTATGGGTTCACTGAAACGACAGACATAGATCCGATGGATTTGTTTTGCCAGATTTTATCCAGGCTGTTCGAAGCCGTATTGATCTGGAGTCAGCCTGTGTGTCTGCTACCTGAACCAGCAGAGCGTGTCATGTTTGTGGCTTTAAATAGACGTGTAAAGGAGCCACAGAGTGACACCCTTGACCTTTGTCACTCTAATTAAACACACATCCTTTGTAATGAGCAGGACAAGGACAAGATTGGGTGCATTTGACCCTCATTTCGCCTGGTATAAAATTCTGCTACACTGACAGAAGTCGTTGTTTGTCTCTTAATCACCTGGTATCGATTAGTTTGAGACACCCATTGAATGTGATCTGCAATGAGTGAAGACGCCACAGGACTGCTGTAACCGTCATGTTGATGTCTAAATTATCTTTCAAAATTCTACGCTGTATCCAAAAAAAAAACAAACATCTGCAGCTGGCAGCCACTCATCGGCAGCCCGACTTCAATGAGGAGCACTGACAGTGCAGCAATTTATTCGATCAAACAACAAGCATGAAAATACAAGCCTTCACACTTTCCTCTCAGAGTGTTTGCTGGCTTGCACCACTGATGCATGACCCACATTGTAATGCCCCTGACACCAGCCTCTGTATTTCCCCCCTTTTCTTTCCTCCCTGATACAGCCTCTATTTGGACCTTAATTGCATAAAAATGAGCGGAGAGAAAAAGTTGAAAGGGGTGGCCTATTTAACTTGAGAAAACAAGTGTGATATAACCAACGTGCTTAATTTAAACTTAATTATCATCTTATTGAGATGTTGAAAAAAACTTTCTCTCTATTATATCCTTTACAACCTGAACTTGAGTTTTCTTTGTGGAATGTCAAGGATTTGCATCTTTGCAGTGTTTATGACCTTAATTGATTTGTTTTGTGCATTCATTATTATAATAAGATAATAATGTATATACTATACAATGGTTCAGTCTCATTGGCAGCAGCTTACTTTCTATCAAAATTAAATTTAGAAACTGCAACAATGGTTGAGCATTTGTGGGCTTGTCACAAAGATTAGAGCAATGATGAGATAATCAATGCTTTGGGGTGGAACAATAAATCACAGTTCTATCTGAAAGGTCCATTTTTGAACTTTTTTTTTAGGAAGTCAAGTTAAAGTTTGCACAAAGGTTTCTTCTAGTAATCACAGACAGGCAGATACTTAATGCAGCCAAAAGAGTCAAAGTTTGGGAATGAGCAGACTATTCTCTCTTATTAAAATAAAAGAGACACAAGAGAGAGTTCTGAGACAGAGTTACACTTTCACAAGAGATGCTATCCAACGTCCACAAAATGTTGTTAGATGTCCCACAACATACAGCTGTAGGCAGAGGAGAAATAGGCAAATAGGTCAGTGCACTTCAGCGCCTGTGAGGATAAAACTTCAGCAGGAATAGTCTTCATTGAACTGTGTTTTCCATCCAAGTATTACATTGATTGTTGGGGAAATTATGTTTTCTCCTGTTAGCAAGAGCTAGACTTCTAATAGTGTTAAAAGGGACTTCTAGTAATGCCTGGTTTTCCTTCTTATATGGAATCCATGTGACAACTATGTTACCCTGAATGAATACGTTACATTGGAGTGAATGCACATTCAAGATTTCATCTGTCTGGTAAAGACTTACAAGCTTGTTCTTTGAGAGTGTGTCGGTGTGTAAAGAACTCCTAAAAATCCCTGTGTTTGCAGATTCACCTCATCACAGGACAATTAGAATACGAGAAATGAATTACTGCCAACCAAACAATGGATCATATTTGCGAAAACAATCCTCGAGCTTGAAACAAAAGCTGAAGAAAATAATTGACAGCGTGGCAACGTTTTCACTAGGCATGAACAACAGAAGCTGAGCTGTCAGTCTGCATCATATCTCCAAAGAGGCTCTGTGGACTCGAGCCTTTGATCTCCTCTGTCTCGAGCACCGCTGTTTGTGCGGCAGCAAGGGAATATCAATGGAAATATTTTAATATTTACAGTTCAAAGCCTCAGTAAAACGTCACACATCAAAGCCATGTGTGAACACTGAATAAAGCAGGTATATGCTGTTCAACAATGCACTACTATTGTTTACTTTTCACTCTTATCTTAAGTTCAAATATGAAAAAGGAACATCAGAACAATTTGAAAATTCAAACAAAAAATGTTCAAATATTGCCATGAATATTCAGACACACTGTTTAAGAATCTGACGGACACATCTCACAGAGCTAACGATGTGTCAGAACATGGAGCCTCATTACCAGGTGGACTGTCAGTTATCTTTCAGCCCTTTAGTGTTGCTCTGATTGAAATGCTATTTGGACTCTCAGAGCTCCCGTCAGAATATTAATCAGTAACACCAGTCCAGATGGAGGCTCAACACCTCACAATGTGCTGCGCATAGGGATATGTAAGTATCAGTGTGGTTAGATAGGACCAAGAAATAGTTACATTTAATGCCAGCATCTTTTTCTAAAGCCAAAAGAAAATAGAAATCTTCTTTTTTCCAGATCTGGTCTAAATTATGCCTCCCAAAAAAAAACATCTGTGTTCATACCTTAACTCCATCCGCCAGCTCTGAAATATTTTCACACTTGTAAGTAAAAACATCTCTTGGTGTCGCTCTGAGCCTTATCCCTGCCAACAGTCTGACCTGCAGCAGTGCTACAAGGAAGTACTGCTCGTGTTGGAGGGTTCAAGCTGATGATAAAACTATTTCAAAGTCTGATATTGCAAATAAGACACACTGTAAGCTGAAAGTTCGCTGTCTGGAGCAGAGTGCTTTTAAAGTCTGCTGATTTAAATATCCTGATATAAAAGTGTGAAAACTTGAATGTAAATAACAGGATCATAAGGCAGTGTGTTCGGGTGTGTGTGTGTGTGTGTGTGTGTGTGTGGGGTTGTGGATGGATGGTGGGTCATGCCTTGGAGGATCCCATTCCCAAAGAGATGCACTATATCTTCAGACTGTTTTCTATCCTCACTAAGCTCCCCCCCCCCCCCCCCCCCCCCCCAAGGGGAAACAACCCGACCTCCACTAACTGTGAATCCACAATTAACTCGAAAAAAACACACATTTACATACACACTCTGTGTGTGAGGTGCATACTTCAATGCTCTCGAGTCAATTCATGTGTGGACAGGCAGTATGTGCAAACAAACAAACACACACACCTTGTGTTTCTCCCTCTTATTTGTTATGCACAATCAGCAGTCCATTTGATCCATTCTCTGAGAATCCTCAGTCTTTCACACTTCACTTGTTTTCTTGGCCAATAAATGGATTATGTGCAACTAAAATAAGACACGAGAAAGGAGGGGCAAAAGGGGAGAAGGTCTACAAGGAGGGTGGGGGTGGGGTCTCATAAAAGGGGGGGAAAAAAAAAATAATCAATCTTCAGTAAACCAAAGCTCTGCATGTGGCCCCTTCAATCTCTCCACTATCATCACTCTGAAACTCGTGCAGTCTATACTCCAAAGAGGCCAATTAGTCGCGGGTATTCCTGGGTTCGTAGCCCTGTTTATGTTAATAAGAGCAGAAAAGAAAGGTCTATTATAGAAAGTAAAAATGAAAGGGGGAAGGAGATGAGGGGAAGCGGAGGAGAGAAGAGGAGGAGATCAAAAGACGAGGATGATTCCTCTTCGCCTGTGGCCTGTCAGCGCTGATAAGGTGGATCAGAAGGGGATGTGAACCAACACACAAACACACACACAAGCACACACACCGATACACTCAAATGACTTATCCCTGTCTATATCACAGCCTGTTTGGTAATCACAGTCCAGCCATATGATATTTAGACTGTAATCCTCGATGACATGACGCCGGGGCCAAATAACAGGATGCTTTCCAGAAAGAGGAAACCAGCCAAACGTATCTCAATTGACACACACTTCACTGATTTGGTAGAGGGAGCTGAGCATGTAACTGAAGGGGGTTAGCTTTCATTGACGCTGAGAGACAATAACAGACCCCCCCCCCTCAGCGAACCCCTCCTGCCCTCACATTATTGCCTCCCAGTGAATTGATCAAACATGAGAATCACAACAGCTCTGAGCAGATCGTGGTTTAATCGTGCAAAAGGAGCCAAGGCGATGGACAGAGGGGAGAGTGACCTAGATAGAGGACATCATGCATCAGATGAAGCTGATTACTTAGTTTTGAGAAATCAACTTGAAGGATCCCCAGCATTGTCAGGCATAGGTGATGACTGTTTAATGCAAAAAAATATGAATAGAGTTTTAATATTTGGTTCTTAAACAACACATTTCATAAACCCATGTTAACTGGATATTATTGATCAAACATTTTTCATAGTGAGGCATGAACATGGTTGAGGTAACTTTATTAACACTTTTAGTTACACTGTGAATTCAGTGATGGAATTCTTCGTGGTCTGCAAGAAATGTTCAATTATCTGCATGAAGCCAGAACTCCTCTGTAAATGAGGTCAGTAGGACTCTCACTGTGACATACTAAAGAACACTTTTTTTTTTTTTTTTTTTTTAAGTAGACTATCTATTGAGTAAGAATTAGCTTGAAATCACATTTTGAAAAATACTTTTTGAAATGGAGTGAACTGTATGCATTAGCTTTTCCATAATGAGCTAAATTATGTCTAACATCGAGGGCAATAATTACTTTATTATCACATGCACTATTACTTTTTAACATGGGCTATATTATGTTTTAAAGGTTTTATAGTCATGTGCAGATTTATTTTCCCAAACACATCATCACTTTATTTTATCATGTAGAATGACGTTCAAAATCATATATCAAACATTCATTGTATATTTTATTCATACCTTTGAACTTTACTATCAATACAACAGCATTACTTTTGTACTTAACTTACTTTGTTATTTATCTCATCATACATCTATTCAGGCATGGTCTCAATTAACAATCCACTCAATACTTTATTATACTCTTCATGTTTTTGGATTTCACTTGTATTTGATGCTCTAAAGATCTTCTGTGTCACTATACTTAATTATTTTGTTCTGTAATGTTGGAGAAAAATGGCACCAGAATTTCCTTTGTGATTAATAAAGTTATGTCTTAACTTATTCTATCTTATACTGAGTTTAAAGTCATTCAAATCTGCAACATAAAAAGCACTTGTCCTTATTAGTGCCTCCACACTGCATGCTTCTCTGTCGGTATTATAAAAGCTCAACATGCTAATGTTAAGTGATGGTAATGTTGACCATGGTCAATATACTCATACATTTTACCAACACTCTATGTTAGACAACACATTTAAACCCAGTCTCGGTGCTGGAGAAATGGGTCAGTGGGCCGTCGATCTGAAAGATTTTCAATTTGGAACAGAGCAGAATGCCTGTTCCCAATTTCACAACAATCTATCCAAGCCTTATTAAGTTTTTTCACTTTAAACACAAAGAATGAACCCTTAGTGGTGCAACTGTGAAGAGAAAAGATCTTAAATGCCAGAAGGATTCATATTCTGGAAACAATGAATGTCTGTATTTAATTTTCATCTTATGGATATAGAGTTACTTCAGTCACTGTCTGGCAGACTGAAAGACAGAAGGACAGATGGAGCGATGAACAGCATGCTTCTCAGTAACATGGTGCTATGCAACTAGCATGTCTAAAAATATCTGTATTCAACTCGAATCTGAGTGCAGTCTGGTGCGGTACAAATTTGCACTCTGCTGGAGTGTTAGTCTCAACCAGCCAAACCACTGTGCAGGTTTCCATTTGAAATCTTTTTTAATTTAGCACTTTTATTTACCTGTATATGGAGACATTTTCTACGAGGTCTGTCGTCTCCGAGTCTGTGATGATGATGCCTTTCGGTGAGACCGTCAAAGTCACTTTCCGAAACTTTTTAGAACTGGCTCTGGCCTATGGAAAGGAAATACACGCATACATTAAAAATCAGACTGAGAAAATCTTGCCACAGGTGAAGTCAGATCTTGCCCGTCACTCTGACATAGATAAAAGATGATCTTACATCTGATTACACACCAAGAACCCTCTAGTGTGACAGTTGCTGTGCAGAACTAAGCAGCCTGCATGAGTTGTCCCAGAAATGTGGGGAATTTATAAAAGGTGACAGAACGGAATGGGGGGGGGGGGGGGGGGGGCTGTGCTGCTGCTATGTGTAGCCCAGAATGAGTCCTTGAGGTCGGGCTGGCAGCCATTCACTCCCCCTGCAGATCTGCTCCATCTGGAGTTTCAGAAAAAAAAGGGCCATATAGTGCTGAGCGTGCGGACTGCGAGAGCGCCTGTTGACAATGACAATGACCCCCTTACTGTGCAATTAGCTGGCAAATGAGAGCAGTTTAGTTTCACAGCCAGATGATATCAGGTTAAAAATCAGTAGAGTGACGGTGCTGGAAAGCAGAGGGGAAAGAAGAGATGGGGGATATAAAAAAAGCAAAGATTGCATCATCTATTTCTACATTCATGTTGCATCAGAGTACTTGTACTTTGACGGGAGGTGAACTAAAAGCTAAAAGTGAAGAGGCTTTGAGGATGAAAAGGAGTTTGATCTGTGCTGGAACAAACACTAAAGGACTTCTGAAGGACAGCGGGTATGGTGCTGAGATTCTGTAGCAGCCTAAACGCCCAGGAGAACAGCACACTCTGCACTGCGCTTACTACATGGAAAAACCATCATTATGATAAGAGAGGCAGAGTGTGCTGTGGCTGATGGTGGCAGCTCATTCATGTAGGAAGTGTTAACAATCACATTTTCTTCTGTCATGTTACTCGTGTTGTGCCAAAAGGCAAAAAGCAATCTGTCAGCCTGAGATACGCCAAGTTCAGCGTCTCACTTATACATCAGGTCCCCCTCTGGTCTTGTCTTATCATTTACTGACTGAAGCATGTAGGAAATGGAAAAAGTCATGAATGTATTCAGTAATCCCATTCAGGCTGATTGGTTTCCAAGGGAACAGACAGAGACAACAGAGTGTCTTTCTTTTGTGTCCTGTTGTAAATCAAGTGAATCTTAATCCTGCCATTAGGTTTGGTTGAGTTTGTAATGAAGAAGCAGGAGATTTGTGATTGTCTGCCTGCGCCACACTTTTCTTTCTGCAGAAAAAGCCAATAGAATAGACTTTTTATTGTTGGCAGGATTCACTGAAAAAGGGTGTACATGTGTGTGAGAATGTGAGAATGAAAACGTTTCAATTATTTGGGGTGTTTTTTTCGTCTAGAGCCTGAAAGTTTTCAGAAAAACTGTCAATCGATTTCAATCTAAGTTGGAAAATCTTGCAGCATTCTGATTGGATGCAGAAAACTGTGCTCAGTTAAATCCCCTGTTTGGCTCCGTGTTGTTAAGTAAACCTCATATCACTGCTTTGACTGCTGCACATGTGCTGCCATTGATAATCCTGGATGTAACAGCTGGGTTTCCATGCTGCCAAAATGACCTTGATAAAAAACATGAAGCCCACTGATGAACATGCCGAGACAAAAACAGTTTGAGGAAAACAACAAAAGTTCAAGTAAGGCAGGTACAGATTTTACAGATTCTAAACTTTTTTCATGGAATGAAGCGACTTTAAAGTCCACACTGATACATGAGTACTAAAATAAATATTTTTCTACAGTCATTTTCAGACCATGAAAATACTTTCTCTGAACTTAAACTAAAAGATTTACAGCCATAAATGAAATTTTCTATAAAAATGCAGGCATCCTTTCAAAGTCTGTGGTACCTTAGGTTGTAATGAAGTTATGTGAAGATACACATTTCCCTGGTTCAAAAGAAAGAGGTGAATCACATCTAAAATTAAAAAAAACGTATTGCCCTTTAAATCTTTCTGATAATGTGCACTCTAGTTTGAGGCGTTAATTTCACGAAACCCCAGGAGAATTTCTATAAAAAGCATCGCTGTAATTGAAATCGTCACAATGTCACTTGTGTCTTGAAATTTCATGCCGCAACAAAGACGCTGACCTTGCAGACTGAAACGTATGCAATGTTGCTAATATCAATATTCATACATTAAAATCCATTAAGTTATGCAAGACTTGTCGAGCAGTGTCTCTTCAATGTCAGACTTAATATAACTTCCATTTTTAAGGCTGTGTGAGTCTGAAGCGGACCTGACTGTGACTCACCGTGGCAACAATTCTGCGAATAGCAGCTGAGGCCATATCCTCTCCTTTAGGCTGGCCCACCAGAGTCATACCCAGGTACTTCACGTTGAACACCATCCCCTCCAGCAGGGTCTCCTTCGTGTCTGTCCAGTTCTCTGGCAGCTCTGCTTAGACAAAAGACAGCAGATCATGAAATCAACAAAATGCTCTGGTTAAGTTTGTACAATAAGAGTCAAAGGTATTCAAGACTACAAGCATCTTTTTCATATTGGGAATGGGTTCTCGCATAATGAATACAAATGTGAGAAAAATCAATAGTTTATGAAGGGTTGCCTAAATACTCTATTTATAGTTAGTGTCAGTCTTTAATGTTGGTTGAGCATACCGTTTCCAATACTCAGCACTGACTGATCCTCACAGTCTACACTATGCATAAACTTTATGAATTTAAAATGCATCTCTGATACTACTAACTGAGCCTGCCTGCTTTCACTGCTTGATAAGTAAACAGTATTGATCTCAGAAAATAAAAAATGCTACATAGGCCACAAACCCAGAATCCACTGGGCTCTGATCGACTGCACAACATGGGCATCAATATCCTGCTGGGATGTGATTTCCAACCAGTGGCACCAAGCTGTACTCTAGCTGATCATGGTGCACAGAGGAGGAGGACGACTGTGGACATGAAGAGAGCTCCAAATATCTCTAAAAAAAAAATGTCCATTAAAACACAACATCCTGGGGCGCCGGTAGCGTAGTGGTTAGTGCTTGTGCTCAATATACGGAGGCTGTAGTCCTTCGAATGGGCAGCCTGGGTTGGACTCCTTTCCCGAATGTCATTACCCAAACTCTCTGCCTGATTTCTGGTTTGAAACTAACGATGTACGGATGGACATCAGGCCACATTTCATGTGAAAATACAAGTTTCAATAACCCAAAATCAACCCGAAGACAACAGCTAATATTCGCATTCAACCGCAGCTGTATTATTAATGTTTCACAGTGACAGGCATATGATAGCAAGATGAAAACTCCAAGCTAATGGCACTAGTAGCTAATCACAGTTAGAATGAGAACAAGGCAGATTGATACAGTAATGTAAAGCAACACTTACTTTAGCCAGATAATGTTTTTTTTAGTTTAAACAAATTATTGTCAAATTTGCCTCAACATTTTCACTATCCAATACATTTCAAGAAGCTGGTAAATCAAGAATGTTGAAGTCATTTTTAAACCTGGAAATAAAATGTATTTTAACAGCAATCAAACATTATGACAGCATCTGACCTTCTCATCCTTTGCATGACTTCAGAAGAAAATGGCCACTGAGTGAACATGACGGTTAGTGTTCTACTCCTTTCAGAGACAGTTCTGTTCATTACATACACACTGAAATTGAATTAGGAGGTTTAGATTGAGAAAGAGTATGGACAAAGAAGAGCATGCAGGAAGAGAGTGAGACACAATCAGTGTCCAACACTCTGTTCTGCAATACTGGCACCAAACTCTCCACATGGGCTGATGGAGCCATCTGTCACTGGCAGGCCCCATGCAGCTGTGAAGGCGACCAGCAGAGAACACCATCCCCTCACGACGCGTCCAACAACTCTGAATTATTAACTATCTTTAGTCAGACTGAAGGGGCTGCTTTAAAACCAATGAATATATTTGATGACATTAAATGTGACTGCTGAGGTTCATGGCGAACAGTAAGGTTTGTTCTTTCGATGTCCCGGATCAGAGCTATGTGAGGGGAAGGATTAAAAGGTGTCATTTTAAGAGTTCATTGAACCAAGACAGGTTCTCTAACGGTTTATCGATCCACGAGGAAGGAATTCATCCCCTCACTTTCCAATTTCCATGTGAGCCAGAGGTCAAGCTCAGCACACATGGTGTTAGTCTTTGGCACTGAACGCTGAAGGAACACAATCAAATAAAGGAAATGATTCCTAGACGGGGTTATACTGTTAAATGTATTTTAAGGAAATGAATGCTCCTTTATTCAAAGATTTATTTAGGAAGGACAGTGGACAGAGTCAGAAATCAGGGAGAGAGAGTGGAGAATGACGTGCGGGAAAGGAGCCAGAGGTCAGATTCAAACCTGGGCCGCACTTGGAGGACTAATAGCCTCCATACAGTACACAGGGTGCGCAAACTAACCACTGCTCCACCAGCGGCCCTAGGATTTTTAATGCTCTAAACATCACAAACAGAATTTAATTCATGTCATTTGTATTGGGGTGGGATTGAGATTTTTTTGTCCAATACCACCCTATTAAAAACTGTTTGGTCTATTTTTACCTATAAAGGATGATGAAATTGGAACCTCATCACCAAAAATGACTTATAGGAGATAAAGCACCTGGTGATACAAGCCAGATTTCAGCTTTCAAAAAACCATAATGAAAAGATGGAAACTACACTAAATAAATTATATATATATATATATATATATAATTTTTATCCTTTTTTAAATTAACTTGGCGATAGTTGCTACTCTTAGACTAACAAGCTTACTATCAACTGCTAGGGCCAAGGAGCAGTACAGCTTATATTACTACACTATTTAATCTTTTGGTATCACAGATTGATGGTTCGTTGGAGAGCATACCATGTTTTGTGTCGTAGCCAAAATGCAATTTACAGATCATGCTGGCAATCAGAGATTAAATGTTACTTGGGGTTGTGTTACTTAAGGCTATTGGTTACATTTTACCATAACCTATAATGATAACTTAATTTACCTGGGACAACCTTTCACAAGGTGTTTTTTTTTTTTTTTTTAAACATGCAAGCGGTTGACAAATTTGAAAACCAACTTGTTGAACTATAACTTTGCTAGAAAGTCTCCAACATTCATCTTCTCAGCTCACATAATTTTTTTATCATTAGCACTTTTTTTTTATTATCCTTTAAACCAACGTAAAATCAAAGACCCACTGAGATCCATTAGTGGAGGCTGTGGATCAGTGGTAGAGTCGGTGGACTCTCTGGGGTTTGATCCCCAATGTGTCCTTGGGCAAGACACTAAATCCCAAATTGCTCCCGCTGCTGGGTCAGTGACATGTGAATGTGTGTGAATGGATTAGTTAATACTGATGGATACTTTCCTTAGCAGCCTCTGCTGTAAGTGTGAATGTGGTGTAAAAAACATTAAGTATAGAAAAGCGCTATACAAGCTCAAGTCCACTTAACATTGTAATTAATAATTTGAGCAGTAGGTCTTCTGTTGGAGCGAAATCAAAATCACAAGAAGTGATTGGGCTTACCAAAGAGTCAACTCTCAAAATCAAAAATATAGAGCGCTCAACCCTGAACCAGTATGGTTTTGGTCATCCCAAGCTGTTGACTTGTGGTCAAGAGATTTACTGCCTGGCTGCACCCTTCAAAATGTCACAGCAGCACAAAGCTGAAGTGCTACAGTCCATATTGTGTCTTCAGCAGGCTACACACATGAATTATTAAAAGGGCTCCATGTTGATGCTGCAGGGTTTCCAATATATTATCCCCCTAAAAGAGGAGCGCTTAAATTTTTAATAAATCCTGTGTGTGTCTTCAGAGGGGCTGGGACTGATAAGAGTGACAGGAACAAGCGGGGGGAGGCTAATTGGATTTTAACATGTTGAGGGAAATACTGAGGAAGAAAGAAAGTGTGCAATATGAGCTTTTATTATTAGCATCCTGTGTGTTGTGATGTGCGTTTGAGTGTGTGCCAGGGTGATCTAATTTAAAATTGCACAAAACAAGATTAGGAAGGGCCGGGCTGTGGCGGTGCACCGATGACATTTGCATCTTTATCAAACTGATGCCTGGCAACACTTTGACACACCGGCTGTTGCAGCAAGTGTTCTGATACCATTATGTTCACACAAGAGCCTCACAGTCGGGACGCACTAAAGGAACCAATGCATTGTAACAAAGGAACAGAGCAACTGAACATTTTGCTGCACTGGGCCTCAAGCAACACAAGTTATAACACCATTGCCCTGAGATGTTCAGCATTGTAAAATATTTGAAAGTCTGCTGAATGAGCATTTGATAAGTGTCGCACTTCACAGTAGTTGATCCGGGCTGTTGTAGTAAAACAAGTACCATGTGCTCCGCACGCCTTCAGCTACATGCAGCGATCACCAGCTGTCTCTTTGAGCTCCATGCTCAGTAATTGAATTTGCACTAAGACGTCAAAAACGTACCCGGGTGAATTCTGCTCCAGCTGAACACCTCCATCCACTGTTAATTAATAAAGCAAACAGGAGCGGGAAGATACACAAGTAAGTCAGGGCATATGCACTGCGGGCACACATATGATTATTCCCAGGATAATTGCAGAAACTGTTTGAGTAAGTGTGAGCTTCAGGGTCAAACTGCAAAAAAAAAAAAAAAAAAAAAATCCTTTTTAGAATTTGCTCAGATCAGTGAATAGGCTATTTTTATCAGGCTTCATCGGTTTCACACTCTATCTTGGTACAAATCCAATGAAATAAAAACAGCATCAATATGTCAGTATAAGGAAACATTCAGCCTGCTTTTAAGACCCAAGTGACACCCCCATCCTCCAACATCCTTCTTGATCTAATCTCTGTGTCGTACTTTTTTACTCATCCGATGGAACTTTGAATCTAGGACACCACCTTGACAGAGAAAATAGGCCGCACATTCAGGGATGATGGGCTACCATGGTGTGTGAGTGTGTGTGTGTGCGTATGTGTATGTGTATGTGGGTGGGGGTATATCTGCTTTTCTGATTCTGCCCTGGAGGAGGAGGAGGAGGAGGAGGGGGGGGGGGGGGTGTAAAGCTAAGTCCTACCTCTCAAGCTTTTCCTCCTCTTCTTACCGTTCTCCTAATTCTATCCCTCCGCTCAACTTTCTCACCTCACTTCCTCTAGCTCGGATTGAACCCCCCCCTTCAAAAAAAAAGAAATCCCCCTCCTCACATTTATCTTAGAGGTTGGCCAATTAGAATGGCCTGGGAATATTGAGTATCTCTCATTTCAGAGCTACAGCGCCAACTACTCCTCAAACATTTACTGTACCACATCAACAATAGCAAAGATGGAGTCCAAAAGACTTTGTTACTAAGCAACAACAGATTCACCAACAGCTCAGCAGCAGCCAGGAGGCGGTCCCTGATAATAGCGATACTGAACACCTTGGCCAGGCATCAAAAGACGTGTACACACCATATAACGGTATCAGATAACAGAAGAATTACCCTGGAGAACCACATGAAGCTCCCAACTCAGGAATCCCATAAACATCCAATGAGAAAAAATACAAAACTGTGTCATGATTTAAAAATTATACCACTTCGCCTTAACTCCACAGTCCTCTCAATGATTGAACGTTTGCTGCCTTAACAGAGTGTTGCAAAAGATTACAAAGCAAGTCTTACAACAGTGAGAAACTGCAGCAATGCTGTAAAATATAAAAAAATAAAATGTTAAAGGCCAATTTTAATATACATATTCCATCTGCAGGACTTTTTTCTGACCAATAATCACACTTTCACTGTTATTGCAATATGAGCATTCAGATGAAACTCATGACTAACTCTGAATTTTTGCAATGCATAATTGAATTAATTTATGTAAAGAAGCAATGATTTCTCACTCAGTATGTGTACATTTTATCCTCTGGATGACGGCCTGAGTATAACAGCCACTCTAAAATGTACTCTTTCGTTTCTGTTAATAGCGCTTCATATCCAACACAATATTGAACAATGCAATCACTTATTTCGCTCATATTGTGCAATCCATAGATCTCCAAATTATACAGTAAACGTTTCAAATTTAGCAAATCCTTAAAATGTATGTCTGTTTATGCCTAAACAGAAGAAGGTTTGGCCTTTTTGCTTGAAAAAGTAATTCATCAAAACAACCTTGGAAAAAAGAAAAAGTACAAAAAATAAAGACAACTTTCAGTCTATCTGCCAATCATGTCAGCTTTATTGTTAAAGTGACAATTAACGTATCAGTAAGACAATTTCATGGAAGTATGGCTTAGAGAGGCAGAAACTAAAAATGATGAATTGAGGTCCCTTCCTTCATTATGATCACTAACCCCAGAGCAGCCATCTGCTTGTTTGCCATTAAATCACTATTAATTATAATTCCTGTGTGTTTTGAAGCTCTTTTTAATAGAGATTTCACTGAGCTCAATGTGACTTTTTCATTTTCTGCTGCCAAAACCTGTCAGACATAGACGCATGTTTGCAAAAGCAATAAAATAGATGATTGAAATCCTCGAAGACAATAAACAGATTTAATATGCGTCAAAGAAAACACATTCAAAGCACATTGGAGTCGACAAGGCTCTGCACACAGAAAACAATTTCCTTCAAGCTTTTATTTCATTTTCCCTGACTGGAAAATACCTCATGGGTAAAATAATCCAGGTTTATGAATCAACTGTTTGCACCAGAGACTACGAATGAATCAGTTCTTATGTCAATGTTTCAGCATGATCGGCTCATAAATTGCTTTCCATTTTCAATTTATATCTGCTGTTAATCAAAATGAAGATGATGTGGGTTATCGGTCTGTCTGAGCAGATGAAGACACTGCAAAGTGGAAGCTGTTTAGGATAGTTTTGGAATATGAAGGAAGAAATAATAAGTTTGTCTAACAACCACACTGAGTCGCTTTATAATTTATGGCAACAACTGCTGATCAGAAAACACAGAATCAAACATGAGCTAGCATAACTAGGCTAATTGTAGTCAATAATTAGCCTTCATAACATGAATTTACCAGTATAAGAAGGGGAACTTTTTAATATACATAATTTAAAAGGATAGTCAAATGTGTGGGTAATTCGTTTTCTTGTCAAAAGTTTTGTAAAACCATCATTTAAACTTAGCCTAGCACAACGACAGCTAGCTTGGCTCTGTTAGAAGGTAAAAAGTAGTTGTAATTTGTATGAATCAGCATAATAAATTAGGTTTGTTTAATCCACACAGAGTTAAATAATGAGTTGTGGTTTTACTGGACAAAGCCAGGGTAGCTATTTCACCATTTCCAGTCTTTGCTAACACGGCTAGCAAGCTGCTTGCTGTAGCTTGATATTTAGCATAAAAAAAACAATTAAAAAAAAAATCACAGTATTCATCAAGTTTAAGCATAAAGACAACAATATTTACCTTCATGCCAAGCAGTTCTTTCATCTAAATATGTAAATTAAAAATTAATTGTAAATGAACCAGTATTGAACCAGTATTGTGTTCGAGTATCATTTCTGTATCGAGTATAGTGACACTAAACTTGGTATCGGTATCGTAGTCTAAACTTTGGTGTCATGACAACACTACCGTGTGATTATTCATTTAAAAACAGCATTTACATGTTAAGTGTCGCTTCAAGCACAAAAGATAAACCGTATGATAACCAAATTATTCAAAAAGATCACAAAGAACACAATCACAACTTGATGAAAGACTGTCTTATAATGTCTTCAATGGTAATTACCCTTGACAGCAGTTATGATGCAAAACATAAGCCTCGACCCCCCCTCCCCTCCCCTCCCCTCCCATCCCCCTCCACCTTTAAACAGGAAGCATCCTCCAAAGGCTCTGTGAATGCTTAATTAGACAGGATCAAGTCCATATTTATATTCTGTATTAAACAGCCTTATCTTCTCGACTCTAAGAAGCCTGTTTTGTCCTAAGAAGTGTCCAGAGAATTAAATAAGATTAGCTATTATGCAGACAGCCATTATTACATACTCCAAATTAAAAGTCAATACAGACACTGACTAATGTTCCTGAATGACTTCCTGTATTCTATTTATAGCAGTCTTCCAACAGGGGATAACTGTGTTAATATTTGCTCTGCAGTCAGTGACAGTTGGTGGTGATGATGTTGGCAGGAAGACTGAGCCAGATATACAATCTTTGTTTTTCATGTCCAGGATGAAGAATTCACATTGAAGGGTGGCACCACAGTAACATCCACTTTAATGGTGTTTTAACCTTAAGGTTCTGAGTTAGACCGTGCTGGTTTGGACTTTAGCCTACATCTTGTCTTGGACTTGGATGTCCCTGCAGCAGCACTTTTGTAGGATACTAAATTAAACTAAAAAAAAAAAAACAGCAGGGGAAAATGTAATGTACACAAATTCTGCTTTAGTACTGTTTTTAAATCACCAGCCACGAATATCATAATATTTGAATAAAAAAAAGTCATCCGCTTCCAAGTCCTCTTTCAACAGCCAATATCTCTCCCTCCTTGGCGCTGGTTATGGCGACAGGCAGAAGCAAATATTTTAAATGAACAACTTTTTCCCAGCAAGGAGCCTCTCAAATGATGACTGCTCTCTAAAGATTCACAAAAAGAGTCACAAAACTTAACTGTAGTGGTGTTGGTGGCTAGCAATAAAGGTATTACTTTAGTAAAGTAGACCAGATCTGCCCTTACACCCGTCACTATGAGCTGCCTTAACACATGACCATGATAACTTCCTTTTTATTATTACCACATAGCCTGTTTAAAAGGGCAACAGCTACCGATCTCATATAAATCATTTTTGAATTATTCTTTTGGGTCGTTGGGGAGTGTTCTGACTAACAAACTATTTCACTGTTTGGTTATGAGGACAAGTTGACCCCTCTGTTGGTAATTAAAGGCTTTTTGCGGTAACACTTTTGTAAAACCATTTAAATGCTCATTTATCTGCTTCACCATGTTCCAATTAATCAAACACAACAGCACAGGAGGGGAGCTTGTGCGTTACAGACTGTTTGTAATCTGCTGACAGTTGTAATTTATCATTGACTAAAGGGCATTGAAAATGGAGGGATACTCGCACAGTAAATGTCCACTGAAAGTGCTTTGGATCACTTTTATTGGGTGACTCAGATTCCACTGTTTGTCTACGCTGACATGCTGTCGGTTAAATTATGATTTTCACACAAAAGCAATAAAGTAAATTATTCTACCGTATGCATGATTCATCCAAGAATAAATAATTCAGGTTTTAAAGACGTGTTTAAAATATATTTTATAATATCAATAAGTTTAAATGAGAAAAAAGGGGGAGAATAAACTGAATTCAAAAATACATAGAGAAAAAGATTATCAGGACTTTTAGACAAAAGGAATAGTCAAGTTCACTTGGAGAAAAAAAATCATGGCAAAATAATGAAACTCCATCTACAATGCAGACACTTCCAAACAGAGGGAAATCTTTCCTCACATATTTCTTCATAAAGAATAATCGCTAAGCACCGTGGAAGTATTGTTTCCATTAGCAATTCAAACAGGGTATGATTTTCTCTTTGCTGATATTAATCTTCTCTCCCTGGAGTCTGCTAGCTCCCATTTCATCATCTCCATCATCTATAAACAGCTCTCATGACAGGAATCCATTCATTAAAATAACAGCTTTCTTGTAAATATTTTGTTTTTTATTAAGTTTAAAGCTGTGGAGGATAAAAAAAAAACGGAAACCTCAGGTTCCTCGATCCCAATTTCCCATCCATTATCACACTGAAGCTAAACAAGTCACCTTGAAGAGGAGCTGCTGATCTAATCTGAGACGGTGTATCTCTCCAACCCTTTAACAGCTGAGGGCTTCCCACAGGAATCCCCTCTAATGCAGTAAAACACTTTAGACCCTTCAGCTGAGTGATGGAAGGTGGTCTGACACAGGCGGATACCGCAGACTCTCAGGTCTCAGAGGAATCACGGGGATTAGAGGAGTAATCAATGTTAGTGCTTGAGCTGAGATTTACAGTTTACAATGACTCATTTAAACTAAATGATACCCATCTGCTTGGTATATTTCTTTACTTTTCTTCACAATTATAATGTGTATGTTACAAGATTCTGGGTTGCTTTTGGTTTCAGAAAGTTGCTGTTCATGAAGGGTGTAAGTATACGTGTGGTTTCAGAAACAAGGGGGGGTTAAATCAGTTTTTCAAACCAAAGACATAAAAAGGTCAGTGATAAACTATAAATAAACTCCTGCCATTATGTTGGCATATATTTGTATGAATCAAACAAATAATAAAGTATTACAAAAATGGTTACCATGTTTACAAAAGCATGTACTCAACAATTTAATGTTTCAAATTGATTATTACCAAAGACAACTACGCAGTTTTTTTTTGTTTTTTTTTAACATTTTCAGCTGATTTTGAAGTCAAAAATCATCTGGCTAAATAATTAATATCAAGATGATCAGAGCAGTGTTTTCCCCTAGGTTTACAGCGTTGGGGGGGGTGGGGACAAGCCGGCACAAACACTTTAAGGAATCTTGGTGTTCATGTGTTACTTTTAATGACAGCTGTCCTTTTCTATCGGAAAGGTATCCTTAAATGACTTCTTTCCCTGATTTTCTGACTCTATCCACTATCCTATCTCTACAAGAAAGGCACAAAAAGCCCAAAATATATAATGGTAGGGGAAACACTGCAGAGGAAAATGTTGATGCTGATTCAAATATCTCTCTAATCAGCTCAGCAGCTCTGCTCCATTTAATTGACAACCATGAATTCACTGTGGCTTTATTTGTGTGCTTTGTTTTAACCAGAATTCACAAAAATACTGTTTTTGGAAAAAAAAAAAAAAAAAAATAGGTAACACAAGTTTTCCATTCCACCTCAGTGGTATAAAGTTATTTTTAGGAGTCGGGGCTCCTCGGTGCTGAGCTCAGATGGGGACATGATGTGTCACAAACGGTGAGTGGTGTTTGAATTTTTCAGGAGAACAGAACAGGGAGATGGGATTCAGCTCTCCAGTGGAGGAGTAGGTTCAGATGATATGCACTCACACACACATGCACACACATATATTCACAGGCATCTGCAGTAAAAATCTCCCTCTCACACACACTGACAGAGACAGAGTAAAAAAACAGTCTTGACACCTGAGTGACACCATCAGTCTAACAGACAGCTGTCAGATATCAAACAGTGAAAGTACCTGGATGTTAGGACCCCACTGTACCCACTAAACAAGAGGGTTGTCTAAGTGTGTGTGTGTATGTATGTGCGAGTATATATATGTGTGTGTGTTACTGTGTGTGAGTGTGATGTTGCAGCTCTCCGTAGATAGGGCCCCTCAGTTTCGTGGTGTTGCATAATTCACTTCACTTCAGGGCAGGGAACTTGTTGGTGCTAAAAACAGCCCAGAGAGAGAGCCTGCACAGAGCAGCAGAATAGTGATGAGCTGTATATAAGTTTGAGTCATGTGTTTATGGAGGTGAAACAGGGAGCCAGGCACGTTTACATCCGAGCTAGGACGTGGGAGTGAACGTTGCCTTCATGAAATCCACATCCGCTTCACACGATCAAATTTAAACTCAGAGATCCTGGAAGGCTTTAAAAAAGAACATAAAAGTAACCACACGTTGAACCACTTGCAGCAGACACAATGTACGTAACACATGACAACATTTTATACACTTCCCATAAAAACAACTCGCAGGGGTCTCATGAAGAAAATCGATATAAAATATGATGTGGAGCAGTTTTTAATAACATGAGGCCAAGGCTGAAAAATCAATATTTGTGGAGGGCAACTATGAAGGAAAATCACTCGCAGATGCAAATGTAACAGGCACAAGACAGCATGAGGAAAGAAGAAAAAAGTACTGTCATGAAAAATTGGATTCAGAATATGAATTTAGAGTTCAAACAAAGATGCAACTAAATCAATACATAAAAAGGTAATTGTTGCCCCAGGAGGCAAACTTTGACATTTTCCAAACTAAACAGAAATGGGATATTGAAAGATTTAACAAAACGCTGACACTCCAGCAGCACAAACAAAAACAAACACACAAACACCTCAGCGATCCCTCGCACCTTTGTTCCGAACAACAGAGCAACGTAGGATCCACATTTTCAAAATATCTTCGGCTAAAAACATCCCCTGTTATCCTTAAAGCACGTGGAAGAATTAAGGTGACTCTCCTTGGCACTTTTGGGATTTGAAGGCATTAATACCAAAATGAGCTGTGGAATAAAGGACAGATGGGCAACCCGCTAAGCTCTGACTAAACCAAGACCTAGGACAGAAAAAGAAAAGAGGCATTATAACATTTCAAAACAGCCATGGCAACCTCAGGATTATAGCACAAGACGACAAGCGCAACAAGAAGAGCGTTTAGTGGAGTGGGGTGCTTGGCGACCCAGCGTGGGGTAGAGTAGTGCTGCGTTCACCAGCACAAACAAACCATAAATAAATGCTGCACAGTTTCATGTCACCTAATCCAAGCATGGTTTGTGTGACAAAATCCTAAATACACATGTTCTCTATTTACACAAACAGAATCTTATTAAATTGTTTACATCATTTCTCACAGCAGATTGCTGTTCAACACAAGTATAATTCTGCTGGAGGTTGCTGCCTGTTAAAGAGAAGCTTTTCTGTGCCACTGTTCTCTTCCTTTCAACGTTTAGCTTAACTTTGTTAAATGTTTTCATAGCTTCCGTAGTGATAAGCAACTGAAAAGAGAACGAAGAAGGGAAATCTGGAGGGAAATCCGACCATATTTTGAGGTAAAAACAAATCATTTGATATACACATTATTAGCTAAGCACAGACAGCAGCTAACGTTGGCATTCAGCCACACACTACATAATATTACAAGTAGGAGCTGGTTGGAAGCTAATGGTGCGTTCCATTGAGCTCGGAAGTCAAATCTCTGAGCTGGGAATGACGTCACATCCGAGTTAACCGCGTTCAAGTTGCAAGTCAAACAAGCAACATGGACGCCCCCAGGAGTACCTTTGTTTTGTTACTACCTGCTGATAACATCACACTACCTGACAGTTTGCATGCGGAAATACAGATAGAACTCGAGCGATACTTTCAGTGTGAATGATTTAATCACACCAAAAGAGGACTAAGCTGCTAATAAACACAGAAGTTACATCTTAAAGTTTACGTGACTGTTGATGCACGTGGCAGCCATGTTGGATTTTAAGTTTCTGAGTCAGAATTCCGACTTCAGGGGGGCTGATGACGTAACAGACCGGTAAGTCAGAATTTCTTACTTCCGAGATCAAATGGAACAAACCATAATATTACTGTTTGAGCAACATGATTCAACAGGAGGGGTGTAAATTCCTGGCTGATCATTACTTTACTTCTCAGCCAACATAAAAAAACCTTAAGTATGGTTCAATGTCAATCCAGATTTTCACTATCAAGTTACTCGTGTTTACTTATAGGCACAGCAGTACAATGCTATGACTTCAGCTTCCAAACCAAACTGCGACATCAGAGGAAAATTGCAGCTACATGATAACAAACAACAAGAGGGTTACACTGTATTTGTCCATATTTCATTGTAATCAATGAATGAACTGCATACACATTTCAGTGTGAACAGCACTGTTTAGTAGAACACAATTCATGAGCCCTTATTGTTGCATGGTTTAAAACAACACAAGTCACACATAAGCAGGGCTTTATATGGGACAGGCATAATTATACGTCATCTGATGTCACAAACAGAGGGGAAGAAGGCCGTCATTAAAAAAAGTGTAGAAAGTTCCACAGAAAAGAAAACTTATGGGAGAGAAGTGGGAAGCCTGTCTGTGCAGAGCTGTCACAGAGTTAGCTGTGCTTTTTTGACAATAATCCAACTAATCACACTGTCGGAGGATTTAGCTCATGTCGTTCTCTTTTGACAAACTTGAAATAAAAAAAAAAAAAGGTCATGCACTCAAACATAAATCTCTAGTGTTACTCTCACCGCTAAACAACACTTCATTTGAAGGTAATACTTTTGTGTTCTTACTTTTTTTTGATAAATATATTAAACTATTTACTGTCCATGAAATGGGCATTGGCTAACGAGTACTTTTCCACGGTGAAAAAATACAAAATCCATTTCAAGCAAATTAACCACTTACACAGAATGCAGAGAAGGTAATGTTTCCTCTCTGGTCAATAGAAGGCTGCTGGAATCCCGATAATCTAATCTGAAATGGGAGCTCTTTGAATCTGCGAAATGAGAAACCCTGGGCCTGCACAATGGGTTTTAATAACTCAAATCACAAATGTGATGCAAGCAGAAGCTCACAACTTGGGACAGCCTCTGATCTTAGAATTACAAAATCCATTAGACAGGTAACTTTCCCCAAAGCACGTTCCATGAAAGCTCATTAGCAGCACTTTATCATCTTATCTGTGCTCAGACTGTGACTGGAGTGTGCGAGCATGAATTATGCAGAGTATAGGTTGGAAATCTGCTCGGTTAAATCATTGGATGACACACTGAAGCTCAGCTCGGAACACATATTGGCTTGACTGATCTTATAAATGACTGAGTGTGTTCTATATCCAATCCAGATCTGTGGAAGTGCAAGGTGCAATACATGGATTTCTCCTTTAAACAACAAGAGATGATGGGCCGTGAGGTTATAAAAACAACTAAAGCTTTGCTGTCCTCTTTGAAAATACTCACTTAAGAGTTCACAGTGTGGCATCATGCTTTGACCATTTGTGTAGTTGATGAATGTTTTTCTTATGCAAGGACTTTCTGCTTTAGAACTGAAAGTGAAGCCTCAAACAGTTGCCTGAACTATTTATCAGGGAGAGTAGTACGCAAGCCGACTGAAGGAAGCTTCATCACTAACAAATATTGGATAGATTAAAGCTTTCTCTCTTTAAATACATCTGATGTTCTCTGAAAATCCTCCTAAAAATAAAACACTCAGAACACTTTATACATAAAAAACACTTCCTGTATCTTCAAGTTGTTCTCTCTCATTCTAATTCTTGGTGCTTGATTTTGTGTGTGTGTGTGTGCATTTCTAGATACAGAGCCTTGCTGTAAAGGTCATTTACTAACCTTTACTGTAGACATCATCTTAGATAAATCATGCCCCTAACCCCTGGAGAGGGAGCATTGGGACAATGTAAAGGTTCAGCGAATTAGTCCCACTAGTTTCTCAAAGTTTACAGTGGTATAGGGCTGCACAAGAAGTTGCAATGTCAACGTTTTCATTCTCACCTGTTGGAAGCAGACATTGCAATACTAACCATGCTATCAGCTACCCTTAGAATAATTGGTGCCAATTGTGTGATAAAATGATGCACTACAGCTGATATATTGCAGCAGATAGGCACAGAAACTGTGAGGTCATAGCTTATGCACACTTTTATATTTCTTTATTTACTGCACTGCATTTGGTTATTGAAATATTGAACAATGTGAGCACATGTTGTGCATTTTTTATGGTTCTGGTTCCATTTTCTACATGTTTTATAACATCATGCAGCCTTAGTATGAACCAAAGAAATAAATGAAATATTTGTTCTGCTAACTGTTTGTCATAGGCTAGGTTTCTGTAATTTGAATTGGCTTCTCAGTCAACACAGACAGGTTTTTTTTGGTAATCCCAGGCTGTGTTTTTCCCGCATTTAATCTGCATCATAACACAGACAAAATGCTCCATCAGGTCCCCATTTATCAACTCCTCATCTGGAAGCAAATGATCCCTAATGACTTTTTCCAAACACTAATCCCTGTCTTCGTCCCTCTCGATCACACACTGTACTGCTGACAGTCGCGTGATCATCACCCAGTATATTCCCATCATGCCCTCCCTTTGCCTCTGCTCATCCTCTTCCTCACTGCATTGCCCCTGACTCATGGGTAACTGAGTCTTAACGAGCCATTGAGAGATAATTGCTCCTCCAGGGTCAGTGCTAACCGACACCACTGCGTCCTGAATGCCATTCAGACATGACCCTGTCAGCTGTAATACAAGCGCAGGCTCGGACTCACCGCCTTATTTGTGCAGTCCACTCGTTTCACATAAAGCTCTTTAAGGACTTCAAAGCACACCAGTAAAAACTGCATGTTCTGATATTTGCCTCAGAGCTTAAAAGCTTTCAAACAAAAAACAGTCTTTATTGTATTTTTCTTTTATATTGATCAAAGTGCCATGCAGCTTAAACCAGGTCTGATATTTACAACCGTAACAATACAACATTTTTTTCTTTTTAAACCCAAAGGACAAAGTCTTACTGGATTTAAATGGAGTCTGTCCCAAAGCTACACCATCTCAAATTGATGCATACAGCTTGAACGTCCTTGGTGCCAAGGGCAAGTGTGTGTGACTTCTGAGATACAGAAAGGTCTTTTCTGCTGCTCTCTGACGTGATCCAAAGAAACGGCTTGTACTCCAGGCACATGCTGTGTCCTCTGCCATTCTGCCAGGGGCTCTGACCTCAACAGATGATGACTAGCGGCCACGAGGGGCGACGGGAAAGGGCTGTACATGTCAGTGCTGTGCTGGCAAGGGAACTGAAGACTGTGTACCAGTCCAGAAATAGGTTGTTTCATGGTAGTAAGCTGGAGTGAAAATCTGATTATTTACTCGTTGAAAGAGTTCCTCTTTACATTGCTACGGTAACATGTCTACAGTACCCGATCATCCTGGATTTAACTTACTTACCGTGCAGACTGTGTGGGTCCTCTGTGGTTTGTAAAGAAGGTTTGCAGTAGATTCATAATCATGTGGGAAACATTTATACATGTTAAAAAAAAAAAAAGGAGTGCACCCCCCCAGTAATATTCCAACACACTTCAATTGGCAAAATATATACCAATAATAGATCATGCAACTCCAAAAACCCAGCTACAGCATCAAGTCCTTTACAGAACCCACATCACCACTCACAGGCTCTACCGTAAGAGCATCAGCCAATGTTCACATTGTCCAACTGCATTACAACGGATAACTACTTGCTCTATACCTCTGCCGATACATTCAAAACTTCTGGTAGGAGATCATAAGCAGGTCCTCTGCGATCCCCCAGCATCCCCCTTAGACCCATCATTGCAGAACTTTTTGCAAAACCTTCAACCATGATCCTGCCAAGTTCTCCACACATGGTTCCTCGTGTATGTCTCACATTGAATTGTAAAGTGTTACTCTGTTTGATATCTTTTGTATACATTTATGTATTTAAAGATACAGGTCATGAAGACATAGGTGGCGATTCCATGTATGTTTGTTAGGCTTCATTTAGACTTTACAGGACCTTTATGAGAAGATGTACAATACTTGATTCAACAGAGGAGGAACAGTTACAATAGAACAATGTCTTTTGTTCTCTAAAATGCTGCTTCAGTGTTGTACTTCACAAGATTTTTATGTATTTTATTGTTGTAGCCTTTGGTTTTAACCTCTCTTTTGATAGTTAGATATAGAACACATGTTGCATGATTACAATAATACAATTAGAGGTGGGAGCTGGCGCAGATAATAATCAGAGGTTGTAGGTTTCTTTTGGATAATTGACTTGAGAAGAACCTTCTCAACAACTTTAAATTGTCTTGTTTAGAGTTGTTAACAATTTATCTTTCTTGGTCTGCATAGGAGGAGAAACTGAAGTCATTGATGTATTACTCTGCTCTTAAGCAGTCAAAGCAGGTACAGTAAGCTTTTTTGCTAATTTTATCTCAAGACTGTCCCTTGTTGCTGCAGCCTGAGCGCTGACCTCACAGCGTTCACATCAGACTTTTGCTTCATTGGATGTTTTAGAGGTATGCTCCTTTATCTTTCCCAGTGGGATGGCTGTCATGACTTCTACATGTGACTCTTAAACATTAAACTGACAGGTGGAATAAAATAAAATCGGAGGTGCATGTCATGATGCTTTTAAGACCAATGTATCCCTCCATTAAGTGTACCCTTAAACTGGTGTTTAAGGTCAAGTGCTAATACAATTTGTATTAAATAATCAAAGTGTGTTTAAAGGGTCTTTCCAATGGGCCTGCACTGTTCTATTCGGTCAAATGCTTCTGTCTCACCTCACCCTTAAAACAAAGCATGAATGTTTAAGCTTTAACATCGATAGTTTGGGATATAAAACACTTCATCTCTCAACAGTAACTCTCCTGCCTGATGTTAATTTATTCTGATATTGATTCTCCATTAAATTACAGAGTACCTTCAACATATCTGTTTAACAACTTGGCAAGCCACAGTTAAAATGAAGAACCTATCGACAAATTAATTGCACAGTCAATAACAGAGGTTACTAAACTAAACCCACTTTACAATGTGCTTGAAATGTACCTCAGCCAGTAGACAGAACACAAATAATGAATCCCTTTTTTTTTTTTTTTTTTTTTTTTTTTTTTAACTTTACTCACACCTAGTTTGCAGCTGCACAGTTGCCTTATTTGCATTCCTTCAGCCAGCTTTGTCGCATTGCCACATGCTGGCATACAGATGCTGTCCTCTCTCCAAATTGCCTGCAAAGTAGCTTCTGGACATCAGCAGCCTCCCTGTCTGTGTGTAACCCTTTGTGACTGCTGTGTTCACGTTTTTTCCAGCCTGATTCCTCTAGTGTCTCTCAGACACAAACTGCTCCTGTCATCAGGCAGCTGGATTCTGCTGTGATCATCCTGCTCCTGCTGCTCCCCCCTCCCCCCCCCCCCCCCCCCCCCCCCCCCCCCCCCCCCCCCCGTTGTCTTTCTGACATCAACAACAGTCAGAGAAGAAGAACACAAACCAGAGTCTCTTGCTAACAATGTGACTCAGACAATATCTGTGTTGAGGGTTTGTTTGCCATCTTTTGTTATCATGAATTACCCATGGCCAAGACAGAGAGAGATTGTAAAGTGATGATGCTGGAAACAAATATCAAAAGTTTTAGTCCATCAACCACCAAGCAAACAAACCGTTTAGGAAAAACTTTAACGTTGACATTTTCTTCTTAAAAAGGCAGAATGTGCACATAAATACAGCAGAAATCCAAAACATCCTCTGTAAATGTCTCTCTGAGTCATGACTGTCTACAATGAGTGAGAAGCGTGAGTCTCACCAGCTGTACAGATGTCAAAGCCGTGCATACCTCATGATTACATGGACAGGACGGCCTTGTGTATAAAGCCGTTTCAATCAAGGACTAAAGAGAAAAGAATAATAACAATCTACTCACGGCTTATTTGAATGTCACGTAAGTGTTTTCAGATCACGGTCGTTCCGTGTAAATTTATGTGCAATATGAAGATGAGTTAAGCAAAGTGTGCTAACATTAGCCTGCAAACGCAACAATGCAGGCCACGGGCGATTGCAGCTCGCGCTAAGGACAATTTTGTCCACCGCTTGCGCTTAATGGTGCGTTCTATTTGATAACTCCTTCTTGCTAACGCGGGTTGAGGGGGGGTTAGAAGTGTGCCGCTGGAGGAGAACGGAGGCTTTAGGACAGCGGAGGTGTCGCCAAACAGCCGCGTGTTTTGGTTTAGTTCTGGTGCTCAAGTGCGACATCTACTGGATCAGATAGTTGCACATTCTTCCTTTAAATTCAGAAACATAATGCATCCAAAGCCATTTTAGAGACTCATTAAATTCCCAAGAGAAAACTTTTGAGTCCCACAGCCTTAAAACTCATTACTCAATTTATGTAGAACATTTCCTAGAGAGAGGGAAGACACGGAGCACGCTCTCCTGGCTGTGAAATTAATCAGTCATGTTTAATGGAAGCTGGCATGGACGTTTGATTATTCACTAAGAAGGAATCCAGGATGAGGCAAAAGCAGCATGCTAGCATTTAAGGCAGTGAAGAGCTCACGGGCAAATGTAGCTGCAGGGAGGGAGCGTTCAAGACAACACTTCACACATCGGTGAGACAGCAGAGCTGCAGGCAGCAGGGCAGCCCCCCTCTTTCTCTGCTGTCACTGATGGTGTGACAAGGTTCAATGCTCTGACCCTTCAGTCAGCCCTCACAGCCTCCTGTACTTCACTAGACCCCAGGAGCAAGCATGCACATATCATATGACACATCTTCCATCTTTTGAATAACTAAGAACAAAAGATACAGTACTTTCAAGTAGGCTACTGATAGTGATTTTGTTGCACTTCCCTTATTCCTTCACAGTTGTCTTTCAGGTCATTTGAATTGTCTTCTGAGGATGAAAAACACCTTTGAAAGCATTGGGTTTACTTCAATATGGGATTTATAGTATTGTATGTGTTTAAGATTATAATAGTAGGGCTGGGCAATACGGATCAAAACTCATATCTCGATATTGTCAGGGGATATTATACATGATATATTCATACTTTTTTTTTTTTAAAGAATAATAAAATCTATGTAAGTTGAGTTCTAAGACAAATTCATATGGGCCAAACGCTAAATGTCTTTCATTAACAGTCGGCTGCACAATGTCAACATGGACATGAAAAATTACAAAACTATAAACTAAACTAGGTGAACTGCTAGTTCTACGGATGACACATAAAACCATATTTGAATGCAACATAAACTATATCAATATAAAACGATATTGTCTTCCCTTATATCTTTTTTGAAAATATATCGATATCTCAGAAAATCTTCATATATCGCCCAGCCTTAAATAAGATGTAGTGGCGGCAGTATAGCTCAGTCTGTAGGGACTTGGGTTGGGAACCGGAGGTTCGACAGTTTAAGTCCGGGCACTGACCAAGTCCGGAAATTGGCTTGGTAGCTGAAGAGGTGCCAGTCCACTTCCTGAGCACTGCCGAGGTGCCATTGAGCAAGGCACCAAACCCCCCAAAAAACAGCTCTGAAGCGCTCACTGTGGGCAGCCCCCTCACTCTGAGACCTCTCCATTAATTGCACGTCCATAGGATCCTGTTTGTGTGTGATTAATAAAGTGTAACTTATAAATTATTTCATCTTGAGTGGCTCAGTGTTATATTGTAATCTACCTCAGGTTTATGCATTATGAGATGAAAAAGTAACAAACCTTTCAATAATTAATCAAGAACTATTTGATTTTTTTAAAATTTATTTTAGTCTACAAGTTTCTTGTTTTGTTTGTTCATAATAAATTCAATTACATGTGACAGAGTACAACATCAATCTCTCAACTATTAGTCACTGAAAAGTTCACATTTGTATTTGAATTTCCTGAACAATTAGAACAATTTCTCTATTAAAACATCTTGCTCAGATGAATTCTTTGTGACTCAAATAATCGATTATTCGGCTAATTTCCGGTGTCCGTTTGAATTCGCTAGTTTTTTTTTGGTTTTTTTTTACAGCCACAGCTGTTAAAATGGGAAAGGGACAACTTGCAGTGGGAACAGCTCACACGGAAGTAAAATAAACCAATAACAATTGAGACAAAACTACACAACACACCACAAGAGGCTACAGCTTGTAATTGTGCTGTTTTTGTTTGTTACTGAGAAACAATAGTAGGCCTACATTGAGCTTGGATAGATTTGGCAACAGGACAAACAAAAGCTCTCGAGGAAGAAAACACCAACAGTCCGTCAGCAGCCAGAGGCACAGAGTGTCCTTCTTTTTTTCCCCTCCTCTCTACATTTTACTGCTTCTGCTTCATCGCCAAAAAATCTTGACAACATTGTAACAAATCCAAACATTAACACACTTCTCGTCTCACTCACTTTCGTGCTTTGAAGTTCCCCATGTGTGCCGCGGGACTCCGGGGCTCTTGATAATCGCTCTGCCGGCGGATTTGAGGGCATCCATCCCGAGGTGTGTCTGCTCTCCGGCAGGTGGATTCCCCAGTCTCCGGACCACGAGGGGTGGGAGGGGGAGCAAAATACAGCAAGCTGGAATCGACGGTGGATGCACCAACAGAGAGGAAAAGACGGAAAGGAAGCTCCAGTAATATAAGTTCCCACCCTTAATGGCTGTCGTTTGCTCTCCACGCACAGACTGAGGAGCCCAGCACGTGCACCTACTGCACCGCTGCCAAAGTTAAGGGCGTGTCCTTCCAACCTTGATCATCTCACAGTCACCGAGCGCCCTTTGAAGTGCTCTAGGCTCAAGTCCTTCAGGACATAAACATTACCGTGGAAAAGATTCACTAATGGTTAACGAGCTTACAATTGCTTCTACTTTCACAGGAGTTATATATGGTTTATTGACTATTACATGTTACACTGTATTTGTTCTATAAAAGAGCTGCATTATCCCTTTATAGTGACCTGCACCAGAAACAATACGCTGCTGTTTTTTGATGAACTTTTCCCTGCCTCCCCTTGTTGTTAAGGTGGTTCAAAAATATCTTCTAAAATTCGATGGTGAGAATACATTTAATCGAGTAACTCAATGTTAAGTTATTGGGTACTATAGAGATATAGTCAATCCATTTATACATCTAAACTACATTTCAGAGGCTGGAAGTGACTTTAATATGCCTTTTAATATAAATAAAAAACATTGGCTTCAAGTTAATTCAAACTCTCCAGTGAATGTTACACAATACATAATGATGTATTACTATGAGTGTACAATAGTATTAAGAAATCAAACTTGGGACCACCTTCTCCAGTTGAAACATTAAAGTGATGTTAACTTTTTGACAATGGGTACTTTGGCGTAAATTTATGCTCAGTATCAAATGATACAGTCAACCGATTGAAACTAATGCTTTAAACTTCAGTATGATGGCGCCCTCTTCAGATTGAAGCTTGTAATTACAAGCTTGCCCCCCCCACAATCTTTTCAGTATGTGTACTCTGTAGTAATATTTAAATGTACAGTACTAAAAGAATGTGTTAAGTTCCTTCTAGCAAAATAAATAAGAAATCACTTTTTAAATCATCCCTAAAATAATACAAATACATGTTTGAGCGTCATTGTCACCTCATAGCCTATATGTGTTTTTGTAATGGATCATTGTATATCAGGACATACATAACAAATAACAGGTGGTTATAAGATTTTTGAATTTGACTTGACATTTAAGAGTAAAGACTTCAAAACATAAAAAAAAGATATAGTCTGCAACATCCCCAGTTTGGTTTCCAAGAGAAAACAAGTTCATGACAGATACAAAACATGCATTGCAATTTTGTCCTTCATGGTGAAATCTTTATTTAAATTCTCTCAACAACTCAGTTCATGTTCTCATGTCACGTCTGAGTTCAGATCTTACAAATATTTCACACTCAGGAAGCTAAGCAGCGCATGTAAAGTCATGTATTTCTCATAAATCATCTAAAAGGGGTTGTTAGAGTTTAGCCTGAGGTGGCATGCTGCTGTTGTAATTTGGTGCTCTGTGATCATTCGAGAGGGTCTTGAGTTTATATTTAATGCTTTAGCTGCACACTCTACTGCAAGTACACTGCTGTGCGTGTGGGCATATACAGTATGTGTGTATGTGTGTGTGAATGTGCATGTTTGAATCTGCTTGTGTGTGTTTATCCAGCACACACAGCAAGTAGCAGAATCATGCAGCCACTTTTGGATTTAAAACTTGCCAGAAAAACACTGCAGTATTGCTGCCATGTTGTTGCCTTAATTTTAATAGAAAACAATCTATAGCAATGTCTCCCTCTTTAGAGTCTCAGAATACAGCTGCACTAAAACAATGCATAAGTGACATTGCCCTCTGTCTGCGCCCCATGGAAGACTGTGGATTTGAGATTAAATGTTATCATTGATGGTGTTTCTAAACCTTCTGGTTATTTAAAAAAAAAAAGAACTTCCATAATGTCACAGAGCACCTTTCACTCCAAAAGAGAACAACAGGTTCAGGCTTCAACAGTTCCAGATGTCATTTTCGACTGGACATTTTTCACAAAAGAGTGAACAGACAGTGAAGCATGCGTCATCTGTTAATGGTTCCCCAATTTAGGTTTAACCACTGCATCATAAAATCCTTGGAGGGAGGTGAGGTCACTAAAATAAGTGTAAGAGTGGACAGAAAGAGGGCTTCATGTAGTAGATGTATGACAGAGGGGGAGTAAAATAGATCCTAACAGATAAGACAACATAGAAAAATAAAAGTGTGAACTAGTCAGCGAACATGCTCTCAGCCACTTCTGTTTTAGATGCTATCCTGATGTCTGCAAAACAGATTTTCCCTCGTCAATATTTCTATCATTGTCTCATGCTTTAAGTCTCATACAAACACTCTCACACCCTCGTGTTTTCATTTGCTTTCTCTTATCGGCATCATTCTTATAGGCTGGAGCTTGAAGGCATCGTGTGGGAGGGCCTGTCTTAGAAGCAGGAAGTGGCCTTGGACAACGATTCTCAGGTCAATCCAGCTGGAACATCAGCTCATGGATTTGTTTTCATCCAACAAACCTGCCTAATCTTCAACCAATCACAAAGCCTGCATCAGAGGACCTCATACACCATCTATTTCAAAGACTGGGTAAACTGTCCCTTCATATGCTTCTCCTTCTTCCCCTCCTGGTTTCTCTCTTCCCTCCTGCTCCTCTCCTCCTCCTCCTCCTCCTCCTCCTCCCTCTTGTCTTTCTTCTGGTTCAGAGGCACACAGGTAGTCTTGGGACTGGGACTGCGAGTGTCCCAGGGACTGTGATTTTCCCAGGGACTCCACTGACAGGCTTCGGCTAGACAGGATGCTACTGAGGCTGGACTGGCGGGCGCCTCTTGGATGGGTCTCAATTTCAACATGGACCTCAATATTGGTTCCTTCCCTGCAGGGACATATAAAAACACAGAATAAAATCCATTTAAAGCTGCCTGGCAATCATAATGTTAATTACTTCAGGAAGTTTATGCAATAAAAATGGCATTCAGTAAATATCTCCCACAGTCACATGCTAGACAAACAACAGGCTTATATACTACAATTAGCTCTTTGGACATGGACTCAAGTATTAGATGATTTATCCATCTAAAAAATAAGTAATCCCCAAAGTTATTATAAATTAACTTTATGTTTTGGCAATCCATCCAAAAGTTATCAAGACATTTCAAACTGAACCCATAGTGTTGGATGGAATAACATCGCAGTCTTCAAAGCAATGCCTTCAGCAAGGCTAAAACTTTGCCAAAAGACAAAATTTACCTCAAAGCAAGCGCTTGCGTGGCATCGAGCTTTCCATCAGGCACAATTACAACCTCACAGTCTGATTGGCTGTTCTGCTGGGTGTACTGGGGTTTCGAGGCGTCATCAAACACCTCATAGCTATCTAAATCTGGGGGTGTGATGCTTGTACTGGGGAGTACACCAACTTCCTGTACACTGACTCTAACTTCCTGGACGCTAGTGTCACTGGACGTTGGGTTGTTTTGACCCGTCCAGTGGTCGCTGACCACATGAGAGAAAAGGAGATCTATAAGAGAAGGAAAGAGTTCATCAGATCAAGCTGCACAACAAAATTAAAATGTACAAGTTACTTGTTTCACTAGCGAGAGGCTGGAGATGATTAGCTTAGCTGAACACAGAGGTATAAAGTGGTGGGAAATTCAAAAAAATGCCTTCCAGCAAATCCAAGGCACACTTATGTTGTTTGTTTGAACCCCAAACAGTTTGTTTCTTAACTCTCATTGTTGTTGCCAGGCAACCAGCAAGATGACAGGCATTTACTGTGCTTTGTTTTTGCTCAACAATAAATATTTCCAGCACTCAAGTCCTCATAAAACCCCAGCTTGTAGTTTTTATAGTATTGTTTGTGTACTGATTAATCAACCAAGATGTAACAAAAGCATCACTAAGTTTTATAGGTGCTGGATATTTTTTTTTTGTTAACTGCTTCATGCTGCTTCCAGTCTTGTTGCTAAGTTAGGCTAGTAACCTCCTGGCTCCAACTCCATAACTTATAATGAAATGAGGTTGGTAGAAATGTCCTTATCTAGCTGTTGAAATGAAAGCCAGTAAATCATTTCTCATAATGTCGCACTCACAGCTGGCTAAGTCCTCCAGTTGGATTTTGTGTGTTTCAGGGGGCTCACTCTGCGGTCGACACCATCCATTTCTACAGAGCGACATGGGGACCACCCCATAGACATAAGTCAACATTAGAGGAACCCCAACACCTGCAGGAAAACAAAAACGTATATGAGAATTAAAAAGGCATTTCTTGCAAACATATTTCTAGGGTTTTTGTCAAAAAAGTATCTTTTAACAATTTGATTTCAGACACTTGAATCTGACAGTCTGCTTACACACTGGATTATGGACTTCCCATAATTCAAACGCACATCATCTACTAGTAGACCCCCCCCCCCCCCATGCCTGAAAGATCCTTTCACCTTTTAATGGCTTTCATTTTCAATTTCCAAAATACAAATTTGCAACAGCTTTTTCATATTGCTGTATTGTCCAAATGAAACACAAGAGGGCGCCCCTTCTGCTTCACTGGGCCCCCACATAGAACAAATTTGCAAAAGTGTTGTTGGCAATTTAGACTCCATAGTTTTTCAATTTTGGTTTTACAAATAATGTCAGTACAACTATTTTCTGCAATCTCTTTTAATTGGGGGAAACCTGGTGTAACATTGATCATCAATTGTACGCATGTATTTGAATCTTCTGCTATCTCTGAATATTACTTGCAATTATTTATCAATTGGAATCATTTCATCAATCTAATTTAATCTGTCTGATCTTTGTGTGCTTTGAAAATAAATGTTATGCTATTCATATTTGATCTAAATCATTGTCGTCAGTCTGTTGATGCATATTTTCATTTATCAAAAGATGGTGCTGCTGTTTTTTATTTCATTTGGGATATTTCCTGGTTGATTAAAGTATATAAATGAATATACATTTATTATAATGGGATATGGAAAGACAAGGTCTTCCATGTACAATTCTGACAATACATGATAGAACAAATAATACAATATATAAATTAATATATGAAGTACTCACTGATGGATCATCTGCTTTAATGTAAAGTCTAAAATACAAAATAACTTAAGTTTGATTTCTCCCCACTTTCCTTCATAACCTTCCAAAAGTGCTTTTGAAAAGGACGATGGGCAGCAGCCCCCCCCCCCCCCCCCCCCGTGCTGTGTGATTATGCAACCTGTGATTGAGATAGGAATTTGGGAACACAAAGCAGAGTGACGACCAAACAAAGGGACATCATTAACACAGCGGGAACTTGGACGCGAATGACACAGCAACGGGGTGAAACCAGGGCAAGAGGATGAGCCTTGCCAGCCTGTGAGAGGCTGTGTGTGTATGTTGGTGTGTGTCTGAAGCGACAGGATAGTGAGCTGTGACTGAAACATGAGAAACTAAATCACAACTGTAGTGTGGTGAAAGCGCCAAAAATAACCAAACTCATAATAAAGAAAGTGAAGCTAAAGTGACAAACAGTCAAAAATAAAAATGGGGATTGTGATGCTAACAGCAAGCCGATTCTAGAGTCTGTTGGGGCATCTCGGCAAAAATGAATTGGGGGGGGCCCTCCAACCAGCGTTCATAACCCTTATGTCTGCCAGCCAATGCTTACTCCTCTTCCTCTTATTTTCCTGTTTTGTCTCCTGCAGCTATTTTTCTCTGGTGACTTTCATTGACAAACTTTGGTTTTCACAGCCATAATGCATCTGACGCTTAGCAGGGCAACAAGAGTGAATGCTGTCAGATGGGGCCCTCTTAGGGAGGGTTCCGACTGTTTGCACATTTTGGGCCACTGCTTTGCTTTAAGTTTGTGAATCCTCACGGGCCCCCTACTGGTCTGGGGTCCTCAGCAGTTGCCTGCCTTACCTGTTGAAAGGCAGCGTGTCTGGCACCAAGGGGGTGCAAAAAAGAAGAGCATTCTATGTGGCTTAATCCGTCTGAGTTTGTGTGTTTAGGGTCTGACTTAAAGTGTGTGTTCTAGTAAAGATTGTGACACTGCAGCAAGAAGCTGTGAGGATGCTAACACGTTAAGGATTTGTTTGTCAAATGTTTGTCAGGAGCTATAGGTTACATACTCAAGCATCTAGCATGAGTCATCAAAATGCTACGTTACACTTTATGTATGTTTGGTATTTAACGCATTTAGAACGTTTGCTTACCTTGCATACTCATGACACTTTAAGATCAATTAATAGTTTTGCAATTTGGTAAATCTGCTTGTATGATGAATGTGACACTCCTGCAGTTAGCTAAATTCAAGGACAGACAGGGGAATCAGGTACATAGGCTATGTCCTAAGCTAACAAAATCCAGCTGCTGACATCTCTGTGTGATTTGCTTGTCAAACTTTTTGCTGGAAAAGCTAAAGTAAAGTAATTTATACATTTTTTGTTTTTCAATTGACACACCAGGATAAATGTCCCAGGGTCGCCACAGGAATGAGGGAGCAGGGAGGAATTATGATAGTGAACAGCTTTACACAAGTATACTCACATGATTATTGATGACAAAAACTAATGATGTAAATTCATACATGGGATATATAAATGTATACTGCCTAAACATGAAACAATTTAACTAAAATAAGCTACTTGCATGTGCAAAAGATACCTTCATATTAAGCATACAGATAGAAGAGTTGTGTCCTTTTTTTTGGGCAATAAAATATTAATATGCAGAACTTTTTTAGATATTTTGGTTTAACATTTGTGTGTCGTTCATAAAAATTGTTGTTTTTTTCTCATAACCATGCAGAAGGCACTCTACTGATCAAACCCACATGGATCAATTTTATCTTGAATGACTTTTTTATCCAGATGAGTTCTCGCCTGAAATAGTAAACAGGAGCTCTATAATTAAAATTGTGTTTCAGGATCAACCGGTGGCTTTAACGACTGCTTTGTTATAAAATAATATGCGTAACACATAACAACTCATTTTAATTCTCAGTCTGAAGGACTGAGGGCGGCCATATTGTTTGCAGTTCCTTACCCACAGTGACAGCTGCTATGACCGGCGACACAAACACTGACATCATCACCCCGCTCGCTACAGTCAAGTAGTGCTTACTTCCTGAGATATTGTTTTTCTTGCAGCGACCATGGACCTGGAAGGTAAATTAAACATAAATGAGATCATAGAAATATAATTAGTTCCTTATTGTTGTCTCCTTCTCTGCAGCCATCACTTATCCATGTCCATCAGTGCATGTGTCCCAGCATGCATGAGGGGAAATTAGGAAGTGTCCAGGTTATCACAGAGCAGACACATTAGGATGGTTTATATATTTACGTATTAACGTTAGAATTATTTTTTTTCTGTTTTAACAAACAGTTTATTTGAAGTACTATCTCATGGTAACAAATAAAACATCCAAGAGAGCTGTATAGAGCCAGTTGAGGTCCAGCTTGTTGAATGGCTCACCAGAACACAATCTCAACAGGTTCCTTTAAACATTAAATGCGATTCAGGATTTTGAGGCTGTTTTGTACCTTGCGGCCCATGTAGATTGGTATGCCCACAATGATGACTGGAATGGCGATGCCCGCTATGAGGGAAATGACCACAGGTGCTCCAAGCAACATGCCCACCTGCCACAGAACCTTGCGGGTTTGAGACCATGGCTTCTTCCCCCAGAAAGTACATCCTGAGGGACTGAGACACACAGAAGACACAGCAGAGGGGAAACTCTTAACATGCAAAGCGTTAAGAAAATACATTTTGTTTCTTAAAACCCAGAGCATTTTGAAACCTGTAATCTCCAGACTTTTCCTCTAGTTCACCATGAGGTCGACATTTTTTTATTTGAGTCTTACATCATAATAACTATCATGTGAGTTGCTGTGTAATTTAATTTTCCAAGATAAAATATCTTAATCTTAAAGCTCCTGTGAGGAACTTTTGGTTTTGTTGATTTTTGTGACCCCTGTGGATAAAGTGGTATCTCTCTTCTTTTTGCTGATTTTGTTCTGTTCATATTTATTGCTTTTTTTTGTTTCGTTTTTTGTTATGAATCTTTGTTATGGAGAATGAAAAAAAAAAGCTTCTTCAGCAGTGTGCTAGAGCAGCTGTTATTTGTGGTTGGTGCTAATAAAGAACTGTTAGCATGCTAACAGGTTAGCTGAGGATAAGGGGACCTAGGGCCTGATTTAATAAAGGTTTGCGTGTCTTAAAACGTGTGCAAACTTGATACTATATATATAAATATAGTATATAGTATATAAATATACTATCTGATCTACTAACGGTGCGCAGTGAGGATTGCGTCTTTAATATGAGCAAAACAACACGCATTGTCCATTTAGTATATGTTTGGCTCAGTGAATATGCAATATGGGGCGTTTCTGTCCTAGCGTGCAAAATACTGGGAGGACAAAATGCAAAGAAGTTAAGTTAGTACACGCATTGCGATTGACCAAGCCTGACAAAAACTGCAGTGATTATGAAGGTGTCTGAATTTAACACCTTTGAAAGGAACGTGCTTATCCAGGAGCACAGCGTTACGCACAACAGGCTGATGTTATTGTAATGAGGAGGAGACATATGGGGCGCTGATTGTAAAGTTGCGCACACTACAAATAACAACAACATTTCTCCAAATTTAGCCCTAAAACATCACTTTTTATTCACATTTAGAGAAATATTTGTGAACTTTGTCATATTTACTTTTGTGAATAAAAATGTAAGATCATTTCATTGGCAAATATAAATGTTAAATATTATATCTAAATGTTAAATGTTATATATAAATGTTAAGAATACATGATTCTAAATATTTAGCTACATTTCTAAACATTTAGTTTACATTCAAAATATTTAGCTTTGATCCTATTTATTTAGCTAAGATTGTAAATATTTATAATCAAAGCTAAATATATAGAATATAAACTAAATATTTAGCAACAACTTCTAAATATTTAGCTATGATTTCTAAATATTTAGCAAAGATTTCTAAATATTTAGCTTTGATTTCTAAATATTTAGCTACGATTTCTAAATATTGAGCTTTGATTTCTAAATATTTAGCTAATATGCAAATTCACTCTACCGCCCACCAGAAGCACCAAAATAAAAGTTCAAGGAAGCGATCCAACCATTGATCCTGTGGCCGACACCGAAGAAATAGTGCTTTGAAAACCCTGAATTGGTGCCAAAACGGCCCTTCCAATATTCTCTGCTAATTCGTTCGACATTTTCAAAATCCCGCCAGTCTCCTGTAGGAATCCCTCAGAGCCAGGAGCATGACTGTTGGTTTTATTTTAACCCTAATAGTGCAGATCATTCTTACTCATATGACAAGTAGACCCAATCATGATCATCCTCTTATTTGTTAGGTCCTCATGTTACAATGTTCCTGTATGCTAATATTGTTGTTGTTCAGAATTCACGAGAAAATAAGAAGATTGAGGGGTGTAGGTTTAAAAAGCATAACTGAAGTACAACATTCAAATGTTTGACCAAAGGGGAAATGCATCAAAAAGAAACATACACATAAACCTTTAGTAGCTCCTGAATATTTAAAATAAAGCAGACGTTGACATGGGGAACATAAATAACACAACAACAACAACAACACTATTATCTGTCTGTCTGATGGCTGTCATTACACCATTAGCTAAAACTGATGACCTCATCTGCCTTGTCTCTTCTACTCATATTACTGTCGTTTGCATCTACCAATCAAATCTTACAAACTGCTGTTAGATAAATTTATGTCGGTATATGTGAAGTCAATCACTTACTGCAACGTTTGATGCAATAAGTGTCGCATTCAAGTTCTTCTTTAAGCTAGTATTGGACTTTGCATTGTAATTGTAACTGCCAACTAACGCAGTACAACACTGACTGATGCTGTTTGGTCCTAATGAAGCAGCAATTACATTCTAGGAGCAGCAGCAGTGACAGTAAACAACACAAATAGCACCTTAGGTCTATAAGTTTTCAAAGCATGCATTTATTTTACCGCAGCAAATGTCACCTTGAGGTTTTGAAAGCCTTGAGTGTGGGGACTTATATGGAGATATTAAGGTTGCGCTCTGTTGCTCTGACATGGCAGATTTGCAGTCAGATGCTAAAAGCTTTGCCCTTCTATAGGACACTCGGTGTAATATTTAGTGTGAAAGACACACAGGGATTAATGGGGGGAAACATTGCAGAGGCAGGGGGATATAGGAGGAGAGGGGGTGTGAAAAGACATTAAAGGATGAGTAAACATTTATATCCACACTTTCAGTAGTTATACTTTCCTCCTCAAAAAGAGGAGGGGTTAAACTTTTACTTTAAATGTAACAGACCGGCCTGCAGCTAGTCTTATAGCTTGAGTTACACATTCTCAACATTCAACACAGACACAAATTCTATACTGATGACAAGTCAGCACTGACTCCCTTCCAGGACTGTAAAAATCAATGAAAGCAGCTTGTAATCAATGATGTAATGCCCGAGTCTTCCTGACTGACCCATTTTTAAAAAAAAATCTGAATACAGTTTTAGAAAATACATATATTAATTATTAGTACGTATGAAAGTGCCTTCATGATGAGGCAAGTATATTCTTTGATTTCTTTTTCCAGCGGAAGAACTAAAGAAAATGTTCAGTGGTTTACATTTCACACTTGTGCCACCAGGCACTTTCTGTGCTAATAGTGGGATCAAATTGTGCTTCTCTTTCTCTTGTTTTTACGTGCAGCACTTTCTCTGTAGACAATGCTACCTAGATATATTATTACAGGAATCCAATTATTGATTTTTAATTTTTGTACATTATAATTACACTTCCTAATATTTAGCCACAAAAGCCATTGTTATTCACAATCACACACAATAATCAAACAGCGTTGTAGGCACTGGCAATTCTATTGCAGAGCACCAAATGTAAACAAACAGCATTGAGCCATTTGTGTCAGGTGAGCTGAGTGTGGGCTGAGTACCTGAGGTAGTGCACGTCGGTGATCTCCTGCATACACAGCCAGCAGAACTGACAGGCACACACAGTGCAGTTCATACGGTTACAGCTGCCATCATTAGTCTTCATGATGTAGGCACCACAGCGAGGGCATGCTTTGATCTCCTCTGCATCTTCGGCAACAGAGTAAATATGTAAGCAGTGGCGACACGTTTTGCAATATTTATGTTGCACTTTCTTTTATGTGATAAGAAATCCAGGAAAAAAAGAGAGGAAAAAAAAAGTTTTTTTCGGTTTTGAAATAAAGACAAGAAGGCGGTAACAACAGCTGCTTCTGGTCTCACCTCCTCCAGGTTCTTCATTGAAGACGTACAGCGTGGAGGCGTCGTTGCTTCCCGAGGTGTGGCGAGCTCGCTGACGACGGGCCTGGTCACACGTCTGGTTCGGGTGCCACAGCTGCCGACAGTGGTAGCAGAACTCGGTGTCACATCCCTCACGGCCACAGCTCAGCTTGGGACACTCTGCACAGCCGTAGGCAATCACTGCATAGCTGAAAAGAGAGAGAGAAAATGCAGATGAAAATGAAGTTAATTGATCCCTACGGGGAATTCACTGCCGTTAGTGTGTACTGCAATATCTTAAACATGCTGCAGTAAGTTCTGATATTGCATGATCGCCCTGTAATTGCATCTGTTCAGCCTGGTGAAGCACACAGAATTGTTCATTGATGTCTTTGTTCATAAACATTTGTTTGCATTGTGCCTCAAAGAATCATGTACGACCATCAGTGGGATGAGTTTCCTGAGTTCAACACCTGATTGAAATAATCCCATGCTTTGATCTTGAACAGTCATTGTGATGATAATGTGGAACCTGACGCCCATGGACCTAATCTTCACTCCTCAGAGGTGACATTAACATAAATTTTAATATTTAAAAGATCATGTGATTCTGATCAAATACAAAGTGAAAGTGACTGAGTGATTCCGGGGGCCTTAGGGATTAAGGCAGTGCTGCTCTACTGTGAAGTGCTTGAAAAGCTCCTTCAGGCTTTTCCATTCAGCATCTCCAGCCTTGTGTGGTTATCAGATTTATCTGAAAGGTAAAAGAATCAGACAGACTTGAAGGCAACACACAAGAAGATAATTAGGCTGCTGCCTGGTTCCCACTCAAGTGTCAGTCTAGATTTGAGATGGTGTCTGATTCTGTGTTTGACACTGAACTAGGACTAGCTTTAAAAACATTCCCAGGTACCTACCTTTATCAAAAACCTGCAATTACTGGACACTTTTGCTTTAAAGCCCTGCCACAGTATGGATTGCTAGTTATGACATTACAAAAAAACATACAGTACCAGAGAGGACAACTTTGGAAGGTTCAAAATTAATGTGTGATGCCACCAGACATTTAATTAGCGCCACCATAATACACCAATTGATACTTCTGTTTTAGTAAGTAATTTCATAGCTTGTGCTCAAGAATGAACATGCATGGAAAACGTGGAACAGTTTTACTCATTCCATTGATTTAGTTGGTGGCATTGGCGTGCCAAGAAACACAGGATTACGACAGAAACACTAGGACAGAAGAAGACTTTTAGCAGATGTTAACTAGGCCTGAAAATATTTTCTGATCAGCAATGCAATTTTTCAATGAGGAAAATGCATTTAATGCATGTATTAGGACTACAGAATTCACACATGGCACTCTGAGGGGAGAAACTGAATGCAAACCTTTTTTTTTTTTTAATACAAATAATCTCTGCAAAGTACATTTAATCAATTTTTAAGACAATTTTAGGGGACAAAAGTTCAGATAAGTTGGTATGAGTAACATACTGTATATTTAAACAATTTAAATTAAAATCTCTCTTATCACAAAACTCTGCAACTAACCCTAGGTTATTGAACATTGTAGGTATAGCCTACACATTATACCCAGAAAATCAAACCAAAAACACTTCATTCCAGAGAATAAAAATCCCCTCAATTTCATCAAACTATAAAAATGATGAATATTACAGTAATTCAAAATCAAAACAGACTTAAGGAATCCCATGTGTAATCCATGCAGTGCGGATTCTGTTTGTGTGCAGTTTGTTTTGAAACCATCTACAGTAGAATCAGTAGCAAAACAAAACATGACCAAATGTGCACACGTAGATACAAGTGTGTGGACACACAAAGCACACTTTCTCAGAGCCGACATAATCTCCCACTAAGCTTCTGTCACTAAGACCTCAAGGAATGTGTGTATGTTGGGAACATAATAATACACAAACCATAACTGAGAATGACCAGTTTACATAATGGGTCAACTCTTCTAAGGCTCTTTTATGTGGGAACCATTACAATTCAGAACACCCTGACCTCTACTTGTAAACATTTTTTATAGGTTACACTATAAAATTCTGCAGATTTTTTTTCAAATAGGCTACGTTTGAAATGTGAGCTCTAGTTTCCCTGTTATATTTAATTCACCACAGCAGCAGACAGATTGGCGTATTGATTTTTCTCCACTCGTTCATCATGGCCAGGCTGTGAGCACTGACAGCCAGGGAGACAGACTGTCTACCAGTCCTTGTGCATGTGTGTTTTTGACCACAGATATTCACCCAGTACCCAGAACAACATGTGCACACAGCCACACACTTTATGATTTCCCATCAGCAGCCCTATCCTATTACTTATCCATAAATTGTTAAGCCAAGGATCATTGTCTGTACATGTTGCAAACAGCAGCAGAAACACGAGAGTTAACTCAGAACATGTTCTGTTGTGGTGTTTCATTGTGGTCTACCGATGCCGCTAACTTACATTCACTGTATTCTATCAGAAGCTGTATTCTCTCTGAAATGCTCAGGGGTACAGCTCAAATGCTTTCATTATGTTGTACTGCTGTTTTTCACAGCTTAAACTTCTATGTCATTGTTGCCTGTTGATCCATAACTGAAAATATTATTTCAAATTCAGAGACATATGGCCATATACTATTTACTTCCACTTCCTCATAGCTAATATTACCATTAACATGATAGAAAAGGTGCACCTTAGAGCTAGCCTAATGGTAATGCTAGCTTATCGACAGTAATTTTAGCTAGGAGCTAGTTAAGTAGTATAGTTGTTTGGACCTTGATGTTGGTTTTGAGTTATCAAAACAACATATTTAATTCATTAGGACAGCTAAATCACAACAGCTAACATGGCCATAGATCCAGTTCCTGGCTAACATCTCTAGCTGAAAAAATCATTAGCTTGGAATCCTTGCTATTTTAGTGATTAAAATGTAATGCTAGTAAGTATTTGGAAACACTCAAATTATAATTCAATGGACTCGTTCTCTCAGGCAGAATCCAAATAAAGTACTGGAGCACACAAATTACTTAATTTATTTTGGTGCAAAGGACTAATGTTTCAACGCACTGCGTCTTCTCCTTTTCTTTTTGAAAACACAGTCGTCTAACAGTAGCTAAAACCAGTTTCTAGCCAACATAACGTAGGAACTGTTTTTTTCCATAGCTGGTTATCACATGTTCTTTTTTCAACTATTCATTGTTTGCAGTTACTCAATCTACAAGTAGTGAAACATTAATACTTTGTCAGGTTTTATGTGTACAATTTGTAACCTAAAACGCAAAAACATTATAACTATTAACAGCAACCACAAGGAAAATGTCTGCTGTATGACTTTAGGGAATTGTTGATATTACTTTTTAGGATGATGATGATTCTTCACACCAAGTAGAACGATTGTGCAATGAAACCTGAAATACTAAATATAATCCTAAGTATATCAGGCACACCAAATGGCAAACTGATTAAAGGTGATTCTTCCTTAAAATGCCAATGCAGAAAGCTTGGTGTATAATTCACACCCATATTAGCCTTACAAGAAAGAGGCTTTCTTTATTATTCACATAAGTCTGTTCTCTTTCAGGATCTGAAAAATATTTTGGTCGCAACAAAATGTTACAATGATTACAGCGTTGAGATTTATGCAGACTCAAAAGGAGCTTTCACTCGCTGACAGTTCATCCTTTAGAAAGCTCTGTCAGTCATTCTGACAGGGGAAAACTGCACCAGTTTTGTCTTCTACAACGTGAAGCAGGTCGTGGGTTTGACAGGAGCTGCCATATTGTAACACAGAAGTACTGTAGGGTTCTTTTCTTGTCTTTTCAGGGGCTACAGAACAGTTAATTATTACTTTGTGACTTGAGATATTCAGTTTTTTTTTTTTTAAACATGACAATCTAGAGATGCTGTTATTTGCATGTTTTCTGCCTTTCCTCTCCTTTAATCCATGATTTTCTACTCAATTGTCATAATAAGCTTTTTGCAAAAAGGTAGGTAGGAAACATTATTTGAAATAAGGCTGATTCTCACCTGCAGTCAGGAGCTGGACACCAGCGAGTATCTGGATCAGCAGCCAGGAAACGTCTCAGCTGGTACTCCTCAAACCGCTCAAGCAGTGCCTGATCATCCAGGATGGCACGAACATCCAGTGGCGCGAGCGTCTCAGGGCACTGCGGGCACGCAATGCACACCCTGCTCTCTGATATTTCTATGCGCAGGTACTGGCGGAGACAGTCGGAGCATGTTCGGTGAGAGCAGGAAGAGAGACGTGGAAAGTGGCAGCGTGGTTGGCTGAGCAGGCACAGAGGGCACTCTTCCAGGTGTTCATCCAGGAGCTGCTCTTGGGAGGAGGAGGAGAGTGACAGGACGCCAGTGGAGCCACTGCCGGCCCCACCCACGCACTCAGCTGTAGTAGCACCATCCTCGGCGGCTTCAGCTGCTGTTGCTGCTGATTGACCTCCTCCTTCTCCTCTTTCTCCTCCAGAAGCTCCTGATTCTCCAGCCTCCTCTGCCGTGAGTTCGAGTTCCTGTGAACAATCACAACGATCCAAACATGCATTAGAAATGTCCTGATACATTTGAAAAAGTGAACTTTGTGAAAAGAGCAATGCTCTCTCAAATGGAGCGTCGTAACTGAAAATCACTCAGTGAAGGGGAGTGTGTATGTTGCTAGATACTTCTTCTATTTGGTGTAACTTGGTTTCTTGGCAACATTATTTCCCTAATTTACCAATTAATTAAATAAACACTTTAATGGATTTGGGCTATAACAATATGTGAGTTGGAGGAAGCATGCAGACGCTAATACATCAGGAGTTAATCATCTACAGCCTCTCCTCAGGTTTCTACTTTCTTACGCAACAATTGTTTGGACATCTAGTTCTTTGCAACAGAACAGAGAAACTAATATGTTTCAGTCTTAACAGTAATCTGAATAATCATTTATAACTGAACAACAAACAAACTAGTTTTTATTTTCTGACTTTATATATTGAAGGATGAAAACTAGCAATATTTTTACTGTGTCCCACATTTTCAAAGGAGGATCAGTAGATGATTGGGCAAAAAACGTTTAAATTCATCCGTAAACAATCCTTAAATCTAACTTGAGAACATTTAAAGAAGCTATATACAACACATTACACACAAAATGTGTATGACCAGTTTAAAAATATTTTGCAATTAATATAATTTAAGCCACCACTGACAACAATATTTGTAAACTTAAAAAGTGCTACAGATTTACTACAGACACTTCACCACATCTTTCAATATAAATTAATTTAAGTTTTCATTTTAATAGATAGAGGATTTTAAACAGTTGAAAAGTATACTAAACTGAAAAAACTGAATGTCACTGTGTTTACTTAAGCCATGATTACGCCAAAAACACCAAACAGTGCTGTTAACAGTCTCTCTCGAACTGGAAATTTAAAAAAACAAAGGTAAACATTTCATTAAAACTACTAAATTGATCCTATTTGATTCAATGTGAAAAAAAAAAAAACAAGGAGAAAAAATACAACATGGATTTTCTCCCTAACTCCCACTTCTCAGTCAACAAAAACAGTGTTCCACAGTATCCCTCAGTTTTACCTGCTCGGGGTGCTCGCTCGGTGTCAGGGTGATGGCCACCTCCTCTCTGGGCCGGGCCTCCACAGACTTCTCGGGCATCGCCTCTGATTTGGGCTTTCTGCTGAAGAAGCTGAGGAAGCTGAGTGGCCCTGTCTGCTGCTTGGGCCTCTTCATGGTGTTGGAGTGGAGAGAGAGCAGCAGCTGAGGAGGGCAGGCCAACGACCATGAGCAGGATGCAAAAGTGTGTGTTTAAGTTTGTGTGTGTGTGTGTGTGTGTGTGTGTGTGTGTGTGTGCGTGTGTGTGCAGTGTGTATGTGTGGGTGGGTGAATGCAGCGAGCTCTCACGGCTCAGAGTCTTCAATCTGGGCGGCTGCTCTGCTGAATGTGGGAGAAAGAGCGGGAGAGATGGAGGGGTAGACAGCAGGGAGGAGGAGGTAATCCCTGCCTGAGGGGGGCATCGCTGATATGGAGCCTGTCCGAGGCTGGGTCATGTAACAAACACGCTCTCTCTCTCGCTCTCTCTCTCTCTCTCTCCTCTGCCTTCTGTCCCTCCTCCTCTTCCTCTTCCTCCTCCACCTCCACTGCAGTTCCCTCGGTACGAGCTAGTCCTTGACTGGCCGACAGTGCTTCATCTTTTTAGGTCTTTTCTTCAGTCCTTTACCCTGGAAACAAACATCACAATCATGACTAAATAACCGTGAAACAGACATGATAGGATGTGGATTTGGCCGAATATTTTCTTCTACAGAAGTCTACTCTTGAAAAGTGGAGCTGCTAAATCCATCACAGGCTTTGGCGATGATAAAAAAAAGATCTTATATCAATCTGTAATGACATAGAGCTTTACAATTGCAAAGTCAAAAGAATAAAACAAATACTGCATTCATGAATACTATGATTTGACTTTATGTTCAAAATGAGTATTCTTTTTAATGATTAAAAATGTTTAAAAAACTCTATATCAAATCAAATATGTGAGACGTTTGAAAATGGATATTAATTATTTTCTAATTTGGTGGCCCTTTCCTCTTCAATGATTTTTCTTCTTCAGCACAAATTTAAAGAAAGCAAAAGAAAGGAAATTCCTTCTAATAGACAAATGCACCCTGTGACAAAGTGCTGCAAGAAGCAAGCGGATAATTCTCTGTTTTAAAGGCTAAAATATTATCCTGCCCTTCATGGATGCCATAAACATTATCGGACGGACTTTATTTAAACCGAAGCAACAATATAATAAATTAAATCAAAAAACAAAAACTGCTTCAGCCACGGTTTGCTCAATACATATTCTATTCTCTTCATATTTCCTCTCTTCTGGACGTTTATGATGTAAGATAACCTCTCTGTAAACCTCTCATACATGAATATAAATGTGTTATATATTAACCTTTTCTTTGATGGAGTTGCATTACACAGAACAACAGAGGTAAACGGACACATAGCTGGCTCAATCAGATCTGTTTCTGTGGTTGTTTCACTTCATCATCATTAGCAACTTATTCATATTTAATTAGTGCAGAACAACTGCACATAAATACAAGATATATTATGTATGAAACCATGTGCTCAGTCCCTCACATTAACTGGAAACTTGAGCAGACACAAAACCAGAATGTTCAAAACCTGACCTTTTAAAAAGTGTTACAAAAAAAGAGACATTCAAAAAATAAGCTTTGCCATTTTCCCTCATTAATCCCTTTTTTATATATCCCTGGAGATCCATTTATATGGAGTAAACCTTAAGAGTCCCTGCGACCCGGCCGCAGACATGAGCAGTAAGGTCAGAGCTGTTAGACACAGCGAGCCAGCAGACGGGTGAAGGGAGTTGTGATTGTTTGAGGGAGACGGAGGGTGAGGAAGAGGAGAGGCAGTTGAATGACGGCACAGATGACTCATTCTGTCTCGATTAGTTCTCAGTGAGCTTTCATAATCAGACCCAGAGAGCAAAGAGAGCAAAGAGGTGATTCATGTAGGCCTAGACCAGTGGTTCTCAAACTATGGTACGCGTACCACCGGTGGTACGTGGGCGCCCTGTGGTGGTACGCAAAGAAATCTCCACAATATAGAAAAGAAACCCGTTCAGCATAAAACAACAATTTGTTTTGTATTTATATCAAATGTGTTTTCCCCTCTAAAGTAATCTAGTTTTTGCAACAAACAACTTTAATCTGCTCAATTTATGCTCGCGCACAGACATAAACAACAACAGGAGTACGCCTCGTGTTTTGAAAAGTTCCACTCGATATTCCGTTATCGTTCAGTACTGAAACAACAGCAAACAGCTGTAGGCCTACAATAACAGATATTCTGTTAATGTAGGCCTACATTAACAGATGTTCTGTTAATGTAGGCCTACATTAACAGATATATTATATTCTGTTAATGTAGGCCCAGAGGCGCTCTCTCTCTCTCTCCCCCGCTACCTCTCGCTCTCTCAGGCACGCACCAATTTTATGAATAAATGACAAATTAAATGAGAACAGGTTGGAAATATACTTGGGCCCAGGTATCGTCTTTGTGTGGGAAACACTGGAGACTAAATATTTCCAAACAGGTTGTTGGTATAAAGTTGTCATTTTTACTGTTCTGCACTTTTGTGTGTGCAAGTTCTAGCGCTGGCCCTTAGTAGTCCTACAGTGTGGCTGCCAACAGTCAACAATAAATAATATTCTTTTTATGAATTAATTTGCCTCTTGCATGAAATGTGTGTTGAAATAGGCCTACGGTGTATTTTAACATCTACCATAATGGTGGTACTTGAAGAGCCAAATATTTTCGGAGGTGGTACGCAGTCTAAAAAGTTTGAGAACCACTGGCCTAGACCAATTAAAATAGCTGTCTCCATATCGCCACTACTTCAGATCAGACCATGGAAACCACACCAGATACACTATCATGATGGATAGCCTTTGTAAAGATGGAAAAAAAAAACTTTATCATATCCCATTTTTCCCCGCAATTGGCAGAGGCAGGTAATGGTTTCAGTAACTATGAGCTCCATCTTTCTTTTACCAGAGTTGCACAAAGCGTCTGGACACATGCAACACTGCAGAGCCTAACCTGCCTTCTTGCACAGAGACGAGGAGTTGGAGTCGTATTTATACTCCAGTCCTCTGGATGTACAAATTGACATGAATAGCATGCTGTTCTTGCAGTAGCACATCATTATATATGCTAATTTGAGAGTATAGAAAATACATCTTTTGCCCTTTGGCAGCATAACCTGATAATTAGTGTAGATATTCTGGATGCAAGTTCTTTTTTTTTTTTCCAATTGTTGCGCTGCTGGAAGTACTGTAACTGTGTGTTCAGCTGAAAAAACAGTGAGTCCAGCACATAAGAACATATCAAAACTACTGAAACTAGGGCGTGTTTGGTGTACAGTTTCTCCTATTGTGTTTAATGCAACAATTATCTGTTCAACATAGCTTCCATTTGTCATTTGTCAACAAATAACTCTTAAATGTATCCACTGAAAAATATATCAGTGAAACATTACAAAAAGTACATCTTCAACAGAAAGTTATACTCATCATTTATTCATCTTGTAATTGTTATATGTATATTCATTTAAGTTCTTGCTTTATTTTTTGCACCAAAACACCAAGACAGATTCTTTGTATGTGTAAATGTACTTGGCAATAAAAACCGATTCTGATTCTGAAATCATTGTTTTGGTTCACAAAAAGGGAGAGAATAAAATAAACTGGATGATGTCTTTGAAATAATCTTTTGTTTTCTCAGTCCAAAATCCTGAAAATAGCAGTTCCTACTTTTGAGATTCAGCGATTATTAAACCAGCTGTTGATTATTTTTTAGTTTATCGACTTATCAGTCAGTCAATTGTTGCAGCTACATTTCTCACAATGAACAAGATGAAGGAACAGATTTATAGAGTATAGAGTTTTGCCAACACAAATGTATTAACGAGTCTCAAAGGGTGAGATTACACATCTTCATCTTTGGATGCAAACAAGGAACAAAATGGAATGGCATTTGATTTGAAGAGCCCATACCCAGACGGTTGATGCTGGCATTGCTTCTAAGAAAATGCTGGAGACAAAATGCAGAACACAGAAACAAACTTGCAGCTCCAGTTTCAAGTTCCCTTTAAGGTCAAACAGTTGAGTTACATTTGGAAACAGCTGTGAATCCAGCTGTTTCTGGTCTTTTCGATCTATGATCATAAAATCTTGATTTGGTATTAGTCCAGTTCAAAATGAGCTTTCAGACTTTTACATTGTCTTTCCTATTAAGGGAAGCCGTTGTTTGCAGACGCAGCAGTGGAGCAGTATGTGTTGAGTAAGTCACCCTCTGTAAAAATGGAAAAACTGAATTCCCAGCAACAATACATGTTTTTTAGTTTTTTAGTTTTTTATCAAGGGTATCTTTTTTCTGCATCCAATCCCCATAATCTGTTTCTGCAACAATCATATCCCACTGGGACTGACTTACTTAGCCAAAGCACAGGATCCAAAGCAGCAACCTCTGTGATGAACACATCACTGTGCTGCTGTTTATTTATAGAAATTATTCCCACACATGAAGACATCAAACGCACATATAACACATTCAAAAGAGCTGAGCTTGCATGCAGCATATATATATATATATATATGTACCATCTCTACACATTCAAGTAGACACGCTCAAACACAGACACGCACACAGATGCATGTACAGGCAAACACTCTCAGGACTGAGTGGTTTTTTATGTGTTTTTGATGGCTCAGTAGACTTTAAGGCTCGTCACTGCACACTAAAAACGCAGATAGTCAAGTTATTAAAAGCGTTGATCTGCACATACCTTGTTGATTTTTTAACACAGTAAAGTAAAGATGAAAGATAAGCGGGCAGAAAGACCCAACCCAGTTTGAGAAAGTGTGCAGAGATAAGGCAAGTGCTGCATGGTTATAGAACTTTTAGTGTAGCTTTCTTTTTTCTCTCTTCTTTTGTCTAAACCTTGTTTTTCATAATAGATCATTTTCACCACATGAATCCTGTGCAGAACATCTTTTGCATTTTTATAGATCATCGTCTCGAATCAGATCATCAATCAATCAAAAAGCGCTGACATCCAAACACACATTTTAGATATGTGGATGAACAGACAGGAATAACAGAAAACAGTCTTGGTAATGATATGCTGTTCGTTTGACCTTTGGATTTGCAGAAATGTAATTGAGGTTTAAGTAGGCTGACTCAAATTGAGTCAAAGCGAAAACCTAGACAAATAACAAGCGGTCTGGGAACATCAAGAGTCTTCAGCTAGCATTTTTAAATCTAAATGTCCCAGCACAATGTCTTCAATCAGAAAAATGTGATGGTCTTGTTTGATTGTTCGCTGTAGAAACCAAATAAAGTGCGAACACATGTGAACTCGTAGAAAAATGTTTTGGAAGTGGCGGTGGAGCAGATAAAAGCTTGTTCTCATGTAATAGTTTAAAGACTTAAAGAAGTGTTGGGCACCCTCACAAGACACGAGGGACAACACAGCTTACATCACAAGGCCCGGACACAGATGTTGCTGGGAAAGAGAGGGAGCATATTCAGTTTACAGCTTAATGCGTTTCTTCTCTTGAATGTGTGTGTGTGTGTGTGTGTGTGTGTGTGTGTGTGTGTGTGTGCGTGTGTGCGTGTCTGTGAGTGTACACAGTATGCTGTAAAATTCCCCCTGAGGCCAAAGACACTCTTGAAGACTTGACCTCTCCTCTTTCCACTGGATCCCTTGCTTTGATGTTTCATACTTGACTCCCTCACGCAGACTGAACAGTTCACTAACACAGACTTGTACACAAATTACAAATTCTTAAAGCGCCACTGGGGATTACGGGGAATAAATGTACAAATACAAAATCTGGCCTAGAACTTGTTTTCCGTGTGCTAGAGTACAAAGAGCTCAAACACTTATTCTTCTCTTTTTCAAGAAGATGCCTTTGGTCAAGTCATGTGTCACACTAGATCAGCTTTTAATGTGCATAAATGTAGAATGAATAATAACCTGCTGCTGCTGCTACATGCTTGAGAAACACCTATAGTACTTCTGAGAGTTAAGTTGCGCCACTGCAGAAGGGAAAAAAAATCAATACTGTTGAAGTGAGTCTCATGGGAGGCAAATAACCCACTTTAGTCCTGAAAGAGAAATCCTCCGAAGAGTAACTCTTACTGCAGTGTTTCCAGTTAAGGGGGGGGAAGGGGGAAGGGGGGGGGGGGGGTCATTTATAACAGATTTATGCATTATACAATAAAGTAATCCAGACCATCCTTTCTTAAATTGCCCAATGAATTTAAAACAATAGAAAACTTAACAGTCTTTTTTTTCCACTAAGGCAATCCTTCCACATTTTCAGACTCTTGTTTCAGTCTGCACTGCAGGAAGTGGATGTTCCCTGTCTTTCTATGGGGGACTTGAACAAGATGGCTGCTTGACCTTGTGACCTTACGAGTGAAAGACACCATGTCGCTACATCAGCTTGACAAAAAGAAAAACAGCGCTTCTGCCTCGCACACCTCAGTCTCAATTTACGGCAGCGCGCCCTCATTTCTAATTCATTTCTAACAGGCAGAAGGAAAGTGATCCTTTGGCCAGCAGCATCACCGCAGATCATTACATAATGCACTAAGCCTTTGGCTGGAGTCGTGTTTTCTTACCTACTAACATGATTCAGCAGGCTAATTCACATCTATTTCAATCAAACAACAAATACATCACATATTTAAACACATACATAGAATAACATTCAGGTAAAAAAAAGTCCAGGTGTGTTTGAGGTTAAAAGGATAATTACAGCAGTTTTTCCCATGACATAAGCCTAATGATGTCACAGGGGTTACCTAAGTTCAACATGAGTAGATGAGTCAATTGTCTCCTGAGCACAGACATGTAAAAGAACACCGAGCCCTCAGTCCTGCTACATTACAGAGACTTAGAGATGATTTATTTGTAGGCATGTTTCCAAACATGCATGTTTCCAAAGTCCATTTGAGGTTGTTTCTTTTTCTTCTGCATCTCTTCACAGATGTTTTGCATCTCTTCGTATGTAACTTTGTTTCGCCTTCAGTATCTTGTTTTCATTCTGTGTATTTTCTCAGCCATTTATAGTAGTTGTCTACATCTCTCTGGAGTCAAACTATCTGTCTCTTTGTAGCTGTTTGCATCTCTTTGTATTCGTGTGTATCCATGAAGCTGTGTGTGTCATTCTGTTGTCTTTTATGTCTCTGCGTTATGTCTTTAACCCTAATTGTCAATCTGAGTCTACTTGTTTCTCTCTTTGACATTTTATCTGTCTTTTATTAGTCCCAGTTGTTTCTTTGTTGTCAACCTGGACATCTCTGTAGTTGTTGTGCCTCTTTGTTGTTGTTTTGTGTCTCTTTGTGGTCGTTGTTTTTCCATGTATTTCTGACAGGCAATAGACAGGCAATTAGTCCGAATCTTTGAGCTTAAGTTTAGGTCTAAGGGACTCTGATCAATTTGATCCCTGGGCCTGTGTCAGGTAATCCATCCCTCTATTTTAGGCGTTGTGGCAAAAAACAAAAAAGTCTCCAAATTGCGAGATAAGCCACATGTGTGTTAAAAATGTACGTCAAAGGTTTGGGAGACATGGACATTTCCCAGTATAAAAGGTCAAATAAAATGAGGCTATACTGTAGGTTTTAAATGTAGTATTTAGTGGTTTTAAGGCTTGACCCACACTTGTGAAATGTGATTATCTTTGCCTCTAAAGGTTAACAATTACTTTTCTACTTTCCTACTTTGACCACGATCTTTTTTGGGTCCCAAATAGCTTTTAACACTTTCAGTGGATGAATGAGGGTACCAGTTGGCTTTGTATCAACACAACATTATATTAAATCCAAAATCATTTGAAACTAAAGGCAGCGCTGAAGGTTTCTTTTTTTTCTCAGCACATTCCTCTTCTGCATTCATTCATCAAATCTGGACAAAATGTTCAGCAAGTAATCCAATGCATGCAGAATATTTTTTTGATTACATTGTTTCGTGCGAGATGTCGGACATCATTGTCAATAGGTTTGACCAAATCATGTGACATCAGATCTGCCTCTTGCTGAGTGATGACAGATAAAATGACAATGACAGATGGGTTTATTACACAACCAGCAGCATCTGCCTAAATCATTTCCCCTCATTTTGAAAAAACAAAACAAAACAAAAAACAAACAGAAAAGAAATAGGACACCTTTTCCCTGAATTTTGTCCTCAGCATGAACCATAATACCATTTCATCACTTCACTTTTGGGTGTTTGAGGACACTTGCTAGGAAGCTGTTGCTATGCACTCAGTGAACAGAGAAGGAGGTCAGTTTTCTAGTCTGATGAGCTGAGTTGTGCCTTTAGCGGAGGGAAACCTGATGATACACCATATTAAATATCTGTTCATTGGACACAAGCCCACATCAGCAATGCGGGTTTCAGAGGCATATGAGTGACCTCAGCACAGACACACACACACACACACACGCGCGCACACACACACACACACACACACACGCACACACACACAGACACACACACACACACCTGTACTCCGCGGCATCCTTCACCAAATGATTCTTCTGTACCATGTGGCGCTTAACAATCTCTTATTGACCTCTTATTTATGTTATTGAATAACCACAATAAGAATGATACAGTTTAACATGACGTGTTATCATTGCAACTAGTATCCTCTTGGACTGTTATGACCGTGTTGCATGTATTCTGAGTGACGTAAAGATCAAATAAAAGGCGTGTTATTTAACCGAATATTCGATTAGGGCAGGCCTGCAGGTTACATATAGGGGATGCACTTGTAAATGTAAGGTGCTATAAAAACGCGCTCATGATATGCAGCCTTGCAAAACCTCCCCATTAAAAAAAAAAAAAGAATATTTTCACTTCTTTTAAAAAAAATAATAAAAATAAAGACAGGTCTGTCTAGGACATCAGTATGCTATTACAGGGAGTGGCATGTTAAATAGACTACGTATTCGCATTCAACTCCACCTCGTTATATCCATCAGAGACATGAGTAACAGCGAGACATTAGCGGTCAACATGCGGCTTTGAAAGTCTGCAGATAAAACACAATAATTTCTATTACGTAAACGGTATCTTACCTCTGTGTGCGGCGCCTCTCTCTTTTGCAGCGTAGAAATCAACAACTGACTCCTCCCCTCGCACCAAACAGGAGCGGAGAAATCTCCTCCTCCTCACTGCCGCACAGACAACACGCTGTATGTCGCCGCCAACGCTGCATAGAGGATGGGAATCCAGCGGTCCATGCAGATGTGGTTTGGTGCAAGGGGGGGGGGGGGGGGGGGGGTAGACCCGGGCTGAGGCAGAGGAGAGTCGCGGTGAAGAGGAGAGCCGTCCTCAGGTTCACAGCTGACTGACGGCTGAGCTGTGCGGCGGCCTGAGGGGAGGCACACTGCAGTGACACGAACCAATGAGATGACGCAGAGACCCAGGATCTCCTATTCATAAATGCCCCAGTCCCATACAAAAAAAAAAAACAGGGGCTTTCACATGTATTCAGTGCCAAATGTACACACATGCCCTCTCTTTTTAAGAAGTTGTTTCACACTCCTTATATTAATTCTTTTTTTTTTTTTTTTTAAGTTTTGACAGGTAATATGATTTTGTTTTTAAACTCAGGGGTCTCCTAAAGTTCTTTAAGACGTCCTTGAATCTGTGATTACATGTTTTTGGACATTAGTTGATGATTTTTGTGTTAAAAATGTAAATTAAAAAAATGTTGGGTGTTTTAAGTTAGAAATTGCTGCCCCTGTATGTTTGCACTTTTACATGTCAAAGCAAAAAAAAATATCAGTGAGGAAGTTATTATGTTTCGTTTGAGGAAGATAGATTCAAAAAGTGTGGGCTACATGACTATGCACAGTATTTTATTTTCTTTCTTTCTTTTTTTTTTTTTTAAAAAAGGACCACAATCTATTTTTTTAATATATTTTGTGTATGGGAAGGTAAAGTTGTGGAAGTTAAAAGGGCTGAACTCATTAAGCGCTCTTTGAGCAGGGCAGCAGGGGACGATCAGTGCCTGGCATCAAAGGCCATTTGATATATACTCAACGAAATAGACTACAAATTATTGAAAGAATTTGAAAACATAGCAAAGCATGACTTTAAAAATGTAGAAATTTGAAAAAAAGTACATGAATTCTCAAACTACCGAATGTCACAGCAGTGGCTCTTTTGGAGGGAAAATGTAGCACCAGAAAAGTTGTAATACATTTGTATAGCAGCCAGGAGCTAAAGTGTAATACTGTAATGTTACGTTATTGTCATTAAAGATTTGAAAAGAGGAATGCTTTGTTTAATACCAGCGGGATGAACTACATTACAGACCACTTTTAACAGAGAGACATGGCCTATAGCAGAGCTCTGACATCTCTGGAAATGGGTTGGACAGAATTGCTTTAGAAATTATGTCCAGTTTTAGTTTGTCCATGACATGAGGCAACTTACAGCTAGAAGTATTTTTAGCTTATTATGAAACAGGCTGAAATCAACATAAAAAGTAGGCCTACAAAAGCTTACTTACTCTTTACTTACTCAAAATAACCAAAGGATCCATAATGTTCACAAGGGCCACAAAAAACAACACAATTCAAGAGTTCCTCACAGGAGCTTTAACAAATGATTAACAGACGTTTGTTGTTTTTTATTGAAATAGCTACCAATCTTTTTTTCTAAAGTATTAGGCTATAACACATGCATATTTTAAGATACTCTCAGTAGCAACACGTTATTTTGATTTGATTGTTAAAATCAATTTAAAAAAAGCGAGTTTTCTGATTGTAACACTTAAAAATATATTTTCTACAGAAGAGTCCTGTTACAAGTTCAGCACTTTATTTTTAATATCCAAACCCTGAGATCTAATTTTTCAGTCGAGATATGGAGTCAGAAATGCCTCCGTTTTCATTTTATATAAATGAAATAAGGGCAACTTAAAGTTATAGAAGGATTCAAGATAAGTATGATGAGGCAAAACGCGAGACTGTAAATTTCAAACTAATTAGTTTCGGAAACGGAAATACGAACCAAACGTAAATAGTAAAGGTGTCTGAGATGCATCTTTAAGAGACATCCGGTATGCAACACCTAGCCTTCAAAATAAAAGCACAGAACTAAAATAATGTAGGCTATACAGTTAGTCTATGGTATAAATGCTGTACAGTTCGTACAGGAAAAACAAATGTAAAACTTACATTTTTTTTTACCTTTACCTCTACCTAAAAAATATCACAAAAAGCAAAGAGTAATAATAGCCTACATCTGTTTTGATACCCTGTATCATTGCAGTAAATAGTAAATGCATTAGGGATGCAAGGATCTATCGGATGAACATTGGTGATATCGGCCCATCTGCAGAATAATAGCCTATAGCATGCACCAATGTCAGTAGCGGCTGTGTATCATTGTGTATGTTGTGTCACAACAAGTTAATGCTGATTCAGATTATAGTTTTTTTATTGGGAAGAAGTTTGCTGTTTGTCAAACTCTGTTTGTTTCTACTGGGAAATGTGAAAGAAAATGTTGGCAGTACTAGAGTCTTACATAATCTCTGGTAGAGATCTGCAAAATGCAGTTTGTAAGACATGATCCAGACATTTCAACATTAGTATAGGAATCAGCCCTGATTTTCACAATCAGTGCATCTCCACTATGTATCTGAACTTGGGTATATACATAAGCCTACATCTTTTTACATGATAAAATCGTCAAACAAAGTAAAGCTGAAAGCTTTCGTTTTACAGAGCTACGGATTAAATAGGGTTTAGAGAAGGAAACCTTTTTGTTCATTTACACTACAGGTCACTTTTAGAGAGATTACACAAATGGCTTTTAATCTGAAGGGTTTCGGACCGGAAGTCATTTTGTTGTTGCTGCTGTCGGATCTCAGACGAATCAGAAAATCAATTAAGTTATGAAAAATACCATTAATTGCCTTTCTTTGTCGCCGCAGCTCATGAAGAAATGGCGGATCTCCAGACTTTGTACATTTGCTGCGTCTAATGGCTCGTACACACGCGATAGAAAGCCTCTCAATCGACAGGAATATTTACGTCTTTCAGGTGAGTTAGCTTGACAGCTACTCGGCTAATTTAGCTTTAGGCTGTAGGTTAACATGTTTAGCTGCGGATTGTATTCACTGAAGATAACACCTGCCAGTCATTAGCTCTGACCTGCCTGCGAGGACGCGTTTTGTTTCGCCTCTTGTTGGGTGGCGCAGCTTCGGTTATCAAACATTTTTTTTTCCTGACATTTCTTGTTGTGAGGTTCAGTGACAACATCAGCTAGCTGTGTGCTACGAGGACATGTTTTAAAAAAAATGCTAGCTGACTCGCTTGATTGCTCTCTGTCGGGCTGCAGAGCTAATGGGTTAGCCTGCCATTTTGCTTGAGTAAGCTTGAAGGCTGGAGATACTGGGGTGTAAAATGTGTGTGTGTGTGTGTGTGTGTTAACATGAAACCTGCTCAGCTGGAGTTTATTCTGCAAAGTGTGTCATCTAGCAGGAGGTTTTGCAAGAACATGGTAGAGACACTGCAGGCAGAATAAACAAGGCTTTGAATACGTGAAGCAGCTGCAGGTCGTACATTATGTTACAATAACTAACTTACAATGACAATACTGTGACGGTTTCTGTTGTGTCAGGTTATAACATGTGGACAAATATGAATTTAATGACACCATCACTGTTCTCTAAAGACTTCTGTTACCCACATCAAAGACTGACTTTCACATGCAAAGTGGTCTGTGCATGGTAATATATATATATATATGTGTGTGTGTGTGTTGACCTATCAAAAAGCAGAACTATTTGTTTATTCAGTGGAGAATTTATCATATGCAAATGTATCATCAATGAGTCATTTATTTAAGAAATTGAAGACTACAAAAAAGTCACTGGTCCAAGCTTCTTAAAAATGATATTAATTGCTTTTCATACTCTTCCCTGATTATTACATGTTACTGCATGCATGTGTGGGGTTTTGACTGTAAGGAAGACGAATTAAAGGATTGGTAGGACACTTGTCAAATGCCTACTGTTGGCACTTGTCTTTTTAAGCCCTGATAACAATTTTAATACGTGAAACATTGTTACACGCCTCAAGGTGTCGTCACACATTTTTTTTTTACATCAGGTGGAAGTGGAACTTATTTAAGACTTGGTGGCGGCGTACATGTCTGAACATCAGATTCATTAATCGCAGGGTGGCGGTGGTGGTGCCATTGAAAGTGAATCAGTAAATTGCGACAGCCGCCGTTGGCTGTCAGCCATCCATTTTGGACGATAGCATCGTCAATCGACCCAACCCTATTGCATAATGATTTATTTTTGTTTCTTTTGTCTTTTGTATTCAAAGAAATACTGAAGACTGTCTTCCTGTCTGACAAGAATGAGCTGATGGTTGTGGAAGTCTGCAAGAAGACGTTCCAGAAAAGAGAGAGGCTGACCGGAAGATGCCAAGAAAAAAACAACAGAATCCACAGCCAGTCAAGTGTAAGTACCAGGACTTGGAAGAGCTTTGTAGTGTCCACAGCTACACACCAGAACTAGTTTCCTACATCTGTATTCTAACGACGAGCCGTTACCGTGGCTTGATTGTTCATCTTATTATTTCAAAACAGTCGTCTGATTGATGGCAGGGTCGTTTACGACGTGCGTCCTGTTTCACATCTGAACACAAGGTGCTGCTGATGGAGTCCTCGAGATGTTTCACATCAATCATGCTGACCTTCATTTCTGTGACTAGTTCTGCCGTTGAATCCGTCATTAAATCTTACATATGTCAGAATAAACGTGAAATGTGTTCACTGCATGACAATTCTCGAGTATAAACAGAGACGGCCACTACTTGTGGTTACTCTAAATGATGTTAACCCTCTGTTATGTGTAGACAGGACGTTATGTGCGTTTATGTCCACGACATTAATTTAGAATCTGTTGTATGAGCCTGATGTCATCTATTTGTACTAATTTATTCATCAAGATATGGAACACTGTCTCGTTGATGCATATTGGCATTATGTCAAACCCTGTAATGAATGACCAGCAGATGGCAGCATTGATTGCGTTTCTTGAGGATTTCTCATTAAGGGCTTAAAGAGCACAATGCCCTTGAATTGGCCTCATTGTAGTTTTCTGAACAGTGACATCTGTGTGATAGCTGTTCAGACGCCATCAAGCTGGAGGAACCAAGACCAAGAATTTCAGGCATCATTAGCTGTGACTGCAGCAACAGAGCCCCATCTGTCTACTGTTAGCGTTTCACTTTACTTTAGAAAATGTTATTTTCTCTACTTTATCGCTGTGAATGTAACCATCACATTCGATAATGTTGGACTTTTACTTTTTACTGCCTAATTTAAAATGAATGGAAACTGTTGTGATGAAGGAACTTAGGGCAGCTGTAAAACTTTTTTACTGACCAAGACATTTGTTGCAACATGTGAATGGTCTGTTTGTTTGGATTTTTGACATCTATGTAAAATTATGTAATGTGTTTTATTGCATAGAGTTTAAATCCTCAGAACAAAGTTGTATAATTAATGAAAGTTATATTCAATTCAATTATTCTGGCAGGCCGTCAACCAACGATCTTAGGAGCCTAAGAGAGCTCAAGAGCTCCCAGGAAAGTAGGTGGTTAGTGACTGAGATTTACAGATAGATACATGTAGTAATATGATGTACTGTATATGCACAGAGAGAGAGAGAGAGAGAGAGAGAGAGAGAGGCTCAAGGTGCCAGTTCCCCCGGTAGTCTAAGCCCATAGCAGCATAACTAGGAGCTGGTCTACACCAGCACTAACTATAAGATTTATCATTATCATATTAAGTTAAATGTAAGGCAGCAGCATTCTCAGTATCATCAGCTATAATTCTGTGTAATATAGATATGTCAAAAACATTTTGTTTCTGACTTTTTATGATTGGAGCTTATAATTAATATTTTTCAATGGAGAGGCAGATATTTACGGATACACTCGTGCTGTCTCGTGCTATTTTCTGGAGTTAATATGTGAAACCGGTAATGATTCATACTGTGAATCTCCAGCAGCTTCAGGGCTTGTTGCTTTCTGCTCTCCATGTCTAAATGGTTTGCCAAACTTAGTAATGCTGATGCAGATTCTTTTTTGTCTTTTCATTTCTTTTCTTTGTTTTTTTTTACAACTGAGCCATTAGTTAAATGATAGTCATGTAATGTTGTTGATTTTCTCCTCTCTGCAGTGGATTCTGAAGATGGTGTAGCATTTGAAGCTCCAGAAAACCTCAACCTCATCTTAGACACAGACTTCCTTCTAGGAGACAACCTCGAGTTTGATGATCCTGATCATGAAGACAGGATTCTAGGCCTGGAAAAGTTCTCAGGTTTGTAATCCATTTCTAAACTCATGATCTAGTATTAAGTTCTGGATTGCACAAGAGCTCAGTTAAGGTTGATTGGGCAACATCAGAAATAAGATTTGTTCCTGTTATCCTCCTTTTTTTTCAACTAGTTTAAATAAGTCTCAGAACAAGTCTGTGAAGTTTCTTGCCAAAAATCCACTCACTTTAGCACGCCTGTAAACCTCTTCCGAGAGGGGGATGTGGCTCGGGGTTTCTCGCTCCATGCGCTGTTGTTTATTGTGAGAAGGCAGACTCAGGCCTAGTCCACATGTAGGCGGGTCTTTTTGAAAACTGAGGTTTGTCTGTGCGCTTTGGCCTTCGTACACATGCTACCTGCGTTTTAGATCACTGAAAATGCACCTTTTGGAAAACTCCTTTCCAGGGTGAAGAATGTCAGAACCTCAGTTTAAGGTGTTTGTGTAGACAGGGATTGACGTCGTTGTGCGACGCTAGCTGTCAAAAGACTTATTAATAATAATTTGGGGGTTTTGTAGACAGACTATGGACACAAATTAGTGTATGAAAAACATGGTGAAGTGTATTTTGCATAATATGTGACATTTAAAGCCGTAAAATGCTTGATTGAAGGTTTTATTTGCAATAAAAGTAAACTGAAGAGAAATTGTCACTGAAGGTGCTTTTCAACAAAGCACAGCAATGAAAACAGCATTTTCCCTTTAACTTAGACTGTTTGTGTCGAAATGTATTGAAACTAAAACCATTTTATTTGTAATCACATTTCAAATTGTTTTCTGGGAATCTCTTTTGTGAAGCAGAACAATTTCACAGCAGGTCAGAAAAGGCGGTACCAGCTGCTAGTAACAAAGAGAGAAACTTAGAAAAGGTAAAGACATTAGAAGGCTACTGCAGGAGAAATCAGACTATAATTAGTATAATAATCAGTTTGATGTCTTTAAAGTCTTAATGACAGTAGCTTAAGGGCGCGGTCACACTGGCCATCTGTACCGTGCCCAAGCACGCTTCAACGCTAAAGTCCAGTTTGTTTTACCGGTGTAACCGCTCCGTATCGTGCTCAGGCACGGTACACTTCCTTGGCTTTGGCACACTTGGGAGAGGTGTGCTTTGGCACGGTACACTTCATGCACGAGCACAAGCACGCGGGTAAACAACGCTGACAGCCTTCATTATGGAGAAATCCAGAGTTTCATGTCTGTATCTGACTAACATGACACAATATAAGACACAAAGTAGCTGTCATGTTCTGTGTTGTTCTCCGAGTCGGCCGCGCGTCTTATTTTATTTTTTAAATTTATTTATTGTTGTGTCTGATTAAAATGGCTTAAAATAAGCTGTAAAGTAGCTGTCATGTTCTGTGTTTTTCTCTGATGTGCAGACGCGGACTCGACTGCGCTCTCTCTCTCTCTCTCTCTCTCTCTCTCTCTCTCTCTCTCTCTCTCTCTCTCTCTCTCTCTCTCTCTCTCTCTCTCTCTCTCTCTCTCTCTCTCTCTCTCTCTCTCTCTCTCTCTCTCTCTCTCTCTCTCTCTCTCTCTCGTCTGCTTGTTTGTAAACTGAGCACGCTTCATAATAACATAAAGCATGCATGTGTTGTATTACGACGTTATGTACAAGAGGTAACCGTGCTTAGGCACGGATAGTCCTGTGTAGTGTGACCGCGGGCCACGCCGGCCAGCGGGGGGGATGACACTGCAGGGGGGCAATCGTGCTTGGGTACAGCACGGTACAGATGGCCAGTGTGACCGCGCCCTAAGAGCCTGCCTTTTATACAGAGTCTTACCATCTACTTCTGTTTTCCTTTTTAGTGTCGCCCTGCTTTCAAATATTGTGTGTTCTGGTTCTGTGTTAGTATAATTCACAGGCATTTTCTCTCATGTCCTGCAAATGTGTCTGTTGATGAAACAGTTAAGATAACAGGAGAAACACAAAGTTATCATTAGTTTTAACTACACGTGTTCAGAAAATATGATAGAATTGTTATGTTAGTTATTTGGATGGTTTCAACCCTAAAGGACACGTAGCAGAGGTGGTTTCATTTGTACTACAAAGAGGACTGGTAGGTTTGCTTTTGATGATGAAGAGTGCCCCCGCCCCCCCTCTGTGCCACAGTAAGAGAAATGGAACTAGCTGCTCATATTTCCCAGCATGCCTCTTTGTCAGAGAGAGTGATCTGAAAAATGGGAAAGTAGAGAAAGGAGCTGAGACGCCATTATTATATAATGGTCATAAAAATAGGACCATTACCATCAAGGACACCATTATAAGAGGGTACGTATTCATCATCATCATCATCATCATCATCATCATCATCAGCCCCGGCTCCCACCACCATTACCGTTTCCCCCTCATCATCATCATCATCATCATCATCATCATCATCAACATCATCATCATCATCATCATCATCATCAGCTGCAGCCTCACCATTATAGTCATCATCATTATCATTAGGCTGGTAATCATCCACGAGGGGTTTCCAGGGGGCAGATAAAAGGGCAGCGTCGACCCTCTCCTTCCTCACATCCCGCCTCAGTGTTCGAGCAGTGAGGTGCTTTTCTTTTAGCTCCCTGAGCCGACTGAAGCCACAGTGAACAGGGTGGTCTTGAAGCTTTTCTTCATCCCTTCAGGGAAAAGTATCTCTTTTTTTTTTTTTTTTTTGCTTTCTTTTGTCTGAACGCTTCAGATGGAACGTGATCTTGCTGGTAGCTCTGTGAGTATCAAATGTTTCTCTCTGAAATGTTACTTTGCTTCGCTGTGAAGAGAGAGCACATGTGTGATGAAGTCACTTTACTCGGGCTGCTTGTTCTTCATTGATCAGAGAGTGTTGATCCTTTCATTGAGATCCGTCGGCAGGGATAGTGTTTGGATTGGACTTTTGCTTCCAGGGGTCTCACTTATAAACCGTGTTTCATGAAGAGTGTAAGTAGTGTCTTTGGAAGTCTAGAGTGTTCTTTTTCTTTATGTCATAAGCTCTCTTTTTATTAGGATGCTCTTTCTGATCCTTGTATACATGAGTCTGGTTCTGCTCCATGTTTCAGGATTTTTTTTCTTGACACTGTTGCCAAGTGATTTAACAGTTGGATAAAGTCGGGTGTCTGTAAATAACATAGCAAAGACTACCGTCTAGACCGGCTCTGTGTATATATGCTCTGCATGTTCCATTTACTTTAAATTGAAAATGAAGTCACATTTTATTTTAGTGATTGGAGTGTTGAATTTGTCCACAATGTACTGCTTCAGTGATATTTTTACTTTAGAAAACATGAAATAGTTATATATAAATGTTGTAGATTTAATAAATAGCAGGACGGATATATGCTGAAATGATATACAGACTGTCTTTGAGATCACTTACTGCTCATACTATATAGCGCGTTTGACATTTTGTCTGAATGTTGAGTTAGAAATGTTGTAACTTATGTAGAAAAGTATGCCACAATGCATGCTATCAAGAACTACGCAACCAGTGGTGACTTATCCAGCTCTTTATCGCCCATCACCATGCATTGTGCTCATATTGAAAGAGAGAAAGATTTGGGACACACCCTAGACTGTTTTTTTTTGGAGATTAAAGGTGCAGTGTTTGAAAACGTCTTTTTCCCTTGCCTCCTGTACAGAAGTAGCAGCAGAGATCGGTTTCTCCGTGTACCCTCTGGCTGATGAGGAGAGCCCTGCCTACAGCCAGCTCAGCATGGAGAGTGATCCAGAAAACTCACAAGATGCCACCGACAACGGGAGGGAAGACGAGGGCAGATCGTCCCAGTCAGAGTCCGGTTTCCCTCCCTACCTGTCATGCAGGGGCTGCGGTCAGCTCCGCGATGAACCTTTAGGACCGGGCATAGACCTTCTGGGTCCGTACTGCCTCCGCTGCTGCAAAGCCTCAAGGGAAGCCAAGAGCACGGACTTCTGCTCACCTTTTGGGAGCATGAGTGGGATCCGCTCAGGTTTGCAGCTAGACAATGAAGGCGTGGGGAACGGCATGGTGGACAAAGCACTGACGGCTGAAGACAAATTCCCCAAACTGCACTCATGTCACATCTGCGGCTTCTCCTCGCGCTACGCCAACCACGTGAAGCGTCACATGAAGACGCACAACGGGGAGAAGCCCTACAACTGCCCTCTGTGCACTTACGCCTCGGCCCAGCTGGTTAACCTGCAGAGACACCTGCGCATTCATACCGGCGAGAAACCATACAAGTGCGACAGCTGCACCTTTGCCTGCAGTTCTCTGGGCAACCTCAAGAGGCACCAGCGCATGCATGTTCCCACTTTGGGGGCGGTGCATGACACACCACAACAAGCTGCCAGTGGACAAAACATCCTTAAGAGGCATGTGACTGGGCAGAGAGTCAATGAGGAAGTGTCTGGTGCTTCAGCCAAGGGTATGTATCATTTCCTCATCTCCATAAAAAAATGTTTATACTCAACTCTCATGAAAATCCTCTGGCCTAACGAGATCATATTTTCAGAACTATTTGTTGTATAATTATGTAATCAGTCACCTTCCTATTTTGTGAATTTTCAGAAGTTGTGAGGCCGACTTCAAATCTAAATCTGGGCACCCAGAACGACTACCTGCCAACCTTTGATGGCTTAAAGGGGGCGTCACCACCACCCGTACCGGCCTCTAATCCGGCACCTAGCCACCAACCTCCACCCCTGCTGGAGAACATGGGAAATGCAGGCGGCAGAGTGAACAGAGGGGGTGTAGCAGACAATGCTCCCCTCCCATCTTCACTTTTCCCTTTCACCTGCCGGTTGTGTGGCGTTGTCCTTGAGGACGAGGACGGCTCCTCCGCCCAGATCTGTGCCAAGTGCACCCTTGAAATGCTGACTAAAGACTCGTCCTCGTCTCCCAACAGCCCAGGAGAGCGCAGTGACAAGGTTTACACCTGCGCCTCTTGCCCTTTCCTCACACACTACCCAAACCACCTGGCACGCCACATGAAGACACACAGCGGCGAGAAACCGTACAAGTGCCCACAGTGCGACTACGCCTCAGCACACTTCGACAACCTCAAGCGGCACCACAGGGTGCACACAGGAGAGAAACCTTACAAGTGCCATTTGTGCGACTATGCCTGCGGGAACCTGGCCAACCTTAAGCGCCACCAGCGTGTGCACTCGGGCCTGAAGCCATTCCAGTGCGCTGTGTGCAGTTACAGCTGCAACCAGAGCATGAACCTGAAGCGGCACATGCTGCGGCACACGGGAGAGAAACCGTACAAATGTGCGGAGTGCGGCTACACTACTGGCCACTGGGACAACTACAAGAGGCACCAGAAGAAGCACGGCCTGGCCACAGACGGCTGGGTCAAAGTCCCGGCGACGGGCCATGATGAAGAACAGGAAGTGAGGAAAGCGATGGGAGCAGGCAGTCAGACTCACAGAAAAGAAACAGGGGTCGATATGCAGTTCATGTCCAGAGAGGGAGGACAGACGATGCCCTCATGCTACAAACTGGAGATTGTATAAAAGAATAAAAAAAACTCAGCAAAACTAAGCTACCAGCAACTTGTTTTATTTTAGTTTTTTTTTCGCACAGAGCCTTTATATTGTTTTTAAGTGTGTTGTCATTCTTTAAGTGTTTGTCAGATGTCTTCAAAGGCTGCTAATTGTTTATTTGTAGAATCTCGCACAATATGGAAAAACTATTATTTTGAATCTCTACATCCCTTTTCGGTTTGAGAAAGGTGGATGAGTCGGTGTTAGAGTCAAGAAAAAAGGGAATTTCCTTCTTTACAAGTTGACTGTCTCATTGTGTAAGTTACCCCACACTAGTCTATTACAACATATCTCCCTTATATTACCACATACTATATGCCACTTTTCATCCTATGACATAGAACACTACCAAATACACCTCGAATGAACTGAACTTGTGCGCATTTTTTGCCTGAGTTGTTGAGTTGCACTGTGTAGTTTGTATCAGTTTTGACTTCTATATTAAGACAGACCTGTCCTCTTTTTGTGTGCCAAAAATACCATGATTTGTTACTTAGTCGTTGTCTCTCCCCATCCCATTATTTACCCGACTTATATTTGGTTTGCGTCGTCAGGTTATTTAAATAATTTGATTACATTTTCTGGCATGTTTTCATGAACTACACAGTGCAGCTTCAGTAAAGATGAAAGACGGCTCCTTGTAAAGGCGGCTGTTGTGCTCTGTTTGCATTGGAGCATGTGCCTGTGTATGCACTACTAGCAAAGTGCTATTCAATAGTACTGGAATTGTCTCACACTTCGTCATTGTTTCATTTGTTTGTGTTTCCGACTAAAAAAACAATCTCCAGTGTCTTCAACTATAAAAGTCACTTTTGCCAAATCCCTCAGGATTACAAAATGTGATCTGGTCCTCTTTAACATTGTAAAGAAAGAGGAAAAAAAAACTTCATAGATTGCATGCTCAGCATTTTGAAAGACCCCAGTCTTGTCTTTGTTTTTCGTTGAAAGAAAAAGCACAATGATAAACTTAAACAGGTGCGTTTGGAAAGTTTACAAAAAAGCTGTAAAGGGAATAATGTGTTGACATCACTTTTATGTAATTTGGCATGTTGCCAATACAATTTGTATCCTCAACATTTTGGGTTTTCTTTTCTTTCTACACATCATTACAATTCAAATGTGCAGGACATTAACGTGTTCATTTTGCTGCCTTAAGCAAACCACCGTTGTTTTGATCACTGCTGACTGTGAAACTAGCCCACTCTTGTGTTTTTACTTTGAAAAAAACAAGATGACACCATTAGTGAGCATGTGTGTGTATCATAGTCGTCTGATTTTTCTTATATGACTGTAACACACTGCATACTAGATGTGCATACTTAAATATATAGATTTGTCTTTTTCATTTTGAATGTGTGATGTGTCATGTAGGTATCATGGGGAAAAAATAGGAACTGTGATTTTTAATTTGAGTCTTTTTGAATTACTATTATATGCAAGAGAGAGATTTTTCAGGTTGCCAACTTTGTGTGACAGGATGGAGCGCCCATTGATTAGTACTGACATCCCCCAAGTGTCCATTTTCTGTCTTTATGCAGTGTCTCATAAATGCCTTAAGTGAGGATTTTTGAAATAAACATGTGGAATTTATGTCATTGAATGTCAGACAGCAGACTGAATCTTTGTTTTTTTTCCTCTAGCATGGAGGATGTTAGCATTAAGCTCATTGCACATGGCTGCTAGCGTGGCAGCAGTCATAAATCAACAACTATGGATCTCATACTAAACGTGTAAATACCAGAGTCAGATTAAATCAATAGTAAGGCAAAAAATATTGGCTGATATTTCCTTTGCACTGATAAATCCCTTTAAGCACTTGGGGTGTAAATTGACAACCTGATTTCATATGCAGCGAGGCTTTTCTCTAACAAACTGTTGAGAAGTTCAGATTTTCATCTCCTGGTTGCTCTTTGCATGACACATCTGAAAACGAACGCTTCATAATGATGAAAGCATGACATGGCCCATAAACAAAGCAAAGACCACAGTATGATCTGATTTCAGAGTTTATTGTAGCGTCATAATTCCTGTCACTGACCTTTTACACTTCAATCAAAATGAAACGCAGCGGAATGAACGAAAGTCGATACAATCTTCATGAAATCTGACATTTGTTGTTAAAAGTGATGCTGATGATAAATGCACTTTCAGTTTGGCACCTAACACACATTAATGAACAAGCAGGACCTTGAAGCTTCCACATACATGGAATTTGACAGGAAATTAAAAAATGATTGGTAATGTCAGAAGGAGACATTTATATTGAGAACATTATGCCGACAGTTTAGGCTACCAGTGAGAGTAAAGCTGCTGATAGGTTGGTATCCGTTTACATGTAGAGGCTTAAAAAACACGATGACAGATGCTAACAGCTATAAAAATGGAATGACGTCTTCAAAAGAAAAAAAAAAAAGCGGGAATTGTTCATTTTGTTGCTCGCTCACTAAAAACTTTGTTCTCCAGCACTTGTGATCACATGAGCGTCTTCATCAAAGCACCTTATCTTCTAAATCCTCTGAGATGATTGGCACAATGTACATACTAATTACAATGAACTGAAGCCTGGAGGAACGCTCCTACGACGCCATCACTCGCCCACAGAAAAGACAGAAAATCAGATGCAGAATTTGTAAACACTTTACATTTGAACTAAAAAAAAAATGCCTCTACACATAATGTAAACCATGATACATGTTAGTCCATTTCAATTTTGTGTTCTATACAGTTTAGATTACATTTGATCTATTGGATTACAATAAGCTATTGATGATAACATATTAGTAAATGTTCAGAATACTTAATTGCATGTACATAATATAAAAAGTGACATTGTCATAATTTTTTATGTTTATTTTGTGCAAAATGCTTTAGTAAACTATAATTTGGCATTTATGAGAAACCTTTAAAAAATTGGTCCTGAAAAAAAAAAAAAAATCTTCGATGGATTTAGAGAGCCACACACAATGTTTAAAGTCAAGCTTCCACTCAAACATTCATCTCCACCTGTAATACTGTGCAAAGTTCGGCAAGATTTAGGAAACACCGGCTGACACTCGCGCTTATTTGAAGTTTCAACCAATGTCTTGTTGAATGATACGGTGGCCCACGAGGCAAAATAAAAAGTACGAGTTAAGGCATCAGACTATTTCTGAAGGCAGTATGAGTGACTGTGCCTCTAAAAACATGACTCATCATCTGCTGAGATATTTACCGACTTGGCACATGAGGAGCGTGACACACTTACAGTATAAAAACATGACATTTTGGTATTTAGCCAAGCCAAACGTTGATCATACATAGAAGTAAGCGGTTGCTGTGAAATGTCTACAGTTTTTAAAGTCAATTTCAACACATTCACTGGACTCTTGATCATCATGACCCCAAACATCCAGCTCTGCTGTTTTATCACTAGTGCCAGGTCGTACTCAAACTTTGGCCTTCTGGTTCAGAGGGAACATGCAGCCACTAAGGGAGGATCTAGCAGGGTTTTTTTTCTTCATGTAGTTTATATTTTAGACTTACGTTGTACCTTAAGAATGTAACTGCCTAATAGTACTTTACTTCTGCTGTAGATGACACACCAATGAATCTGAAGTAAGACATTTTCAGACCTTAATGTACTGCAAGCGTCCCTATTTGAGTACCTGTAACTTTACATGCTAGTTACTGTATGTGGCCACGAGTTTAACAGCACAGGGATTTTGAAATTGAAATGATTGAAGCTAAAGTTCAAATCTAGAGTAATATAAATGAATCTGTCAAAGATTAAATGAGAGCTTAAGGCAGCAAATTCTCCAGGAAAAAGCTACAATCTCGCAGACTTGGACACCTGTGTGGTTCACATGGCTCGGCTCAGCTCAGCTTGTAATCTTTGTCGGCCCAGTTGCTGAGAGTGGGCGATGAAGAGGGGCGTGGGGCGGATCATGGGTTACAGGTCGTCGTCCCCGATTCCCTCGAAAGCGTAGTTTCCATGGAAATCATTGCCGCTGATGTCGTTGGCGGAGTTGGAGGCGCTGATCCCTCGGAGTGACACCGAGTTCAGCTTGGTCTAAAGAAAAAAAAATCAATGATGTATTTAACAGTGACGGTGATTTATTAGAAAACATTTTAACACTCTCACACCATCAAATAATTTAAGGGTGAAAAAAATCGACTCACTGAGAGTTTGACGATTTGTTCACGGCTCTGGTCAGGAGATTCCTGCAGCAAAAACAACAGGAGTTCAATTATTCTGCAACTAAAATCTATCAAAAGTCAAAGTAAGAGCATGCTATTCCTTTTCTCACCAGTAGAGGGGGGGATTTCACAGCTTGCTGACTGTCTGTCCTGTGGATGGAGCCGTTGTGTCGTTTCCTCAGCATCTAGAAGAGGATGGAGACAGCAGCAGAAGCGACAAAGGTAAAAAAAAAAAAAAAAAATGTCCCGAAAATTGCTAAATTTACTTTAAGATGTTTTAATTTTAGCACTACAAACCAATGAACTACTAATCCTATAATCACTACATTAAAAAAGAAAGATATTTTTGATAAATCTGTTCTGCTCAAAAAAGAGGCTCTGGCTCTTTTTATGTGTTATCATAAGTAAATCTATAATAAAACCTGTCATATCCAATAGGGGAAGCAGGTGTAACATCCTATGCAGATATGAGTATCTTAATATTCAAAAGGATGTGGACCATTGTGCTGATATTTAATGACATCACTGCACTTATTAAATGGATATGTTGTGTGTACCTTCTTTATGCTGCCTCCTGATTTCTTCACCATTAATTCGTCCACCATAGACTGAAGGCAGATACTCATCATGATAGCCTGAAATCACACAATAAAAAAAAAGACTTCAATCATTATGATGATGGGAACATATCTTGTTTGATGAGTATTCATTCCAGTGTGGTTTAACATCTTTTAAGACATTTTGAAAATACATACCGGTCTAGCTTGAGTGTGGCTTGAATGCATTGACCATAACAATCACTGTGATTTAATGCTCTACTACGCCTAATGCTGGTAGCCCCCACGCTGAGCCCGTCTGACTGTTTACCTGTTGACTGGTGATGGTGACCCACTGCAGGCGGTCCTTGCTCATCAGATACTCGAAGGCCAGCTCCAGCTTGACTTCACATTTGGATGAGCTGCAGGGATTTGTCGTGCCGTTTGTTATCGGGACTTGCTGCAGAGTGGGACACAAAGAAGGAGAGTTAGGATTCGGTCGTCATCATTATCTTCTTTTAAATTAGCGATGCCATGCACCACAACTGCTATCATCAACCGCTTGGGATTTATTATTTAATTTATCCTACAATTTCCATTTCTTTGTCATTCAAGTAAAATATGTCATCCTTAACCGAACCCCAGCTTGCATTCTTAAGCCTGCTATTCAACATCATCAACTGGAGGGTTGTGTAAGCAGCTAGATCACATCTGCTATCCTTTATCTCCATGTGTAAGCTGCAATTCTTAAGCTGCTGCATCACCAACCACAGGCACCCAAATCTAAAGGAGACGCGTGCTAAAAGATTAACGTGGGTGCAAAGAGAGAAAGACAGAAATATGTGCAAGTGCAGAATTTTAAATGCCTTCACGAAGCACACACACACACACACACACACACACAGCTCCCTGGAGATGAGCCCTCATTCCTCATTAATGGAGCCTCTGCTCCTCACTGTGACGGTTTCCTGTGGGCCAGAAAGTGTCTGCACCTCCCATAGTAACAACACACGAGGATAACATAAGCACCGAATGTGATGTTTTGAATAGTTAGTCGGAGAGGAAAGGGCTCATTAAAATTACTCTGACCTCTTAAAATGCGCTCAGGAATTAAACACCCCACTGGACAGCGAGAGGGCTCAGTCCATAATCAGACGAGCCAAAATGTATTTTAATTTTAGATGTGTTGCTATGTGTCCACATCTCTGTGCAAATGTACTTTTGGAGAAGCATAAAAAGCTTCTGTGATTCACATAATGACTCTGCTGTTCCAATGCTGATGCAACGCAAAAGTGAGCAGTGTTCCCATCACCATTTAAATTAGGTCTTGCGACTGTGAATGTTCATCTTTCCAAACGCTGGCTGGAATGATGTGGATAGAGCTGCACAGCATGCTTTTGTCATCTTTTTTTTTTTTTAAAGTAAAAAAAATAGATCGTCATGCTGTCTCTTTTCAAGATGAACAACTCGTTGGAAGCAGGAGAGAAACATGCAGATTAAAGACGGATTAACTGTGAGGTGCAGGATGGCTGAAATGTGTTGTAGGTGTAGCACTAGCTGTAGCTTTAAATTCCTCAAACTAAGCAATTGGGAACTTGAACTGGGAATTGCCCATAAAAAGGAAATGGATCTAAAGTTGGCATTTCTTTTTAATGTACCCTTTCTTAACACACTATTTACTATTTAAAGTCAAATGACATCATCATCAGCTCATCAGGAAAAGCTTTTTTACAAATGTAAAGCTGACTGTGACTGATGGGTCATCAGCCTCTGACAATTCTTGAAAAATAACACAACGTAATCATTTTCAGTTCCTTTCTTCTCTCTCACTGGCAGTGAAACATCTTGCATTGATTAATTACAGTGAATCAGTATGTAGTCCTGATGAATCAATCAATGTCCTCCACTCAACTGAGTCTAACAGCAATCTCATGTTCACTGATCAATTCAGTCACGAGGTGACCGAATAAACAAGCCACATATATTAGTCTTATGGTCTGTTTTGTGTCTTTCTTCCTGTAAAGTTTTACTTTGAAACTATGTATTTATTATGATGTCATTTGAGTTGTTAGGGGAGGATGTAAACAGAGAAGCATTGTAGCTGTTTCCACTACAGATCGAAAGCAAGCACTATTCCTTCACACCAACAGACAATTATCAGTTTAAAGAAAGGATGTTACTGTGTGTGTGTGTGTGTGTGTGTGTGTGTGTGTGTGTGTGTGTGTGTGTGTGTGTGTGTGTGTGTGTGATGCTGGTTCGATCAATGCAGCACCATCCTGTGTGGGCTATGTGTTTGGGTCATTGGACTGATGAGGATGGATAGTGTGGAGGTCAGCACTTCAGCGAGAAGTAGGAGTAAAAACTACTGCTTGGCAGAACTCAAGACATTTGTTACTGCAGCAGCAGCGGCGGCGAAAGGCTGTACATAAACAAACAGGCTGCTGCATCTATTCTCCGCCAGCTCACCGTTTCATAACAATATGGAGCGATTCCAATTGGATTATTACTGTTTTATTATTACGAGATACAGAAAAGCTTCAAGGTGAGTCCACTCCCCCTCACTTTCTCACACAGACGCACTCGCAGAGTTCCACTTACAGAGGACGTGACTCGCCAACACCTCATGCGGGTGACCTTGAAGCTCCCCTCCTTCATCTGCTCGTTGGGCAGCTTGACGTGGAAGTTGAGCTCGTTGTTGCCGGCGCTGACGATGACTTGGCAGCCCTTCTCCGGGAAGTCGGTGACACAAGGGTCAAACTTTATAAAGCCATAATATTTGAGAGTCTGACCCAGGTGGATGAACTGGGAGAAAACACGGAAGAAAAAACATTATGAAAATTAAAAAAATAACAGTCTTTGTCTAATCCCCAAAGAGAATACGTTTGAATTATCTGCTGAATTATTTAAAATTCTTATAAGGGGGAAAAAAAGAGGCTAACTGCATCACAGATTGTACTTTTGGCTGTTCTCGACAGAATTATCCCCTGTGAAACAGCTGTATCCAAGGAGACTCTGTAGAGGCACAATCATCTGGAGGAGATGCCCTTGCTTACTTCTTTCTTGGAGCCTTTCTCCTGCAGTGATTTGAGCTGCCTGTGCTGGTCTTTGTTGACGAGTATCCAGCCTCTCTCAATGTCAGATACTGTCTGAAGATACAAAAGGAAGAAGTAGGTCGTCATCTTTCTGTATGGGTTTACAAAACAAAAGCAGGTTTTCTGTGTTTCTTTGGGTACACATGGGAGAAATCACACCCTAATCTTTTGATGTAAACAGTGCGGGTCAGCGAATAATTACGCAGAAACATGCACACTCTTGCAAGCACTGTTTATTTTCCCCTTGATTTCCTTTAAAAAAACCTTTCCTATTAGACGTGCAGGCAGCACTCAGCAGTTCCAGATTTTAATCAAGCTCGCAACCCCTGAAAATAAACCTGCTTAACACGACAGATCACAGTTGTTGCATCAAAAGCGATGTGCTGCTAACAGGATCACAGAGGAACACAAAGACGTACGAGAGTCAAGGTGCTGCAAAGTCAGAACAAGCTGACATCGCTAACAGAGAATAGAGGGACCCAGGGGACAGACAAAAGCATTTTGGAGGCTCATAGTGAAGCTTGGTTTGGCTCTGTTGTTCGCTGGTGCCAGGCAAACTCAGAACAGAAGCTAAATGAAAACAAATTAAATCACGCCTTGTTCTAATTTCTGTTTGCTTCTACATCCCAAGGCGACACTCATTTGAAAAGGTATTTTTGAGAGCACTTCAGCTGCTGAAAATAAACAACAGTGTCTGGATCAGCTAAGTCATGCAGCCTCTTACCTGGGCATAGAGCAGATTCAGGCCCACTCTGTTGTCCATGACATCACTATCGTAAGCCATGTCCCAGTAGCTGCAGAGAATAAAGACACAATCTTTATTAATCTATTTCTATTATGAATTACATTCAACAAAGAGGCACGGCTACAATTCCACACCTACTTACAAAACCTGAAATAGCTTCTATTTGTCACTAAATATATCATCTGCTGTGATTGTCTGCATAGCATGAAACACGACAAATCAGCAGCTGTGCTGCTAATCACACACATCTCAAAGAAATCCTCATCTCTTAATGAGTTTTCACTCAGGTCAAAATGCATTTAGTTTTTTTTAAATAAGAAGTACCAGAATGTGAATATGAATTTTCCTGGATTCTTTCATCTTGATAATTTTGTGGATAAATTATTTAAATCTGTTGACCATCTAAGGGTAATTCTTCTTTTAGGTCTGTGCAGCTGTAATACATGTGTAAGACATCTCATAGCATCAGAGCTATATGTGGATTGGAGCCATGTGTATGTTGTGAGCTGAAAGGAAACGTGATTTACTGAGGTTGAAGAAATGTTTATGTTTGACTTTTACAAGCAGATGTAATGTCATCTTTCTAGCCTATTAGAAGTGTACCAAATTAGAAAGGAATTTGTAGGCTGTACCTGCTAACAGGATATAAGCAACACTGTTAACATGAAAACTGTGTCAGCCGCACCCCAAACTCAACACAGAATCATATGAACTCATGAGGGAATGCTTCATCCTTCGCTTTATCTAACAAAATCTTGAACCTTAAATGAGGTAATATACATGTTTTTCTACAAATATCTGAATTGTCACTATTAATAATGAAATGCCTAAAACGACCTGATATATAATCGCCTTTAAAACCATGAATTATTTGACATATTTCTGAAATTAATGAAATGAGAAAGACTTGCAAGCTCCTTTCTGTTTCACTCATTGTCCAGTGAGTGTGGTGTAAACATCTACATTACACTTCTCTCCTTGACCCTGGGTTGTCTGAAGGGCATGTGTATCAGAGTGGTGTCTGAGGCAGCACTGTGGATGTATTAGAGGGTGTTTTTTTTTCTTCTTCTGGTAAATCTGTGCAGAGATGTGTGGGTGCTGGAGGGCAGTCTGAAGAGTGGAGCGTGACATTCGAAAAAAAATGCATGAATTCAGTTTGAGGAGAGGGAATCACATCTGGGATTACATATGAACATGGCCAAAAATGTGCTTCAAAAAAAGCCAAACATGTTTTAGACTTTGAATTTAAAATGCTCATGGGCAAAAATCTCATTACACTCGTACACAGCACGTTGCTGGGGGGCATGGAAATTTGACATGTTGTAGCTGCGTGACACCAAGGCTGCTAGTGGAAGCAGAGGTAGTTGATGAGAAGCAGGATGCATGACTACTTCAGCTATTCAAAGCAGGTTAGAGAAGAAGACTGAGAAACTGTGATAGGATGAGGGAAAGGGAATAACAGAATACAGACAGTGGACTCATTGAGAAAACCTGCTGAGGTATTTCAATTAATTTGATTTTGAATGAACTCAATGCAAATAAAGAGTACATGCCATATGCAGCATGTTTGCTTTAAAAAAAAAAAAAGTGCTACTCCTGATATACAAGAACTCAACTGTCCTCAATTTCAGTTCTGTTTCAATTTCTTGAATTCTGTGAACAAATAATTACAGTTTTTTGGGTTCGAGGTTTCACTGGACACAGGCGACATTGCTTCCATTTTCAGCATGCTCTGTTAGCCAGAAAACAGCTTTTTTTTTTTTTACTTCTTTTGGACCAGATCCTCCTCTGGATCTCGTACACTAAGGGTCTGTTTTTCCTCCACCTCCACTTGTTAGTTCTACATTCATTCTTCCCTCGCTGCTCTACACTCCTCAGAGAAACTAGGTCAGGAGGACTAAGAGTCTCCTTGAGGCAGAAAGAAAGTAAACATCCTGTGTACCTCAGTCAGCAGGAGGCTGGGTGACGACACGTGAGGAAGTAGAGAATTGAGGGGGGGGGGGGGGGGGGGGGGGGGAGCTTTGGTCTTTATTCGGTAGAACAGTCACAGAGAGACAGGAAATGTGGGGGATGACATGCACCAAACAGCGTCAGGATCGGGAGTCTGACCTGCCACCAGTGACTCGATGACAGTAGCCTCTGTACATGGGGCACCTGATCCACCAACCACGCTAAACCGGAGCCCATTATGGATGCTTTGTATTTAAAATGGAACCAGAATGATTGCTGATGCTGAGCGGAGCATTCCTCTTCTCTTTAGTGCCAATAACCTTCATCTAAATCGCCAACCTATGAGAAAAAGGCTTTTCAAAACATTTTGGTACCGTATAAGGTCAGTTAAGGGACTTTCTCAGAGATGTGTCGGTAACTTGTTGTGGGAATTGATGCTTTGAATAATTTTCAAGGATTCAACTTGCTCAACGTCAAGTCTTTTAACACATTATCTGGCATGTTATGCAAACTCACGAGTATTTTAAAGTTTTTTCCAAAAGCAAAAGGTGGAAATCATTCAAAAGAGTTGTTTGGTTAACCACAGAAGATATTCCCCTTTATGATGAAGAGAATGTCAAACATGAAAGAATGAATACTGTTCTGAGATCAAACTTTAGATGCATGTCCCCGTCTCATCCCTGATTTTTTTCTTGAGCCACAGTCAAGTGCTCCACCTTCCTGCTCTTGATAACGATCATCAACAGAGAGATAAATTGTCAAACAAATAAATCTGGTTTCTTTTCCAAATTAAATAGCTCTTTGTAGAAGATGGTGAAGTCAGATAAAACAGCGGGCTGCTCCGACAAATTAAGAACGCATGCTTCACTGCAGATAAGGAATTAAAGGAGCAACACCCAGAATGACACACTTAAACTGGTCCACTGAAATAAATGATACCGCATTTAGCAGTTCAGTTTGTTTACTGTGAACCAGCTGCCTTTATACTGACTTAGATAAATAATACATGAAATGCAGTAATAATTATTATTTGATGCAATACAAAGTCATAATGTGAGCAGGTGGTGGGTACCTTTTCCGCAGGATTATGTGAAATTCAGAACTCCGCAGGCTGGTGATGGAAACATAAGGCAGCTCAAACTCCTGCAGCTTCCGGACAACTGAGAGAGAGAAAGAGAGAGAGAAACAACTTCAGTTAAGTCCCAAGGACATGTGGATAATGATGGCAACAACAAACAATGAAGGATTGGAGAACTCCATCTGGACAGGTCCCAGGAGGCTAACACTTTTCATATGTGTGAGTTTTATAATGTAGAAAAGAAAGATAATGGGCTCTATGTGTGTGTGTGTGTGTGTGTGTGTGTGTGTGTGTGTGTCCCTAATCTGCAGCTGTTTCACTGCATCCTGTTCCCTAAGGAGAGTGGAGGAGATCTCAGGTGCTTAGCCATGCTGCTGCTGGGTTTCCAGGCATCAACAAAATGAGCAGAACACCTCAAATCCGATGGCTGAACAGCCCTTCAGTTGGCAATTATGTCTGTTAAAGGATTTTTTTTTTACATCTTTGTAGGCTAAGATGCTTAGAGGAGGCAGGAAAACATACACGTTACTTTGATGTTTGAGAATCTCTGCAGAGACTTTAAAAAAAAACAAAAAAAAACAGATGCTAACTGAAGGCTTAAAATGTTTTGGAATCTTTTTTTAAGCAATCAATCTGTAAAAAAAGTGAAAAAAAAATGTGGAGAAGAACAGCAGCAGAACTATTTCCAATTGCTTCTTCTTGACATGTCTTTGCATATTTTACTTCACACTTTGATACACACAGACTTGTGGAGAACGTACTGCCTGTCAGAGAGGGACTGACTCCTCAGAGTTATCCCGTCGTGTCAATACTCCCACCAGTTTTGTTTGAATCGTGGCCTGCTGCGCTGGATTTATTCTAGTAGTCGAGTCATATTCAACACATGGCCGCTCTCTTTCAAACAGCTCAGAGTTTCAGACTTAAGCTGTGCCAAGAATATACAACATGCCTGCAATATTTTACAGATTCCTCCAAGTTCACCTGGCAGGGTTTTAAGCCTGCCTGGAGAGGATTTGGCAGGAGGATTGGGGGAGTTTTTTGGCAGGTGGAAAACGGGAGAGGAGTTTTTTTTTTTTTTGGCGGGGACTAAATGGGTTTTGAGCAGAGAGGGCTGTGATGAAATGGAAAGAAAGGGAATAGAAAACTGAAACATGTTGTGATCTGACTGTGTTGTGTTCATTTGACATAAAATATGGGTGAAAATATCCTGCATGATTGGTGTTCACAAATTAATTAACCCATTTGTGCAAACAAATGTGTCAGCGCCTCCTGGGAGCTACTTTGTATAGATCAGAGGATTACATGAGAACAGAAAAGGATTTAAGGAAATGATAAGAATGAAATCTGTGCCTTTAAAACAGTACAACAGTTCAACTGATGTGTCTCTTAAAGATGTGGAGTATTAAAGACGACAAAGAATCTGTGACGACACAGCTGAGGCATGGCTCAGAAAAACTATGGCACTAACAGCGAGTCAAGAAAAAGACATCCAGACATCTAAACGTCCATCCTAACTGCTTCTGACTACAGAAGAATACAAAATAATACTCACATTTATAGATCAAATACAAACTTTTACATAATACAAAGTGGAAAGAAATTATTTTTCTCTGAGTACAATCAATAAAAAGTTGAAAATAAATTTACCTAAAAAAAAAAAATTTAGAGTAGAAAATAAATCATATTTAGAATATTATAAATTCAGATGTATTGTAGGGCTACCTACATGTTTTGTGCAACATACAACACACTAGTGTGGTCATTGGTATATTGTTGTATATATTTAAAAGGTTAACAAATGTAGCAGGCAGGTCTAACTTCTGAAACCAAAGATGCATCATGATGTGACTATTATATTGGGGATCTATTATCAAATGTGTGAAGTTGCATAATAAGATAAAGGTCTTTGTGTCAAGTTATAATGTGAAACAAGAAAAGAAATTAGGACAGCACTCAAATTGTATTTTAAATGCCACACAAACATTTCGAGCAGACACTCTTCATCAGCTTGTAACAGGAAAAAGTTATCATTTTAAACATTTGTGTTTGAACGTCTTATTTTTTCATATCCCCTCTCCGAGTGTTCCCAGAATGTTTTCTTTCTGATTCCTATGATGATATTTGGCTGCTGTGACTTCACAGTCTGACAATTGATAAATAATGCGCCAGTTCAGTTATCTGTTTTATGTTGTTGACAACAGACTTCACATACAAACAGTGAAGAACTTTGGGGATGCAGAGTTGTTGGGAATTTGTATTTATTTATGTACAAAAACATTCCCGAAACACAAACAAAAGATTGGAAAGAGAATTATAAACAAATGTTTTCTAGATTAAAAAAAAAACAAATACTTTCTTCCAAACACAATACTATTTATTTGTCTATATCTGTCTCTTTCTGGCTGAAATCAAATCAGACTGTCTGCAGAAGAACTGTGGACTCCCCTCACAGTCTCCAGAAAATGTACTTAAATCATTCAAAGTTGGCGTTGGATGCCGGGCTGTTTCGCAGCTGAAACGAGCTTCTTGGTTTTTTTTTAGAATTCCAATTGCAACAATCGTTTGTCACCCTGATGAGTCTATTGTGCAAGCTCACGCCAGTCTAAACACTGACTGCATTACTGTGTTGAATGAGCAAACCCACATACACACAGGCTGATTCTAACCGACACTCTGTGATGGTCCTAATACATGAATGATGCATTAAAGCCAAAGATACAACAGGAACTCAGATAGCGCACACAAACCCTCACATGCCGTGCAGATCTTTTAAAAATAAACCACAGTGAATATCCAAACAGAGACACAGATTTAGAGAGCTGCTGAACTGCTGCCAGAGCAAACTCTTTACGCTTCATTGAGGGGAATTTAGAGTGTAAGAAACTTTCTGCATGAAATTACAGAACGTAACTGTCCGTAAGTGTCCCTGTTTGAAGAATCTGTACTCTGAGTACGGGGTTATTTGTGTGTGTTTACAGAGAGGATATGATAAAGTAGTACATTTCAGATGATTTCATGAAGTTGTATTGCACATTTAGTTTATTTGATAAACATAATATCCTATCTGATCTGAGCTGTCAGGATTTTAAAAAAAGAAGCTCTTATAATGCATAAAATTAATTCCAGACCGACTCTAAATAATCAGAACTATTAAACTAAAGATTTCCTCTACTGAGAGTTTACTCTGCCTTCTCCTATTTCTTTTAATAATAATTAACTTGGAGATTAAACAATGCGTTCGTAAAACTTGTTCTGCGACTTACATGTTAAACCTCCGTCCACACCTTCTCGGACGAGGAAGAGGCTGAAGTAACCCACGAGGTCGTCTGGAAGGTCAAGCTTTGTTGCCACAGTCTGCAGAGAGATGAGACACAAAGAGGGTTCATGTTCAAGGTCAAATGTAATCAAGTTATTCCTATGTAAAGAAGTGAGAGTGTTTGAAGAACAGACAAGATGAAAATTTGATTTTTCTTTACATGAAGATTGTACTGTGACAGATGGAGATCAAAAACTAGGACAAAACCAGCACAATACTTCAGATGTCTTTTTCAACACCACACTTTAAAAGTGAGTGATTTGAAATGGGGATGAAGTCTTGAAGTTTTTCACAGAATGATTATGTGTCTCGGCTTTGTTTTGCTATCTGCATTATTATGATTGTGTTTAAGCTAACTTATGTGCACCATGAAAGCAATATCTCTTTCTGAGACCTGCATAGAGCATTATCGTAACATTCTCACACAGAACAACAACTTTATCACATGACAGAAAAGACAAATCAGTGCTTAATTGAAGCCTTTGCACACTGATTTAGTCTTTTTTGGATGCGCACAGAAACCTGTCACACTGAGTCCAATGCGTTTATTTTTCTCTAATTGAGAAAATTTGCAGTATGACACAAAATGTCTCGTACACGCAGAGTCATCAAGCAGTTAAGTAGATTTTGTGGTTCTTTAACTGCTTAAAAGAAGAAAAAAAAAAACGGGTCTGTTGACATCAAAACAAGACAAGAGCAAGGAGAGTTCCGCCTGTTCATAAAGGAGCTGCAGGATCATCCAGGTGTATTTCAGGATGTCAGTGGTCCAGTTTGATATACTTCTAGCTATACTGTAACCATACATTTAAAAAAAAAAAAAAAGCCTACCAATCACTGATTCTGAACATCAGCTGGCAGTAGGTTTAAAGAGGCTATATGTAACTTTCAAAAATACTGTGTTTGTAGTGATACTGCATGGCCGTTAGGCGAACTGCACCAGTAACCTGTTGCTCCCTCTCCCTCGCGTGCTCGTCATACGTGCTTGTACGTACACAAACGAGCATCATCATCATCATCAGGAGCGAAACACTGGATATTTACCGGCATAATGTTTACAGAGGAGCTAAGTGGTCTTTTTATCTTTTCTCTAAATTTAAACTCCTTAGATTCCAAACAAGGCCACAAAGATCCTCCATGTGAGTACAATTGTTGGTTTTAGAGACAACACAGTCCTCCTTGTTTTGATATCTACTCGGACACCTGCTGAGGTGAACACAGGTTAACTAACTGTGGTTAAACTTTCATAATAGCACTTTAAGAGCCACCTAACAAGCTGGATTTACAGCCAAGAGAAATAAAGAACACGATGATGAAACATCAGTAAACTTCTCCAGTTTCCAGTTTTCCAGTAAACAGTTTCCTGTAGTGATTCTCTTCAGATTGTGTGGTGATGGTCAATCAGAGAAAAGTGGATTCACTAATAAAGTTGCATCACAGTTAGTACTAGGTGTAAAAAGAAGCACATATTTATATGATCAAGGTGTTGGTTTTCAGGTTTTCATTCATCATAATCTCTAGTTTGGTTGTTTGATCCAACCTACTTTATTCCAGCCTCCCCTCAGTGTGATGTTTAATTTGTTTAGTTGCCTTTTTCTTATAAGGGGGCGATTCAAATTAATATAAATAGTATTATTTAAATTATTAGAGAAAGGCCTGACACATTATTGCTTACCTAAAGGACATTCAGGAAGTTTTTTTTTTTATTAACAACAGAGATCAAGTGTGTCTACTTAAAGTGACATGAACACTGTAGAGGTTGTAAATAAACTCATAGATGATAACCTTATCAAATGATATGATGAGTGCTTATCAGCACTCATCATATCATTTGCACTCATCATATCATTTCCAGCTATAAACACAAGTTCATGATCAACAAACACCTGATTATATAACCTACTCTCTCATATAACAAGTAGAGCACCAGTTACTGGATGTACACACTTTAAAAAAATCTTAAACCTGACACTTTTTTATGATCAAGTTCAAGTACAAGCCCCCGGTAGTGAAAAGCTAGCATGTCTACTGTTTTGTTTATGTGCTTTTGAACAACTTTAGAGCACTCACATCGAGGACGTCCTCCGTCTGATCCGAGGTCAGGATGTTGACTGTGACCTTCTGACCGTTGGAGAGGCAGATGTCTAAAGAGACTTCTTCTGTGGGAATCTGCTGCGTCTCCTGCGGGAGCAACACAAAACACAACAGGCTTTCCTTAAGCTTCATGGGTAAGCTACGTGTTTTCATTCTTGTAGGTCGATAACAAAAAAAATCTAACACAGGGACATCAGCAGACGGAAATGTGAGCACAAAAATATATTACAAGTGCAGCTGGGTATATTCTAGAGACGAGACAGGAACCACTCTTACCAAGTTCATTGACTAAACAGACTTAAGTACATATTTAAGTGTCTAACTCTTAACTCTCTATAACTTACAAAAGCAAACAAGTCTATCAGGAATACATAAATTACATAGTTGACTGAACCTGCTGCCGTATGGTAGATCTCAGAAGAAGTGATGAACAGCATACTGCACAAACAGCCCGTTTTTCATTCATTCATATTTGGTTCATTTGGTTTCCAACACAGTAACACAACATGCATCATACACAAAGAAAATGTGGTACCACTTTGTCCACAGAGGGCGCCAAAATCAACATGAAGAGAAAGCTCCTCCGAGAGCTTTAAGAGCTTTAAGATTGAGACAGAAGCAGCGAAAACAAACATCCCGCTTGATCGTGTCTTGAGGTGGCTTGATTCAGATTATCTTCATGACAAAATGACTGTACCAAAAAAAAAAAAACAGTCAAACTTATTTTCAGACAGATTCAGCTGACAATGGGGCAGATTAAAAAAAAAAAACAATCTATACTGAGCACTATGTCATATGTCATGTCAAGTACAACATTGAAATGTGAAATGCATTAAATGCAACACAATTAATATCCTCCTAAAAGTGATAGCCATATCCAAACGTCTTTGTTTGCTATTCAGTTTTCACATTCATAAATATGCTGAATTAACTTCAGTTTTCCATTTGACTCAAGCTAATTATTAATAGATTGTTTTCTATTAACAAACATGCAGACTTTTACTTCCATTCAGTATTAAGAAAAGGGAAGAAAAAGTCTCCTAAAGCCCAAAGTCCAGAGTGATGTTTTCCTTTTGGTAACAATGGGAAGCTGGGAAGAATAACTGAGGTGATTTTTTCATAAGGAGGCAAAACAAGATATCAATTATCTAGATTGCTACAGATTCATTTTCTTTCAATCAATTCATCATCTGACAGATTATTGCATATCTAGTTCTCCCCTCCAGTTGTGTAACCATGTCAACTCAAAGAGAGATGAGAACGTGGTTTTCATCAGTAACGGTGTGTTTGTTTTTTTTCAGTGTTTCCTTCACTGAACAAGGCAGGTGATGAAACAAAAACACCCCAAACGAATGAATAATTAATAAGGAAAATAAACCAACTGCCAAAAGGGAATAATATTAAAAAACAAACACTGATAGCTTATTTTATGGAGTATAAAATCTTAAGCTCAGCGACTCGTGCCCTCAGGCATTCTGTCACCACGCCTGTTAATTCATCTCTGATCATCCTTGCTCTCTCAGCAGGGGGGGGTCTCTGACAACATCCCCTACTACTGAAGGTTCAGATGAAAATGACGAGGTGGGGTGGTAACTCATCTCCTATTCTGCACCTGCTGTCCTCGCAGTACATAAGGAGCTGCAGGGGGGGAGGGGAGAGAAGAAGACAGAGGAGGAGGAGGAGGAGGAGGGGGAGGGCGACGACAAGCAGAATGAGTGTGACATGGCTGCAGACGGATGAATCTGTCTGTGAAGGTTATTGGATTTACAGCCCTCCTGGCAACACGGGTCACAGCTTGAATGCTGAAGTCTCAACCTCTCTACCTGGTCTAAATAAGTCATCAACACCCGACCCGTTTGAAATGGTCTTTAATGTCAGGCAGCAGCAACAACAGCAGCAGCAGAGTTTGTTCTCTTAGAGCATGGTCCTCTTTGTTTAACATTTTAGTTCTGCAGAAAGGACTTGTTGGCAAATGAGGTGGGATGAATCATCTTTTCCATTTTTTAATGACATAATAGTTCAAGAGAGACCCAGCTCCCACACGATGCGACTTTTATTGCTGCTGAATGTTTGCTCCCCCCTTCAGTTTATGTTTATAATTTCTCACATTATCTGCACCCAGAGCCAAACACAGTCTGAGAAAAATCACAACATCCTCAAATGTACAGATGGCATGACCCAAGAAAAACTGTGACAAACACGCAGAAGACAGCTCCCTCTTCACTGGACCACAATGCCAAAAGTAATTACTGACCGGGCAGAAATGAATGCATCAGCCTTTTGGTTCAAGGAGCACCACTGCTGACCACAGTGACACAGCAGAAAACAGACAAGTGCAGGTACAGGACCAAAGTCTACCAACCTGCTGTGCTTTCCTTAAGAAGCTGTTGAACATCTCACTGGCTCCAAGTAAAGGATCCTGACGCACTGTGAAAAAAACAAAACACAAAAGGAGGAATAAGAGAGACCAACCAGGAGAAAGAATCATGTTGTACTATTCAGTGCTATGGTAAGGGCAGAGGATGTCATGAAAACATTCTTCAGCAATAAGTTAAGGGTCTTTTACAGGATGTAAACAAAGACCTCATCAGGCGGAGATATTCTTTTTAGTTTCCCTCGCAGTTTTTAAACTTTGCTGCGGTAAAATGGGTGGGTGACCTATCTTAACTTGCAACAAACAGCAGTTTGTGAAGTGTGTCCAGTATATGCAGTGCATCACTTGTTATCAGGCAAAGGTTAAATAAACTGTTAATTATTACAAAGCAGTTGAATCACATTGTAGTAGTGTCCTCTTTGGGTAAATAGCTGATGAGATGTTTTTTTGCTCATGTCCTTTGTTTTCTAATGAGGTGATTTTCAGCTGCAGAGCCGTGCATTTAATTATCTGCATGATAACCCTGCATGACTACAACATGCCCGAGTGTGAGTGTGTGTGTGTGTGTACTGTACACTATTGTCCTTTAACAAATGAGTCTAACCCTCTGACAAAATGTCAAACTTGTAAGCCATCTGCGTCAGAAAAGATTGTGTTTGTGGCCGTTCATTTTCCATAACTATGCAAAAAGCCATGATGTAACCGAGCGCACTCGCAGCCAAGAACACCCTGTGTGCGTTTGCTCCCAGACTATGAGCAAATACACACGAGAACAACGCTTCCTTGTTCTGCTGTAACTGCCAGTGCTTGAGAGGATTAAAACAAACCCCTTCGCATTGCTAACTGCTCCACTTATTCATGTGTGTTTTGCGGAAAGTTTACAACTGACTAGTTTGCAAAATTTGAGAAATATGCCGAAAATTCCCCCAAATCCGATATCAAATTGGGTGCTGAACGTGATTAATATTTCCTTTTCTAATCGGCCATGAGGAATTTGAAGTAAAAGGTAGTAGTTCTCTGCTTGTTTTTACACCCAATAAACACAAAACATTTAAAAATCCTTCCAGGTCTGCAATCCTGGCTAGAGGTTTTATTTTTTTCACATCAGGTGTGTCAGCATAACTCTGTCTAGTGAGGCTTTGGCTCAGTGTCCCAGCTCAGTCTGTGCTCACATCATCAGTTCTTCAGTGAGACATTTTTATGTTTTCATGTGGCATCAAGAGACCAGTGTGTGTCTGTGTTTGTGTGTTTGTGTGTGTGTGTGTGTGTGTGTGTGTGTGTGTGTGTGTGTGTGTGTGTGTGTGTGTGTGTGTGTGTGTGTGTGTGTGTGTGTGTGTGTGTGTGTGTGTGTGTGTGTGTGTGTGTGTGTGTGTGTATATATGTGTGTGTGGCTGGGCTCCCCGCAGATACCAAGCCAACTCATTCCTGTGATTGTTGTGGAGAAGAAAACAAAGTCTTAGTCTGATCTTTTTTTCGCTCTCCACATAAAGAACAAATACCCGCTTACTTAAAAATGGTGAAATAAAACCTCTGGGATTTGAGTCCTGCAAGTCAGGGAAGAATTGTATCCAATTTAAACCCCTGACAAAATCAACCACATTGAATAGAAATGAGACAGAAATAAGACGGAATGCAAGACGAGCCCATTCAGCATGAATAACCTACCAGCCTGCATGTATTTCTCCAGCTGCTCTCGTCTCTGTTCGACCTCGGCAGGAGTCAGCGTGAAGATCTTCTTTGGAGGGAAAGCAGGCACCACATTGCTGCCATATTCTTTCTTTATCTGTTGGTTTCAAAACACAAGTAGTGAAGGTGAGTTTGCAGGACTGCAGGTAATACAACTGTTATTAATCTCATTCATGCTGGATGGCTAAATTCATTGTTTAATGAATTTCAGAACATCTGTGGAATTCGCCTGAAGCCATTCACTTCAGCACAGAGCAGCCTTTTCAAACATACTCGTGGATTCCGTCTTTTAAGAGGTTTATTCATGCTGCTCAAGATGAATCACAGGTTTATTTTAAGGTTTATTTCATCGACCAGCTAGTGAAGTTTCCATCCCTTAGCACAAACATACACACACAGAAACACATACACACACATCTGGAAGCCTGAATGTCTAGTCAGTCCAAGTTTACTTTGTCTTCCAGCTTCTTGACTCATTTCTTCCGACTTTCTATCACTTGAGGGCTGGCTGCTTTGAACTGTGCACGTCTCAAACTATTAAACCCTCATACGTAAAAAAGACAAAAATATTTCACAAATTAAACGTGCTTTAATTTAACAGAGAAAAACTTGACATGACGCTCATCATGAGGGAAGTCCCCCCCCCCCCCCCCCCGGGAAGTCCCCCCCCCCCGATTGTAAAACTACTCATGCTTTACACATATGGTGTAAAGAGAGGCCGGGCAGAGAGTGTGAGAGAGAGAGAGAGAGGTGATTTTCACCTCAGTGTTCTACCCTTTGGTATTTTCCGTACGTCAGAGCCTGCACTGGTCACACATACCAATAAGCTCCCACAGCCACACACACTGAAGCACAGGTTAGGGATGTATCCACAAAGTGGAGCTTAAATCAGAGCTGGGACTGCGGCTTTTTAGAAAATCTTTCCTTATTTGCACTCTTGTATTTAAACAAGTCTGCATTTTTTTTTTTTTTTTTAGAAGTATGACTTTGCTGAAAATCATTAAAAAGAAGAAAACAATAGAAACCACTAACAATCACATTTTCCCTGCATTAGCTGTGTGTGCCCAGTTATCATTAATGTTTCAGGGTCAGGCATTCGCCACTGTGGGGTTGGTCCTTAAAGATTCAAGTGTGTCGTCCCCACACCCTGTTGCCAGGCAACACCAGCAACTGTCAGCCTGGATAACACAGACTTGAGGAGGGAGATAGCAAAAGTTTGGCCCCTTGCTTGCTTATTTATTAATGTGTGAAAGCAGGAGGCATGTCTATAAGACTGCGTTATATACTGCAGTGTACATTTTATAGTGCAAAGAGCTCAAGGGCCCAGCAAATAAATCTCCCTATTCAGAAATATGCAACCCCTTCTGCAACTGGATTTGTTTCTCAATATGTACATAAAGACTTCTCACAAATTAGTTCACAATCAGCCATGGCACTTCAAGAAAAAGGTGCATGCCGATTCCACTAAGTGTCTTAAAACAACGCCAACAAATGTCTGAGGCTCTGTGTGAAGCTTCAGTAACGCAGAGACCAGGGAACCAAACACTTTCCATCAACATTTCTTTCTCAGATTTGGTTCCTTTTTTCCCCAGCAGGTGAAGTGGAAGAAAGGCCAAGAACATTCCTTCCATGTCACCCGCCTCCTCCACTAACCTCTTTCACAAACAATACCGCCTATTAACATGCAATAGTCTTGAGTCTGGGAGGAATAACACAGCACCAAACCTCAAGCGAGCGTGGTCGTGATTCAAAGTGATGGGAGGGCAGCGTATTGACCGTGCGACACCGAGACGAGCGAAAAGGTCACGTTGGGTGGATGTGGTGGCATTTAAACAGCTCTCAGTGCAGCTAACATGCAGGACTGACTCTTGTGGTCCAAATCACACCAGCAGCACTGCGTTTATTATCGTGGTTGGAGGCTTACCTGTTCATGGAGGCCCAGAAGTTGACTGTAGCGTACTCGACAGTGCAGCACTCCATTGACGTGGATGTTGTAGGCCTGTGAGAAAAAAGTGAGGACAAAGGTAAGGAGAACAACGGTTTAAAGGTCTGACTTCAGAGTTGTGCTGATACTGATAAGAGTATCAAAATCGCCCCGCTGAAAACGGGGGTGGGGGGGGGGGTGGGGGGGGGGTGGGGGGAACTGTACTGATTCCATAATAATAACAGGTTGGTGCTGTTGAAGAATGTAATGTAAATGGTAAATTGTCACACTACCCATTCACACACTGACGGCAGAGGCTGTGAAGTAAAGTGACCATCAGCATTAACTAATCCCATACATACACTTTAATACAC